>NC_043001.1:104865721-104902609 GCF_006345805.1 Octopus sinensis | reverse complement strand
AATGTATGATTAACAAAATATGGTTGACCCCACAAACCACATTCTCACAATGAAGACTTTGTGTTCCTTTTTTAAGTTCTCGCTTAAACAGGTTCTTTCACTCTGAACATACTTGTTACAGTCTTCCATCTTTTACGAAACACTTTGCGACAGGCATTTCTTCACCGTTCTTATTTTTCTTGTCAAGTGGAAAAGAAAAAAGCTAACTAACCCAAGGCTGGAGATAAAAATGCCTGTCGCAATCCCTTTCACTCTCGTTTCCTATACTACCTCCTTCGCAACAGTAACTACCGAGAGAAGACAAGCCTGTTCTTCCCTATTTAGGGGGATGCAGCAGAACAATCTTAATTATAGGTTCGCTCGACAGTTGCATTCTTCTCGAATGTGACTGCAGGTGTTCGACATAAGCCCACAGTTCCGTAACCTTCGGGCATTGCACAATTAAATGGAGTTCTTTTACTCCAAACACAGATGTCCTTGCATCTGCAGGCATAACCTCAAAGCTATGATTTTGAGGAACCAAATGAGATGGTGTGGCCATATTGTTCGGATGGCGGATGAACGCATGCCGAAACAGCTATTTTATGGTGATCTTGCAGAGAGGAAATACAATCGCCGTAAACCTGAAACAAGTTTAAGGACAGGATAAGGACTAATACGAAGTTACTTGGAATGGATCTAGAAGACATGCTTCAGATCGAGCTGGATGGCGAACAAAAGAGTGAAGTGAAAGCATTTGAAGAGGCCAGGATAATACAAGACTCAAAAGAGATCTAAGGAAGAATATAACGATCGAGAAGGTGAATGACAATGACCTTTATGTGTGCAGTCTGTGAGAGACCATGCTTGTCTTTTGCTGGCCTCAAAACTCATCTGCGAAAACATGGAAAACCGACCTCCACCAACTATTTGCCTATATGTATGTGCAAACCTTTGAATGCAGCGTATGCCAGAAGATTTGCAAATCCAATGGAGGCCTCAAAATACGTTTTGAGATCCACAAACATCAGAACTTAACTGCAGCTCTTGCTGGTCCAAATCAGATATGCAATCTATGTGGGTGTCTTTTCAGAACATTATCTGGTTTACAAATCCACATCAGATGCTATGATGGTAATAAGGTGTAGGTATACAAGAGGTGGCCAAACTCTGCATAAGGAGTAGACAACCATCATATATATATATATATAGGCGCACGAGTGGCTGTGTGGTAAGTAGCTTCCTAACCAACCACATGGTTCCGGGTTCAGTCCCACTGCGTGGCATCTTGGGCAAGTGTCTTCTGCTATAGCCCCGGGCCGACCAATGCCCTGTGAGTGGATTTGGTAGACGGAAACTGAAAGAAGCCTGTCGTATATATGTATATATATATATGTGAATATGTGTTTGTGTGTCTGTGTTTGTCCCGCTAGCATTGCTGACAACCGATGCTGGTGTGTTTACATCCCCGTCATCTAGCAGTTCGGCAAAATAGACCGATAGAATAAGTACTGGGCTTACAAAGAATAAGTCCCGGGGTCGATTTGCTCGACTAAAGGCGGTGCTCCAGCATAGCCGCAGTCAAATGACTGAAACAAGTAAAGAGTAAAAGAGCATATATATGTATATATATATATTATATATATATATATATATATCTATATATATTATATATATAATATATATATATATATATATATATATAAGGTAAGATCCAGGGATCAGCTGTTAGGGAGAGAAGTTAGCTTCAAGCAAACTATAGTAAATATAAAAAACAACTTTCAGGGACAATGGTGGTTTATTGAGATGGGAGGTCGTGGATTCTTTTCTTATCGAAGTATGAGAGACTGAAAAATAGTTCTTTTATATTTCACAGTAGGCGACCACGCTTGCCAGGTGTGCGAATAAGGATGGAGTAGATAAGATCTAGGCTACACATGTTTCATAGCGAGCAGAGCCTCAGAAGTGGTAAGACCACTTCTGAGGTTCCGCTCGCTATGAGACATGTGACCCGGATCTTATCTACTCTATTCTGTAACTCCCAAATATATATATATATATATATAAAACTTAGATAAAACTTAGTTATGTTTCGACCAGAGATTGGTCCAGGCCATGTCTAATTTAATAGCACCACCTGATAGGATTATTCGAATCCTGTTTAAGTCAAGTTTTGTTCAAGTAGTGAGTTCTTGTTGGGTGAGTTGTATCCAGTTTTGTTCAAGTAGTGAGTTCTTGTTGGGTGAGTTGTATCCAATTATGGGTGGCTTATCTGGTATTCTTTGAAGGAATCTATCCAGACTCTGTTTGAAGTTGATGGGATCCTTTTCCTCTTTGATCTCCCTCGGGACAATGTTAAATAGGGCAGGGCCTGTTGAGGAAAAGAAATTATGTTGCAGTGTACATGTATGTTGTGATCTTGAATTTGGCAGGGGACGTATAGCCCGTGGTCCAAGTCTAGGATGAACCTTGAAGCTAATGTTTAGGTCGTTTGGGCAAAGTTGGCGGTATTTTTCCACATCGTACAAATGATGTACCGCTCACGGCGACGCTGGAGGGAGTAAAGTTTCAAGGCTTTAAGGCGATCCCAATAGTCGAGAGCAGCCATGCCTTCAATTTGTTTAGTGAGAGCCCTCTGGGGTGACTCAATTCTGGAGATGTTTTGTCTTGTGTGAGGAGACCACAGTGGGCAGCAGTATTCAAGTGTGGGCCGTACAAAGGATGAAAAAAGTGGTATGATGACACCTTGTTCTCTGGACCGGAAAGTTCTTAAGATCCAGGAACTCATCCTACGAGCTGTATCGACCTTCTTGTTGATGTGTGCACTCCAACTGAGATCGTCATCAACAATTACACCCAGGTCTCTGATATTGTTAGAGGCTGTGAGCGGTTCCCCTGAAGGAAGAGAGTATGGTTTTTTAGTGAGGAATTTCTTCCAAAATGCATCAGTTCAAATTTTCCCTCATTCAGTTGCATTTTGTTTCTGTCTGCCCATTGACTCACAGCATATAGGTCAGACTGGAGTTGAGTTCGGTCTGCTTCTTCATTGACGATTTGCTGGAGCTTAGTGTCATCAGCGAATATTTTCACTTGCAGTGATGTACGACACTGGAAGGTCGTTTACATAAATTATGAAGAGTAGCGGACCCAAAACAGTTCCCTGGGGAACACCGCTGGTGACTTTTGCTGGGTTGAATGGGACTCCATCAACTACAACATGTTGTGTTCTATTCGCTAGGAAATACTAATCCAGTGTAGAACTTTTCCACGGATTCCAACATTTGCCAATTTTGAGAGTAGGATGTTATGGTCTACCCTGTCGAACGCTTTACTGAAGTCAAGGTATATGACGTCAGAGTTCGAACCTGTTCCCAAGGCTTTGAGTACATCTTCATGTGGTGTAAGAGCTGTGTTAGACAGTCCCTGCCACAGCGAAAGCCATGCTGATTTGAATTTAGGAGTTTGTGGGTCTCCAGGAAGTCAGCTATCCTTGATCTTAACACTCTTTCAAACACTTTAATGATATGGGAGGTGAGTGAGATTAGGCGATAGTTGACTGCGAGGGATCTGTTTCCCTGTTTATATATATATAAATGTGCAAACATATATATATGGGTATGTATAAACATTCAAATATATGTATACATATACATAAGAAAATACTTACATGCACACACACATACACACGCAAACATATATATATATACAACACTTTATATTCGTATATATACATACATGTATGTGTCTAAATACATATTTATATATGTGTGTATGTGTATGTATATATATGCGTGTGTGTGTATGTATGTATGTATGTATATATATGCGTGTGTGTGTGAGTGTGTGTGTTTATCCAATAAAAGTTTAATGATACATTATAGAATTGGTGGAATGCAAAAAGTAAATATATATTTATTAATGAGATAGAGTGGTGTGCAGACAGACAAATTATATTAATATAGATATTAATATATTTTTCACGTTACTTATATATCAAAAAAAAAAAACAGTATCTTTCATGAAATATTTTTCTTCTACCTTAGAAAATTTAATGTAATTTTGTGATTTTGAGAAGCGTTGCCAAAATTTGCTAAAATCTTTTGCAAACTCAACCATTGATAATCTGTTCGTCTGAGTCTGAATTTGTGCGCGTGAACGGGAAGTGACGATATTTTTTTTTTTTGCGATTTTCCTTGTTTGTTATTAAATTTATTTTCAGTTTTTCTTCCCGTGTTTGTGTCTATGTATGCGTTGTTGTTCTAAGTGTGATAAATCGATGGTGATGACAATGACAGTGGAAGTTAAGCTGATGATGATGATGATGATGGTGATTGTCGTTATGGTTTATGATGTAGAGTTGATGTATATAAATTCGTATCGGTGTGCACAACACCTATATTTTTCTATTAAGTAAATCATATAATAAGCGGGGGAAGGAAGGAAAAGAAAACGGAAAACAGCGACGATAATTAGAAAAAGATCTGTTATGACATATCAACTGGGTGTAACACGTAAATCATGT
Organism: Octopus sinensis; assembly: GCF_006345805.1. Taxonomy (NCBI): domain Eukaryota; kingdom Metazoa; phylum Mollusca; class Cephalopoda; order Octopoda; family Octopodidae; genus Octopus; species Octopus sinensis. The sequence continues at coordinate 104,898,108 of NC_043001.1, read as the reverse complement.
ATATTTTGACAGAATGGTGCTTTTCTCAAACATCTATGTATGTATATATGTATATATATATACACGAGTGTATCTACGGGTTGCAATGTGTGTATGTAATTACATACGTAAGTATGCACATTCATACGTATGCCTGTATTTGTGTCTGTATATATGCGAATGTATGTATTTATGTATGTCAGTGTATATAAAATGAATATATATCTTGCTAAACGATCAACAACCAGGAAGATTGTAGGAAACAACTCATACACTCAGTCTACCTTCACACACGCGCGCAGCTACGCACGCACACGTGTATTGAAGTGTGTATGGTTCTACGTATGTGTATGTACATGTATATAAGTATGTATGTGTGTATGAACGTTCGGATGTGTGTGTGTGCATATATGTAGCAGAAATAGGCGTGTTTGTTTGTGTAGCTATGAAAGTGCTGACTTTTCCTAGAAATATTTCTATACAAATTAATTTAACAAACTTTAATAATTAATCTTGTTTGCTTTCTTACCAAATTGTGCAGCGATGTTTTCAAATGATATCTAATTTCCTTCCTGTTGAAGAGCGTAGGCTCGAAACGTAAAAGATTTTCTCACTTCCCGAGCATTAAACTAATACATCGGTTTGTTGTTTACACACCCGTCTTCGTCTTTTGCAAGTATGTATGTATGTATCTATGTATGTATGTTGTATGCATGTATGTATGTATGTACATTTGTATTCAGATGTGTATGTGTTTGTTTGTTTGTATGTATATGAATGTATGTCTCATTATATGTATGCATAATCACACTACTTATATGTGTGTATATGTGTGCGTACATACGAGTGTATGCATATGTTTGTGTATGTGCAAAGAACTAGAGTTAAAAAGCTACTTAGTGTCTTTTAAAAGACATTTGCATTAACTTTGCCGGTGTCATAATTCCATGATTCTCAAAAGGAACTTTTGTATTCGACATCTCATTTTAAAGAATAGCTTGAAGGAAAAGCCTCAAGATAAAAAAAAAATCGAATTTGGTGTCTTATAAAAGTAATCGATGACTGTAATTTTCCCTGAATACATAAACGATATATTCAATCAATGAGGGATTGGTCTAGTCGCCCAAAGCGATCAAATAAATCACACCACAAAAATCACAACACGTGGACAGGCTTAGTATCACTGATTCTATACAAACCAGCAAATACGATGTGACAATGGAAGGGCTAGTGTTTACCACTGCAACCAGACCCAATTTAGTCCTAAAAATCCTGAGATATACTCATTCTCGGTTTCCACTTCAACACTAACTGGCCGCCAGGAGACTCACAAAATTGACATAAGCAGTTCTAGAAAGCAAAAAAATGTTTCATCAGCCATTTCGTCTAATTTGCCATTATAAATTCAATCTCACCCGAAAATTGTGACACATCTACATTATGCTAAGTATTTACTACGACACTATATTATCCATTCCGTAAACGAATCTTACAGTTAAGACTTATGGAAAATATAATTCAAAGCTCTAAGGTAACTTTTGTTGAGACGATAAATTAAACTCTGATTCTCACGTCAGTCAATGGATGTTGAAGTGTTTGTGCTATAAAAGGATACAGTTTTTGCGAAGAAATTTAGTTAAGAAAATATGGATGAAAATGACAGGGAATAAAGGTAGATTGTGCCGACATAGAAACATATTGGTATAATTAGTAGTTTAAAACAAAGAGGGAAACATAAAGAGGGATTATGAAGCATGAGATATCAGTATAAATAAAATAAAGATTGAAGAAACTTTATCCCAATAGCATGAAATAGACTCATTAGTAATCAATGTGTAATAGTAACACAGATAAACGCAGAGAGAGAGAGATGCGAGAGAGACAGAGAAAGAGAGAGAGAGTTTAAATATTTTCCATTGCCGCTCCCTGTCAAAGTCTTGGTAGTGTCTAAGATGATGAGGTAAAGTAACCAAAATGGGAGGTGCTTAGCCAAATACCCTGCAATTTTATGGGTCATTTCCTACCAAACCCCAATAAAACTGACCTTGCCTTTCATCGTTATTGTATTGATCAAATTGGTAACAGATATAATTTACACCGATCGATTATAGCACTACTACTCAGCGATTGCCATGCATGAAATCACTGAAGTCGATAATATTCTTTTCCTACAGCATTTTCCAGGGGTTAAAGAAGAGATATGTGCCATTAGAGTGAGGGCACGTGACATGGTGGTTAACATATATTTGGTTCGTGGCTAAAAGATCAGGGCTTCAGAAGGCTAAGGTAGCACTTTGTGTCCTTCAGCAAAGCACTTCATTTCATGTCACTTCGGTTTCCTTGACTGTAATTGAACCCTATCTGGTCGCTGGTGCAGCCCTCTCTCTTCCTATGTATCACACAACGGATTTTCCGTTGGGTCCACGTAAGAGGGCCGCGAGGATGTCCACGACGACTCGTGACTACGTTGGCAGCTAAACCAATTAACGAAAGTACGATATCATACATCATATGCAGCATTTGGGGAGAGGGAAGAGGGGGAACAGGACAGATGCCGGATACATTGTAATTTGCATAAAACAGGATCGATGTTTGTTGAAGAAAACAGTAATTAAATACTTTGAGAATCACTTTGGTGACAGTTAGAAGGCTCTTGAAGCTTTTCTTTTATTGCAATCTCTAAAAGTATTGCAGTTTACAAAAATTTATAGTTGCTTAGTTTTGGTAATAAATGTATTGAATAGATAACATCCGATATTTTCGAGGCAAAGTATTTTAAGATAATGACCGTGATGCAGCGAAACCTGCAGGCCTATAAAGGAATTTAGCGAAAGAGAGAGAGAGAGAGAGAGAGAGAGAGAGAGAGGGAGAGGGAGTAGGGAGTGGGGTAAAACGTTGGGAAGATGAGGGATTTGGCAGCTTAACTGCAGCAAAAAATAACAATAAGAAAAATGGTTTTAGGAAATTTTATGGGTTTTGTTAAACAGTTGACTTTCTACTTAAAATATTTAATGCTTTTATGCATTCCCTCTTTCATTTGTTTGGCTGCAGTTTTCACACGCTTTTATTTTCGTGGCTGTTTTATTGTCTTGCTTTCTTTATTCATTAGTCACTTTATTGAAAGCGGACTAAAGTTTTAATGGCCTTGTGGCTGTAGCCATTTTGAGTTAATAACTTGAAATCTTTGCTTGTTCAGTAATACAGCAGTTATTACAACGGCTCCGTTCGAATAGCCAAGCATCTAATACCTGACACGTTGGCTTCATAAAATTTATAACGCAAAAGTTTTTAAATAAATTTCAAGAGTCCGTAACGTTGACGGTGTTATTGATATTTGTAACAACACCGAAGAAATTCAGGCACCTCAGTTTCAACTCTCCTTTTCTATTTTCCCACGCAAACCATCACTACTTTCTGCTGATTTCAATGTTTTACTTTGTCAATTAGTAAACTAAGAATTTATTAATCTGACAGTTAACCAGACAAAGTTTCTCCTAATCAAGTCCTAAAACGAGTGCATGTATTTGTATAATGCTTACGATTAGGAAGAGAATTTAATATATGCAGTTGCAGTTAAGTGATTAAAGTGATCTAGAATTGTGTCACACGGGGAATTCTGGGAAGCAACGGAGTAGCAATGCAGCGAATCACACACACGCGCGCGCAGTCATATACGTGTTACACCCTGTTTCTGTTTGGCCAAAGTCGATTTGATGGAGAGCGTGAATTAATGTACGGTACAAACATTTCATTACAATAAACAAATCATTTGTGCAAGCTTTTCAGAAAAAGCTGTGGAGCCTTCAGCTGTCCATTACGACAGACTCCAACATTTTATATGCGCATATATCCACAAATACATATATATATATATATATATATATATATATACAACGGGAAGCTTTATGAAATAAAAAAAAGACGACGGCAGGTGAGAAAAACAAACGAACAATTGTTTAGTATGTATATATATATATATATATATATATATATATATATACATATATATATATATACACACAAATATATATTATTTTGTTGTTGTTAGCATCCTTTTTGTCTCGGGAGACAATGGAGTTGCGCATAAAATAATCTAGTCCGGTTTTTACATTTCCTGTCCTAATACATTTCCTGCTGTGGCTGTGTACTCCTATCCTCGACAAACACTCCCTCTGGCAGGTGCCGCAAATGTAGCGAAGACTATGTAATGTCATAGTTTCTTGTTGACATCTTTTCTTGTCTTTCCATTTCTCCTCTCTCTCTCTCTCTCTCTCTCTCTCTCTCTCTCTCTCTCTCTCTCTCTCTCTCTCTCTCTCTCTCTCTCTCTCTCTCTGTCACTCCTTTGTGTCCCCTCTTTTACGTACGTTGCCAATCTCCATGGTTGCTGGCAACTGCTTCCCAGTTGCTAATATTGATGTCGCAGGCCTTCATGTCCCTTTTGCAAACATCCTTGTATCGTAAGAACGGTCTTCCCACAGACCTAGTGCCCCTAGCAAGCTCTCCGTAGAGTATGTCCTTGGGGATTCTGCCATCTTCCATACGACTAATATGTCCAAGCCATTATGACTCGGGACTGTAGTTCCTGTCAGGATCCATCTATGGGTTAAATAAATTTCCCATGAGTAGAGTAGGTTCCCGTTATTGTTGCCAAAACCGTGGGGAAGGCAGCTCTTCTAGAAGAAAGATACTCTAAAACCTCAAGTGAGAATAGTGAGAAACTACAATGGCGACGGAGAGAGTGGCAAAAATGTTGTGCAAGCTTTTGTCACTGAGATCCACTGACGTACAGATGTCTCACTTTAATTTCATTTCTTGTTCCGGTTTGTATTTTATGAAGTCCTCTGGCGATGGATGCATCGCGTTAAATGTCATATCCGCACACGTGCAATGATGAAAGTAAACTAGAACAATCAGGCTGAATATGCGACGACTACCATCTGACAATTATCCTATGTGGCAATTATCATTTGTGTATTCTGAAAGGATTAACTCTCTGTGGTCTATGTTGTTTGGTTGTGTAGTTTTCTGGAAGTAATTTTGTGCTGAGGTGTTAAATCTTTGTTCCGTAGAACCTGTTCATATCTAAGAATACAATTGCGTTAAGAGTTCGATACATTGCGATTTAAGACTGTTTCTTTTGTTTTATGTTTTCTGGATATTAATTAACTCATCCAGGTCGATTCAATATACGATATTTTGTGTAATTTTCGTGCTTTGCAAAAAGCGAAATCAGTTACACGAAAGATGAAATGCAATAATATGTTGCGTCGCATAAATAGCAATAAAACGGCTTTAATATATTATTTGCTATAATAAATTTGCAGTAACAACATACATTCAGATATTAACAACATATGTTACACACCAAAGTAATATCATTCAGACATTGATAACATTAATAGATTGCAGCGCACAAGATGAGATATACGGCAATCTAATTATTTTCGATTCGCAGACATCGTTACTTATATTTAGAAGACGACAATACATTCAAGTGCTGCCATTGTGTGCAGAGAAAAATGTGTCGATTCCATTCGTTACATTCCTGTTAATATTTATTTTGATTAGAAGAGGGCGAGCGAGAAGAACCGTTTGCACACCGGGCAAAAATACTTGGAGGTATTTTGTCCATCGCTACGTTCTGAGGTAAAATTCCGCCGAGGTTGACTCTACTTTTTATACCATTCGGGGTCGATAAATTAAATAGCAGTTGAGCACTGGGGTCGATGTAATCGACTTAGTCATTGCCCCGACATTGCTGGGCCTTCTTCCGAAACTTGAAACCAGTATTCATTTTGATTAATGAAATACGTCGGACTTAATACCTTTGCACGTCAGACTTAATACCTTTGTAATTAGTAATTCGTCTTTAATGGAATTCTAGTTTTTAATCAGGCAAAGATAAATGTATCCAGGTGTAAATTTTACTGGCGTAAAACAAAATACAATTGCCTTGAGATTAAATATTTCAGAGGCACCATTCACAAGGGCCCAGTTGAGATATATTTCTTGTGTTTAACCGGTACAAAATGGTAACGGTTTTATGTGACGCAGGGTAAATGGAAATTCTGTTGTAACCACAAAGATTTTGACGAAATATTTTAAGCTGAGATAAACTCTTCTAAACAGACAACAGAATTTATTTATAAGTTTCTTATCAAATAAATTTTATTTGATAAAGTGATGCTATCTATTTTAAAGCCCTACCAGAGCTTCTGGCTCCAATCAAATGTAAGTCTGTCGCAATGCGATATTGATTCTGGTATATCGCTCTTTATGTGCAACAATCATCTATGTTATTCTCATACTGCTGCTGCTAGTTTGGCTATGTGTACTACTTCACATACAACCATTCAAAACTAAGTGGGTTTGAACTGCCGACCGAAGAGTTCACAGTTTGTATCAAATATACTGCTACTTCACTTTATCATTGGCCTCGATGCTTAATTCTCGTCCGACCATGCGTTGTTTAGATGTAGAACGAAGAAATGCACGGGGAAAGGCAGCTCGTAGCTTGCAAAGTGAATGAGGCACCAAAGAACGGACAAACACTTTCTCGAACTTGCAGTTTTCAAATCAAATCCATCCATTCGTATATCTTGAGGACGGGTGGAATCATTTGAACTCCCTTATACACAATAATGCAAATACGTCAGATAATCAGTCCTGGTCGAGTTGGTAAACAAGTTGGTTTTAAGATCATGAGGTCCGGGGTTCGAACCTATTCGATAGCATTTTACACACATATCTTTCACCATAACCTCACGTTGATCCTATCTCGACGAAATTATCAGAAATTATATGAAAACACCCAATTCAGATTGACTGTATTTATAAAGCTTTAGCTTTTGCCATTCGTTATCACACTGACTGTGAATGAGAATAAGTTTAGACTTGCTCGTGGAACGTTCACACGTTTACACGAATATTCAATGACGAGAGTGTTTAACTGATCAAAGAACTACAGTACTTACCATCGAAGCCAGGCAGCTGGTCTCAAATAAAGAGTTAAATACTCACAGTATGCCGATTAGAAGCTCCAGTTCTCTGAAACCACTGGGTTTGTTGGACATATAAGCAGATTGGTTCCATGTTTCTCTAGGATTGATCAAATTGATGTAGACGCATGTGACGACACCTAATAAGTTTCGAAAATCGAGTAATACAGTTCATCACTACGAGTAACTCACACATACACACACAAACACACATACCTATATATATATATATATATATATATCTATATATATATATATATAATACAAAATGTGACAAGAAGCAAAACATCCAGACAGATGATAACAAAAGAGAGACAAGAAAAAAAAAACAAGGCGGGGTTATTCGAAGTTTCTTTCTTCATCGAGTTCCAGATTATCTTTGCATTTTCGGCTGGCGTTCTTGTACGTATGCCGGCGTACGTACACTTTGGTCTCTCTTATATATATATAAATATATATATATATATTATATTATATATATATATATATATATATATATATATATGATATATATATATATATATATATATATATATGGTATAATTAGAGGTGTTGAAACTTCTGAGGGATAGATATATCTAGAGGCACTCCTGGTAATTACTTCAGTATTATTGGTCCTTGTTATAAAGTATACGGCAGCAGGTAATTTAAAAGGTAAACCGTAGTCTAATGTATATATAGACGATAAGAAAATGGAGAAATAAATAACAATGAGAAGTGGATCTTTGGTGCTATAAAGCCATTATTTAACTAATTAAACTAATTTGTACCACCTCTCATTGTTACTTATTTCTCCATTATCTTATCATCACTCTCTCTCTGTCTCTGTCTCTCTCTCTCTCTCTCTCTCTCTCTCTCCATATATATATATATATATATATGGGGTCGATTTGCTCGACTCAAAACGGTGCTCCAGCAAGGCCGCAGTCAAATGACTGAAACAAGTTAAAGAATAAAAGAAGATATATAACTTTTACTTGTTTCAGTCATTTGACTGCGGCCGTGCTGGAGCACCGATTCCAATACTTACTGTTCTTCAATCTGGTAATGATTCTACAAGTCCCTTGTGCCAAACTTCTATGTTACGGGGCCGTAAAGAAACCAACATCAGTTGTCATGCGGCGGTAGGCGAGAAAGGCAAACACATAAATATATCCGAAGGGCTTCTTACAGTTTCTTTTCACCAAATCCACTCACAAGTGATTCGTCGGCTCGGAGTTATACTGAGGAGGCACTTGCCCAAGGTGCCATGCAGTGGCACTAAACCGGTAATTATGTGGTTGAAAACGAAGAGTCATACCATACAGCCATGCCTGTCCCTGTGTGTAATTGATAGATAAATAAATAGATAAATAAATAAATAAATAGATAGATAGATAGATAGATAGATAGATAGATAGATAGATAGATAGATAGATAGATAGATAGATAGATCGATGAATAGATGAATAGATAGAGAGGTAGAGATGGGAAGAGAGAGAGAGATATAGGTAAATAGATAGATAGAGAGAGAGAGAGAATAGGTAGGTAGGTAGGTAGGTAGGTAGGTAGGTAGGTAGGTAGGTGGTAGGTATAGGTAGGTAGGTAGGTAGGTAGGTAGGTAGGTAGATAGGTAGGTAGGTAGGTAGAGAGAAAGAGAGAGAGAGATTGTTTGGTGTACGGATCTTATATATTAAAAACTAGAATGCAGTCAGGATTTGTATAAAAACTGTTTATGTAGTACTTCTTTAGCGTATACAAATATATGTGTGTGTGTACAAATATGTATATATATATATGTGTGTGTATGTGTGTGTTCGTACTATATATTATGTTTGTGTGTGTGTGAGGTGGGGGATGAGTCCATAATGTGAAAATCACTAGTAGTGTGTCACAACTACTCAGTTGTGTACGTGACTAACTTCACACCAAATATCTTTCGTTTCAACAACGCCACCTCCACGGATATGGATGATGGAAGCTTAAAGACACACACACAAACACACACATACACACACACACACTAGCCAAAAAGGTGATATTGTATTGTGACTTGACACCAGTTCCTCCATGTGAACTGTGCTATTTTCTCTCTCAGCATTTCTCTTTCCCTCTTCTCTGAGATTTCAGATGGTCTTGTGATGACGTAAACGGCTTATAGAAAACAACATTTTCCAGCATCGTGAAACTTGCAACAAAATAGTAATTTCTCCAACTTTCAATTTTGTCTCATTTTCTATTTTTTTAGTTAAATTTTCTTCTATTTTTATTTATATAAATTTTTTTATTAACGTTTCACACGAGTGATACTCTTACACAACTGAGAAATTTCTATTTCAGAAAATCTACGTAATGTACACATTTAAGCATTCTTAGAACTTTACGCTCACACGCAATTGCACACATTCTTATTCACATATAAAAACATGATATTTATGTAAAAATACCCCCCTCTCTCTCTCTCTCTCTCTCTCTCTCTCTTATCTCTCTCTCTCTCTCTCTCTCTCTGAATATACTTATGCATATATATATATATATACGAAAATTGCATTTTCAAACCTTCTTTCGTATATAATTCCACTCGTGCGGTACCCCACAACTCCACTTTGTTATATATATATATTCATATATATGAACACATAGAGAGATGTGCAGGTAATATCCAACCAAACTTCACAGTTTTCTCCATCTACCAGTGAAAAACAGAACAATTTCTGTACAAGAACGTTTCAATAAAGAAAATTTATTTATCGAAAAATATAGGATACGCCTAAATACCAACACAACCAAATTTGATCTCAGTATATATTTTAATTCATGATCACATAGCCATCACTGTACATATTTCATCTCAGTTTTTTAGCTTTTGTGTTTTTGTATGTTTATTTACCTCCTCCCTAGTAAATGAGCAGTTACCTCCCCTGCTCGACTATTCTCGTTGTAAAGTGATTTACAAGTGCTTCTATGTTTGGTCTACATCCTGCGTGATCCAGTCGACATTTTAGCTAATAATGTTATCTTTTGGATAATTTCAAGCAGTTTTACACCAAACAACATTCTTTATACAATCCAAGCGTAAGTCGTGTATACTAGTCATCACTTATATTTAATACACTGGCATTTTCTCATACTAGAACTTCTCTACAAAAGAAATTTCTTTAACAAATTGAAAACAAAATGAAGAACAAACACTCGACAATTCTACACAAAATAAATAAGCGAAACAACAAGCGAAGAACAACAGGAGAACAATATTGAGAAGTGTGTTACAATGAATTTATATTTATCTTGGTTCATTAATCTTGTTGGACCTAAACATGAAGAAGTAATAGATGTTAGAGCCAGTCTCGCAGACGACATATTATACGTGGAAGAACATTCCGGCAGCAAGATTTTTTGCAGAATCGAATATCTTTTGCTTCGTGAACAAGACAACAGAGATCGATTTTTAATCACGAAAATACGCATTGTTCTAAAATCGGCAATTAACTAACTCAAGATGTCTGCCAAAAAGTAACATTTTATAGCAAGCATGCTATATAACTAGAGGACAATTTCTTATTTACATAGGTTAAGTATGTGTACACGAACACATGTAACGATAAACATACATACACACACGAAGATATATATATGTGTGTGTGTTTGCGAGTTTGTGTGTATCTGAGTGTGTTTGTGTGTATGTATGTATGTATATATATTTATATATGTATCTGTATTTGCGAAAAATGACTCGCTCAGACAAATTATGGTATACCCTGAGGAGTACTTGTATGTTTTATAACAAGAGAGAATATGTGCATATATGTATGTGTGTATATATATATATATATGTATGTATGTATGTATGTATGTATATATATATATGTATATGTATTTATATATATACATATATGTATTTATATATGTATATGTACATATATATACATATGTATATATATATACGTATATGTTTATATATATGTTTATGCATATATACATATATATACATATAATTGTGTATATATATATGTAATATGTGTGTGTATATAATATGTATATATATATATATACATATGTGTATATATATATTATATATAATACATATATATATATATATATATATATATATATATATATATATATATATATATATTATATATATACATGCGTAAACAAACACTTACGTGTATGTATAGAATGTGTTTAGATATACATATGTGTCTATAGATGAATAGACAGGTAGACAGCGATAGACGGAGATATAGTTTTATATTTCAGATATTATCTTTGTTCTCAGTTCCACGTAGTTAGACAAGGTGTTGGCACGCAAATGTCGTCGCTGTGTCTAGAGGCTGCGGCAATATTCATTATGTCGGTAAATAATTCCACAGCATCCATATATATCGACAACTGTTGCCTTCCAACATCCTGTCCGACAGTATGGACAATATAGCACCACGTGATCTAAGTCGATCAAATGCAGGCCTAATCTCTAGAAGCAATCTTGAAGTTTCCTCATTTGCTCTTGTTTGATTCACAAATGCCTGACGGGATAGGTTTGCTCCTCACGCCAACGAAACTCTTAGCTGCATAGAACCGAGCCAAACTGTTATGAAACAACACATATAACTCTGACCAAATGAAGGCCACTTCCTTTCGTTTGTTCACACACTCGTGTCTGTTTATACACACACACACACACACAAACACGCACAAACATACGTGCGCGTGCATATATGCATATACATACATTCGTATGCTATGCTCTGATTGCGTTTCGGCAAGCGCATATTTGGGATAGAGTGAACGGGCATATTTTGGCGAAACTCATACTAAGCATAGTACCCCCCACCCCAACGCCCACACACTTCCTTCTCCCAGTACAACACTGAAGATTATCAGACAGAGATATAAATCAGTAGTTATACATCCATACATATATATATACATACTTGGAAGAGGATTGTGGCGTTCAATCCTATAATATATATATATATATATATGTGTGTGTGTGTGTGTGTGTGTGTGCAGGCATATATACATACGTATATGTACATACTTACATCTATACGTATATATATATATATATATATATATATGCATATGTGGGTACAGGACGTCACGAAACGGGTACAACAAAAAATACGAAGTACGAGTACATAGAATATGAACTATTATTTCGAACAACGAAAGACACAAAAGGAAAACAAGACAAACAACAATATTTTGACATATATATTATATATATATATATATATATATATATATATATATATATATATTATATATATATATATATATATATATATACATATTCAAAATGTGACCGCGTGTGTATCGTTGGTGATTTTTCCTCCGTCTTTTCCAATCCTTGGATCTTTCCTTTTCCTATGTTTCTGACGAAGAGCTCCGCTCGAAACGTTAAATCCTCCTTCTTTCTTTCCTTTCCTGGGCGTTCCATGTACTCACGTTGTTGTGTTTTCTCTTTGTGTTTTCATGTTTGGATTAACTTTATATATATATATCTGTCGAAAAGACGCTTGTCTGTGACGTCCTGTTTTTGTTGTTATTATTATTATTCATTATTGTTTTTACGTATTTTGTATTCTTATTCGTGTTATCATTATTGTTTTTATGTGTTTTTGTATTTTTATTCGTGTAACATCGTCCGGTTTTCTGTCCTTGTTTTGTATACATTCGAGGCTTTCTTCCAAGGAATCTAATGCGCTTGGCTTAGATTTGGGGCTGGCCAGATCGGAGCAATCTCAAGATTAATCAGCCGAAATTGCAAAGATGATCCGGTTCTTGACTGAAGATTGATTTTGTATCGTCTTTTAAATGTTTCACGTTTTTGTCCCAGTTTGTATTTTTTTACATTTACATATATATATATATATATATATATATATACATATTCAGCCAGAATACATATTCAGCCAGCTGATTGGGGTGGACATTGTGTGCATGAAGTTGAATAGGAATAACAATTCACATATCCATACTTAAACAAAGTTATATTGTTTGTTGAGTGCTTGCACTCCTTCGTATGCAAGTGCCTGCATTCATACAGACACAAAACCATATTCGCATGCATCATACCGCATACATACATAATTTACTTCCAGCTCCTCGACATTCTATCTAAATCTAACAATATAGCGACCTGTGCATCCCCGCCCTTAGACATTCACACGCATACACACACACAAACACGCACACACACATATGTGATATATATCCGGCAAGTTGTAGAACAGCTGTTTAAATATGTGGGTTATATTCAGACAATCTTCACCTTTGCTCTATGATAAATCAGGCATTTATGCATACATATATATAACAGCCGAAATTGCTAAGATGATCCGGTTCCCGACTGAAGATTAGAGGCTTCGAGTGACCCGTCTGTTTTTTTGTGTCGTCTCTTTGTGTGTTTTTGCGTTCTTGTCCCACTTTGTAATTTATAATTTATATCTAATTCTATACATATATATATATATATTATATATATATATATATATTATATATATATATATATATATATATATATATATATATATGCATCACTTTGTCTCACCCTCGCTTCCTACTAATCATAAATCAAATCACAATATATCTATATACATGTTTAGACATTCTCATGTATATATGTCCGTAATAATCCCTTATCAATAAGTCTTTGTTCTGATTTATGTATATATATAAATGAAATTCATAGAAAAACAAAAGACGAAGACAGGTGTGTAAACAACAAGCAGGTGTATTAGTTTGACGCTCGGGAAGATGAGATGGTCGTTTATGTTTCGAGCCTACGCTCTTCAACAGAAAGGAACATGATGAAATAAACAGAGAGAGAATTTAAAAAACTGGCGGTCAATTATATATCTGTGTATGTGCGTGTTTGTGTGTGTGTGTGTCAGAACAAAGATTTATTACAAAGGGGTTCGTAATCAGTGCAAAATATTTCTTAAAGTCTGTGCAAATACAAGTACACCAGGCTAACGAAGGGCCTTGTGATTGGTATTGAACTGCCGATAATCCAAAGTCGAAAGCCGAAGTCGTAGTATATCCCCAGTTGACCTGGCAACCAATCCACAGTTGCATTACGGAGTTAATACGATATGTTTCCAAAAAGTGATTTATAGAAAGGAAATGTATAAATAAAGGGCTTCATACATTTATTTGTGCATTATAGACTTACAGCTGTTTCAGGTAAACACTACGAGTGAGGTCCTGATTCAATGTCATCAGGATCTCAATTGATAGATTGAAATATATATACATATATATATATATATATATATTATATATGTATGTATATGTGTATATATATTATATATATATGTATGCATGTATGTATATATATATATATATATATATATATATATATATATATATATATATATATATATATATATATATATAATATATATATACATACACATGTACATGTGGATATATATATATACATATATATATAATTGTTTAAAAGGACAACAATCGTTAAGGCAAGGTAAACATCTCAAGTCATGTACATTATTAATATTGGCAAAAAATTCAAAGACTTACAGGTGTTTCTGCGATAACCCAGAGTATGGGATATTCCGTCATCGGAGATAATTAGGGAAAATGAGAAGGGTATAGATTAATGAAAAAGACGACATAAGGGACAGGAGTAGAGGAATAAGGAGACGAAGAAAGAGAAGAAAAAAAAACCATAAACGTTCACAGTTGAAATTTCTGATCTTGTAGAAGTGCAATCCTGTTGTCCTCTTTAACAATTTATATATACATTATATCGAAATCTACAATGGTTCCCTAACTCCTGTCTTGGCTATGACCTGGGAGCCCTAGTAATCGGTTACAGCACTTACCTAGCGTACCTAATTTAGTTTAGATCACCTGTGAACTAAACCCCCATATTTTGTATATATGTATGTGTGTATATATATATATATTATATATATATATATATATATATATATATATCTATATATATATATATATATATAATATATATAATATATATATATATATTATATATATATATATGTATATATATATATATATATTAATATATATATATATATTATATATATGTATGTATGTATGTACGTTTTGTGTGTGTTCTTTTTTGTATATGCCTCTATCTCCCATTGTCTGTTGAGCACCGGTGCTATTTTGTTTATGTTTCCGTAACTTAACGGTTCGGCAAATGTAACCTAGAGAATAAGTACGAGGCTTTAAAAGAAATAGGTAGTAGGAGTCGATTTCTTCGACTAAACCCTTCAGGCGTTCCTGAAGCATAAGCGCATTCCAATGACTTAAACATGTAAAAGATAAAAGATATACATATTGTTATGTATACACATAAATGTATATACATTTATGGACAAATATGTGTTTGTTTCAAGGTGGCGAGCTGGCAAAAACGTTAGCACGCCGGACGAAATGCTTAGCGGTATTTCGTCTGCCGTTACGTTCTGGGTTCAAATTCCGCCGAGGTCGACCTTTCGGGGGAGGGGCAATAAATTAAGTACCAGTTGCGTCCTGTGGGTCGATATAATCGACTTAATCCGTTTGTCTGTCCTTGTTTGTCCCCTCTGTGTTTAGCCCCTTGTGGGTAGTAAAGATATAGAAATGTATATGCGTTTGTTTCCATTCATGTGTATGTGTGTGTGTGAGTGCGTGTGTATCAGTCGGAATGCCACTTACGCCCACACACCTACCTTATTCTGTCACATGATATTTTATAGAGTTGTCATAAAACTTTTCGAGTGCACTTGGACTGGTAATTTCGCAACATATTTATTGTTCCACTCACTTTACATTCTCACGTCTTATTTTTATGGTTGTTTACCCTCACAACACTGTATACCAGAATAGCTTTCAAATTAAGAATGTTTCATTTTTTAACGAGTTACTTTAATTTATGTCGCCTAACCTTAATAATAATCTTGTCTGTTTGGTAGTAACTGAATCCATTTCAGTATGTAGCAATGTGTTGTTATTAGAAAGAGTGGAGACGCAATGTCCCAGTTGTTAGGGCAGTGGACTCGCGGTCGTGGGATAGCGGTTTCGATTCCCAGATCGGATGTTGTGAGTGTTTATTGAGCAAAAACACCTAAAGGTCCACAAGGCTACGGCAGCAGGTGGTGGTGAACCCTGCTGTACTCTTTCACTTCAACTTTCTCTCGCTCTTTCTTCCTGTTTCTCTTGTATCTATATTTCAAAGGGCCAACCTTGTCACACTCTGAGAGAAGACTAAGGAGGCATAGGGCATTGTGTTTACGGGACTGCATTCACGACCGCCAGATGGGGACTTTCGAGCAAAACACTTTTTTAGCATGAAGTTGTTACAGTCCACTTAGCTGTAAATGGGTTACACCGGCGATGTTGTCAACCCTTCCGATGAGGAAGTGGAGGGTTTTGGGTTGCTCACCTAACCAGCGGGGTGGTATCATTTGAAAGCTAAAATGATACAAAGTGCATCCGGCAGTCTGGTCGATCATGATTGCGTGATATATGCTTATATACACAAACACATAAGTACCACAATTCAATGATGACGTCATAGTCCTCTTGAAACACATCCTTCTCTTTTTAATCTATTATCATATTACACAAATTTATTTCGGAGATCAAACTGTATAAACGTTAAAGCTGATCCTAACACAAACAGAATCTAAACTCAAAATCTTATCTAATGCAGAAATTTACCCTTTACATCATTTCAACAGATAAGATCTACGTCTGTTATTTTTGGGGACTTCTCTCCTCTTTTGGTCAGTTGCCTTCTTTCCTCTGTCAATAATGTTGCACTATTTGTAAGGCTGCGAGCTGGCAGAATCGTTAGCATTCCGGGCGAAATGCTTAGCGGTATTTCGTCTGCTGTTACATTCTGAGTTCAAATTCCGCCGAGGTCGACTTTGCCTTTCATCCTTTCGGGATCGATTAAATAAGTACCAGTTACGCACTGGAGTCGATGTAATCGACTTAATCAGTTTGTCTGTCCTTGTTTGTCTTCTCTGTGTTTAGCCCCTTGTGGGTAGTAAAGAAATAGGTATTTCTTCTGTCTTTACATTCTGAGTTGAAATTCCGCTGAAGTCGACTTTGCCTTTCTTCCTTTCGGGGTCGATTAAATAAGTACCATTTGCATACTGGGGTTGATCTAATAGACCGGACCCCTCCCCCAAAATTTCGAGCTTTGTGCCTAGAGTGGAAAAGAATAGTGTTGCACTATTCTTCACATCAACTCCAGATGATGAAGAAGCCATTGCATATCTATCCTGCATGTTAGAAATAGCAGTCAAATTTCCTTAAATCACATCATTTCTTAGAAAGAAAAAGAGGACATTGGACATTTTATAGTACTGTATTAATAAACATAAAGCGTAACAGTCACTGTCGGAACGCTTTTGATCACGACTGGCTAAACAGCAGTAACAACAGCAGCGAGTGTCTTCATAGCTATTATAAAACAGATCGAACAAGTGATAAATCCATTTTTTTAAATGCTGCCCAGTTGTGTCTTCATTAGAATATCTGGAAGTCAGCGTGACATGTCGTTGGTGGTGACACGACAGCTGAAAACTACACTAAAACATTCATAAACACAGTTACTCCCACACACACATAAAAACAAAAAGAAGATTATTGTCCTTTTCATGTATTTTAAGATCTGCAAGTAAAACATAGTAGGATAGTGTAAGAAATTTAGTGAAAGAAGCTTTTGGAAATACAAGAAAAGAAAAACTAAAGAAACTGGAAGAACAAAGGACAACGATAAGAAAGCAACGTTCTGTTTTGTAATTTTACTAAATTCTGAGACATTCACCTTAAACAGAACAAGAGTCTGTTCTTCCAAGGGCATTCAGTACAATTCGATATTTGTTCGATGAGTTAAATTCCAGGATTGGCTGGAATTTGGTTATTGACGACAAATTCTACGAGGGTTTTTCAGAGCAGTTTCATTGTTTTTGTTTATTTGGTTTTTCCTTGTCTTTTAGCATGATCGATTTTTTTTCCCCTCTTCATTGATTATCTTTGGTAAAATGTCATGTCAGATTTATCTCAATATTATGCGGCAGGCGAAGAATATTTAAGAAAATAAGAAGTTAAATAAGAAGGATCAATAACGAAAGTTAACCGGCAAAAGGAAAAGTGAAAAAAAGAAGCAGATCAGATGAAAGAGTGAGAGGAAGAGAGAGAAAGAAAGTGAAAAAGAGAGACAGCTGCAATTTATCAAGTGAATATGGTGTGGTCTTACTAGATATAGTGTCGACATTCCGCTTAGATACTTCAGAAGGCACTTAATTCTCACACAGTCCACTTAGAAGGGGAAACATGTGTTGTGCGAGCGAACGAATTGGCTCCAATCTGGTGGCCTGACCGGAGAGATTTAGCAGCAACGGTTTCGTGAATCATACCCTACTGTCGTATATAAAGACAGAACATATAGCATAAAGTAGTCGTTAATGCCATGGTTGGGATGTCTTTTATTATATTAGTCTGTCAGGATGGACCATAATTAAAACAAGTGCAATTTTTAATTATGGATTATTTCGTGTTTAGGATGAACTAGAAATGAATGTTTGTTTTGTGATACGTCCATGATACACAGATGTCGTATTAGGAATTAGAAATTCAACAGCTTCCTTTTGCTGGTACGACATCCACAGACTAGTTTCGGGGTATTTGCCCCTTATCAATGTGGAGTAGCCGAAACCCAGCAGGCGTCGAAACTATCTGTGGATGTCAAACCGGAATTAGAAATTGTTCTGAAGAATGAGGTCACCGGAAACCTCAATTAGTTAACGTGCTAAAACTGTTTAACATTAACATCGAAACAAGTAGATTTTTAAGTACTTAATGTTTGTGTTGTTTGTGTTGTTTGTGTTGTTAATGTGTATGTTATGAGAGACACGATAAACAAGTGGTTCTTCATTATTGTAGCTTTAATATAAACTTTCGCTTTGTTGATACTAACAACAGTTAAGAATTTAGATATTCAATGTCGTTTAGGGAGGGAGCGCTAAGCAGTGATCAGTAAAATTGCAATGTTATTATCAGTCCGAATATACTAGATGCATGTTCGAACAGGGGGCAAGCTACTCACTGCGTTTTGTCACAGAGAATATATATCGTTTGTTGGCAAACGGTGTGTCTTTACTTCCTCAAAGGCCCAAATTTTGGAAGGGAGGGATTAAGTCGATTACATCGACCCCAGTGCGTAACTAGTACTTAATTTATCGAGTCCGAAAAGATGAAAGGTAAAGTCAACCTCGGCGAAATTCGAACTCAGAACGTAGCGGCAGACGAAATATTGCTAAGCATTTCGCCCGGCGTGCTAACGATTCTGCCAGCTCGCTGCCTTCCTCCTCACCCTAAATATAACATACACTCATTATTTTCTATCTAATCCCTCTCTATCTATCTATCTATCATGTGAAAGTGTATGGCTCAATGTTTAGAGCATCGAGCTTATGATCGTGAGGTTGTGAGCTCGATTCCTGGCCCGGGCTGCGTGTTGTGTTCTTAAGCAAGACACTTTATTTCACGTTGCTCAAATTCACTCAGCTGTAGAAATGAGTTGTGACGTCACTGGTGCCAAACTGTATCGACCCTTTTACCTTTCCCTTGATAACATCGGTGGCGTGGAGAGGTGAAGCTGGTATGCATAGGTGACTACTGGCCTTTTATAAAACAACCTTGCTCGGACTTGTACCTCGTATGGTAACTTTCTACATGCAATCCCATGGTCATTCATGACCGAAGGGGGTCACCCTTCACCCTATTTATCTATCTGGCTGGCTGGCTACTTATCCATCGATGTATGTATCTTTGCATCTATTTCTCTATCCATTTATCTATCTTGCTCTCAAATTCACTTAGTTTAAAAACTTCAGCAATTTTATCATGTTACCTCTTTAATTCCACCCTCCTCTGCTATATGATTCTACCCATATTCTTTCCAACTCCTTTTACGCAGGCTTTCTCCCACAATCTATTCCACTTCACTTTAATATCTTGTTCGCCTTACAATATGTTTGCCTTATTTGTTGCTGGGTATTTTTCTCACCATTCGACCGTCTCACTGTCTCACCTCTCTATTTCTCAATACTCTCTCCTTCTTTCACATGCAACAGCACAGCCACTGCTTTCTCTTTCCACATTCCGATAGCGTGACAGAAAGTGAGAGTTCAATCAAGAAAAACAAATACGTGGCTAGTCATTCTATTATTTCTCTCTATCTCTACCTGTCTGCCTGTCTACCTATCACTCTATCTACACACACGCACACACACATTCACTCACTTAAATACATACATATATACTCACACACGCAGACATATATATATACATATAGAGAGGCACAGAGACAGAGAGAAAGAGAGAAAGCTAGTATTTCCATTTGTCTTTCTCCTATGCCCTCCCACGTCACGTAATCTCCCCCTGTTGCAGTTTTTTATATTTTCAACATCATTTTTTTTCTCACCATTTATAATACACTTTATGTTCCACATTATTTCGTTGGTTGAACTTTGATCTCGTTCCTAACCTCAACCTTTCAAATATTCATATTTCCTTCGCTTGTTATATTTCCTTATTACATTTCCATATAACACTATGACCATCTCTCAACACAATAATAACCACCACCACCCCGACGCTGCTGACGCCGACACCGCCATCTCGGCAACATTATCCCATCAGTTATTATTAAATTATAGCAACAGCCATTAATTAAAACATTTTCTCCTTACACAACATATATTTTGTCACTGTGGTTTTTAAGTGCCCTCAAGTAACGAGATAAACTTACGAAAGAACAAAACACGATGTTATTTTTATCCATTTGAAAATGTTATTTCTGTTCTTAATCATTGCCCCCAAATCCCATCCCAGACCATTTGGTTTATCGTAAAAATAATCCTAAATAAATGATAAAGAAATAAAAGTTCAGAATCTTAAGGAAACACATCACCAAAAATAAAAGAAGTTAATAAAATTCATAAAATGAGAGAAATTCGTCTGCCGTGAGGATTAATGAGTTTGCCCGGGGCACATCTTCGGGAAACGAGTAAGAGAAGTGCTTTGGAAGTGTGTTCCATCATAAGTCTCCGAAGAAGAATTCTGCTGGAAGCGTCAAAAGTAAATTCTTCAAATAGACATTCTTCAGTACAAACACTTCTGAGACGTTGAGTTGTTAAAGTGCTTGTCTAGCCAAACTATGTGTTGTACGTTAATACTTTGCAGTAAACGGTTTTCTGTGTCCGATTATAACTTAGAGCAGAAGTAAAATTCGTCGGTTTCCGTTTGAAGTAGCACAGTTAAAATATATATGCTGTGAAATAATGAAAAAAAAAAGATACTGGCTTTAATTGGCATTGCATAATGAGGTGATAAAATGGAAAATGACTTTGAAATGAGAGAGATTGAAAAGTGAAGTGAGAGAAAGACAGGAATTAAAGACACTGATAGATAGATAGATAGATAGATAGATAGATAGATAGATAGATAGATAGATAGATAGATAGATAGATAGATAGATAGATAGATAGATAGATAGATAGATAGATAGATAGATAGATAGATAGATAGATAGATAGATAGATAGATAGATAGATAGATAGATAGATAGATAGATAGATAGATAGATAGATAGATAAGTAGGTAGAGGAGAAGAAGAGACAGACAGGAAGAAATTTAATCATAACCAAAAATAAAACTTAATAATGAAATGTCTAAAATTGATTCCAGTGTAGATTTGCTTTGCGTAAAATCTTTTCACGTAGATACAATTAATGTTTTCTCTACGAACAAAAGCACGTCCTTCTCGGGTGCAAAAATGGAATTTCTAGCGGCATTTTCATGTTGTATTATCAGTTGAAATGATTTCGGATCCGTATCGTTTCCTTCTATTTTGTCATGGCATGTTTTCACCTGTTTCTGTGGATGATATTAGAAATTCAACCAGAGTCGTACAAATACGTCATTGCACTGGAGACGACTACATAAGGGAAGAAAATCTTTTCTACTCTTAAGTATTTGCTGAGGAATTAACAGTGAAGAATATACATATATTTCTAAATATTTCTATATATTTTTCTTCTATTTTTTTCTCATTATTTCCATTAGATAAAATTGTTAATCTCGCTGAGTCTGGGAACCAGAAAGTCAAGCGAACATTCACAGAAATTCACATCTATAAATATAGGTTAGATTACATTACATTGTATTATAATATATTGTATTATATTATATTATATTAATTATATCACATATCATATTATGTTATGCGAATGCACATGGTCTAGTGGTTAAGAAGTTACACTCAGGATTGCTAGACTGTGGGTTCTTTTCCCGGACCGAGCGTCGCGTTGTGCTCCTGAGCCGAACTTCAATTCACGTAGCTCCAATCCATTCAGCTGTAAACGGGACTCTCCATCCGACCAGGGCTTCCTGCCTTAGCCACCCAGGTCACATCATTCGAAAGCTAAAACACTGCAAAGTACATTATGACCAGCAATGTATAACAGCGTCTGATAGTCTGGTCGATACCGTGGTGTTTTATTGGTTTCAAACTTTAGCTCAAGGCCAGCAGCTTTGGGGCGGGGCTAAGTCGATTAAATCGGCCCCAGTGTTCAACTGGTGTTTATTTTATCGACCCTGAGAAGATAAAAGGGAAAGTCGACCTCGACGGAATTTGAACTCTGAACGTGAAGACGGACGAAATTCCTAGTTCTTTACCACCCACAAGGGGCTAAACACAGAGGAGACAAACGGATTAAGTCGATTATATCGACCCCAGTGCGTAACTGGTACTTAATTTATCGACCCCGAATGGATGAAAGGCAAAGTCGACCTCGATGGAACTTGAACTCAGAACGCAGCAGCGGACAAAATACCGCTAAGCATTTTGCCCGGAGTGCTAATGATTCTGCCAGATCGGCGACTTATGCCGTGATATTGTATTGTATTATGTTATATCATTATTAGATTATATTTCTGTAATAAATGTATTCAGTATATATATGTTACCATAAGTACTCAAATAAATATGAGACATACCAAGTGGTGTAAATAATTCCACTGTGGTACTAGCAAGCCTTGTAAAGAAAGATAAATTTACAAATTAAAGAAAATGGCTTCAATGTACTTCGTACCAATATTTCTAGTCACATCATGCTATATTATCATTCATAACGTAACCGAATTAGTGAATTCCTCTCAAATGAATGACTAAATTACAGTTGACATTGTGTTAATTCCTATAAAATAACCGATAGCTAAGCGATGACATTAGTATCCATGCTACGCCTGCAAAGCACAGATGGGGACAATTTCGACAGATAATTACAAGTGCTTTGGCAGTGTTTCGAAATAAATTAGCCAAACTTTTAATAATCAAGAATGCGTTAATTAATGAAGTGCTTCACAGCTTTGCTCCGCCGGTCATTAGGATTGTTATTAAATGACTCTTGGAGAAGTAAACACTTAGCGGTACAACACGAGCACTTCTAATGGAAAACTTATTTCTTTACTACCCACAAGGAGCTAAAACACAGAGAGGACAAACAAGGACAGACAAACGGATTAAGCAGATTATATCGACCCCCAGGGCGTAACTGGTACTTATTTAATCGATCCCGAAAGGATGAAAGGCAAAGTCGACCTCGGCGGAATTTGAACTCAGAATGTAACAGCAGACGAAATACGCTAAGCATTTCGCCCGGAATGCTACGATTCTGCCGCTCGCAGCCTTACAAATAGTGCAACATTATTGACAGAGGAAAGAAGGCACTGACCAAAAGAGGAGAGAAGTCCCCAAAAATAACAGACGTAGATCTTATCTGTTGAAATGATGTAAAGGGTAAATTTCTGCATTAGATAAGATTTTGCGTTTAGATTCTGTTTGTGTTAGGATCAGCTTTAACGTTTATACAGTTTGGCCTCCGAAATAAATATTTGTAATATGATAATAGATTAAAAAGAGAAGGATGTGTTTCAAGAGAACTATGACATCATCATTGAATTGTGGTACTTATGTGTTTGTGTATATAAGCATAATCGACCCTGAAAGGATGAAAGGCAAAGTCGACCTTGGCGGAATTTGAACTCAGAACGTAGCGGCAGACGAAATATCGCTAAGCATTTCGTCCAGCGTGCTAACGATTCTGCCAGCTCGCCGCCTTCTATTGGAAAACCGTCATACAGAAACCTAGCAGCCTTGATGATTTTTAATTAACTATAAGTTACAGATATTTGTTTTCATTTCAAATGTATTAAAACACGAGAATCTATTTTGTGAAAGTTTCCCCCAGCACACGTTGAGCCAATCCTGTACTTGTAACCGACTGGAGTGAAGTATTCACAGGTAGACTTATACAGCGGACTTCTCAACAGAGCACTTCAATCTACGTGGGAAACATTTATTTGTTATCTTCTCTTTTGCTTGCTTTAGTCATTAGACTGCGGCTATTCTGGAGCACCGCCTTGAAGAGCTTCTAGTCGAATGAACCCAGTACTAATTTTTAAAGCCTGGTACTTATTCTATCGGTTTCCTTTGCCGACCTACTAATTTACGTGGATGTAAACACACCAACATCGGTTGCCAAGTGGTTGTGGGCAACAAACTCACACACACACATGTATGTGTGTGTGTGTGTTAGTAAATAAATTAAGTTGTTTTTATATATAACATCCGACGATGGCTTAGCTGACCGAAACTTCGAAGTCACTGTCAACAACATTCTTGTTTAAGAAGAAATTTGTGCTCTACAAAAGTATAGAGTAAGTCATCAGATTAAAAATAAAATTGATTTGTTATAACTGAACATTAAAACAAACATTAATATAAGTGTGTGTATATGTATATATATATATATATATATATATATATATACAGAGAGAGAGAGGCGGCGAGCAGACAGAATCGTTAGCACGCCGGGTGAAATGCGTAGCCGTATTTCGTCTGCCATTACGTTCTGAGTTCAAATTCCGCCGAAGTCGACTTTGCCGTTCATCCTTTCGGGGTCGATTAA
Source organism: Octopus sinensis (assembly GCF_006345805.1). Classification (NCBI taxonomy): domain Eukaryota; kingdom Metazoa; phylum Mollusca; class Cephalopoda; order Octopoda; family Octopodidae; genus Octopus; species Octopus sinensis. The sequence goes on along the minus strand of NC_043001.1, from coordinate 104,873,126 downwards.
ATAAGGACCAGTTACGCAGTGGGGGTCGATATAATCGACTGGGCCCCTCCCCAAAACTGTCGGGCCTTGTGCCTAGAGTAGAAACGAATATATATATATATATATATATATATATATATATAATTAGAAATAGGAGCCACCAAATACACCACCAACTCGCCCCACTTCCACAATCCGTTTTCGGAAAATAAGTGCACAGTTTTCTGTGGAATGGTCGAATTAATTTAAATTACCCGAAAACCCTGATATATTATCAATTTTAATTAGTGTTTTCAACGGTCAACGTACAAACAAACTTTGCTTTATACAGGGTCGCCCAAAACTAGGTTCACAGTTATCACGTAGGCACTTTAAATTTCTTTTAAAACATTTTATAATATTTAAAAGTCTCTCTTACAAAATGAAAAGGGAGCTTGACAAAATTAACTAAATTAGCATAAAATAATGGTTTCATGTTTTGTTATATAATTAAGATCTTAACTGATAACATATAAATGCGAAAGAGATAGTAGACCTACTTTTGGACCACCCTGTATATATATATATATATATTATATTTTATAGATGTAGAGGTAGGTAAGTGAGTAGTATGTGCCCCATAAATCCACTGGAAATAGTTTCGTTGTATAATTACAACGCCATACTCACAGACGCCTCGACATCCACAAACGCATTTGTATGCATCTAGCATTTATACATGTCAATATATACGCGTGAGTATGTGTGCATCTACTTGCGTTTGTAGGCCGGTGAGTAAGAAGCCACTAGAAATTATGACAATAGATCTACTGTGGCTGAAAAATGGGAAGAAATTATAATAAAAAATTATATTTGTTGCCGTTAGAATTATTTTAACAAAGTAGAATTTACAGACAAAGTTTCCAGGAAATTCACATCCACGCATTTATAGAAAGAGATGCATTATAGATCACCTGGAACACAACGTCACGGTGTGGAATTTAAATACTAGAGAAATTTACTTGTTAATATTTTTATGTCTATAAAAATATACAGAATACTGTTTTCATTTTTAATTACACTGACGTATATTCATCGTTTAGTAACGAAATGTGTTGAGGAATTTCTGAACTTTCGTCAGGGATGGCATTGTCCGTCTCTTATTTGTCTATGGTTGGCTGAGTCAAATACTTTGAAAGCTGTGATATAATTTTTTTGTTCATAAACATCCATTTTAGCGTCACTGTGAAATGTAAACAGAAGCGTTACATCATAGGTTTTATAAGTGTGGGCAGCAAAATTGTGATTGATTTGATTATTTTTTGTCTTCTTTTCATCCACCAAATTTTATTTTTCGTATTATTTATACAGAGTTTTCTTTCTTAAATAAAGAATTTTTCACATCATGGAAAACATATTTAAAAGTGTTCCAACTCAGCGTTACACAGGTAAATCAAAAAGTAATGCAATTTATTTTTTTCTTCCATTTTTTACTTGTTTCGGTCATTAGACAGCGGCCATGTTGGGGTAGCGCCTTGAAGTAAAAAAAAATAGCCGAAAGAACCGACCCAGGACGTATTCTATCCGTCAATTTTGCCGAACCGCGTTATATTACGGGAATGAAAACAAAGCAACACCAGTTGTCAAGCGACGTCGGGATACAAACACAGACACAAAGACACACACACACACACATCTATATATATATTTATATGCATCTATGTCTATACATACATGTGTGTATATACATATATATATATATACGAAGATACATATATATATATATATAGGTGTAAAAAGGTTGAATGTAGATTCGTCCTTTACTTTGGAGGTTTCCAAAAAGAGATTTCTCATGTCGATTCTTCATATTTTGCTGGTAGTTTACAGGTGTAAATTTGCAAAGATATGAAAGTGACACTTGTATAATATGTGTGGTGAATTTATGGAAAGAAGTCCAATAAAATTCATCAATTTAGTTTAAAATGGAGAAGACAAGTTGTTAAAGTTTATAAGAGAATATCTAAGAACATTCTCTTATATATTTGTCTTCGTTCTTAACTAAATTGATGAGTTTCATGGGACTTCTTTCCATAAACTTATCACACATCATATATATACATATATATGTGTGTGTGTGTAAGAGAGAGAGAGTAGTGCATGCCATCAAAGTGACACTGGGGTAAAAATATACGAAGCCCAGTATACCCATCATGACTACCCGTCTGATAAGGGTACATCATGCACATGCATCACAACCATATGTGCGCGACATAGTGATTTCATATCATGATAAACAGCGCATGACCTTGCAGGTGGAGCCCAGTTAGAATTTTCTTTAGGCCGATTAGCCCATCACGCTCAAAAGGTCCCTGAATAAAGGTTGTTTAAGGATGTTGAACGAAACTCCGATGTTTCCAGAAGTGAATTATCCAAACCCCAAAGACTTCCTCTAAACACATGGCTATGATGCTCTCCCACTACTTCTGCTCGTGATCAGAGATGCACATATCGTCAACCACTAAGGAACATGCCCAACTGATTACGGTCAAACAACTGACAGGCAAATCTGTGGTATTGAGCAGAATATTTGCTGTAGCCCATCTTTTATAGCAAGACAAAGCAATGTACATGATAACACTTCCAATCACTTAAGACCAGAAGCCACGAGAGTCACTGCCTGGTACTGCATATGTTACGTTTGTATGTATCTATGCATGTATGCATGTGTGTGCATGTATGTATGTATGTATGTAGTATGTATGTATGTATGTATGTATGTATGTGACGGGCTTCTTTCAGTTTCCGCCTACCAAATCCACTCCTAAAGCTTTGGTCGGCCCGAGGTTATAGTAGAAGGCACTTGTCCAAAGTGCTACGCAGTGAAACTGAACTCGGGACCATATGGTTGTGAAGCAAACTCCTTAGCACATAACCACCCTTGCGCCTGTTTTACTCTTAATCCCAAAACTCTGGAATTATTTTTCAGTGTTTTTCTGTATCTTTTATTTTATTATTCAAATGTACTATTCTTTATTTTACAAACCAAAACCATTTACATTACAGAGTTCGTTGCCAAATTTAAGCAACTGAAAGTTATTAACACATCTGTGACAGCAACAAAATAAGGAAGCCGTCATAAGGGGCTGACTTGCCGTATACAAGTACTCCAGTGGCCAGAATAGAATGGTTACGGTACCATCTTTGCAACCAAAAGTATATTCATAATTATTGTGTGTACATCAAAACAGAATATTCATTTTCAGTTTATAAATCATATTTTAGTAACCACCTGGACTTGACATTTTTTTTCTCTTTCTCAAGCTTTTCTTATTATTATTCTGCTGACGTCTCAGATGTGCCAATCGCAACAATAGCGAGAGCCGTCTTCCGCACTTGTCGACTGTACAACAATGCTGGATTCTACATTACGAAAATTAATTCCTATCTTCGAGTTTCAATGACAACTTCATTTTCTTTGCAATCGGATTTCAGTCATTTCTTGATAATTGTTTCCAACTGTCATTATTAAATTTAGTAAAATTGCTTTTTTTCGCCGAATGAACGGCATGCATTACATAAAAATTTGACGCAAATTGGACAACATTCGCCGAGGACCTGTCATCTGCAAAAGACACCAGCTCCTAACCACATCGCATAACACAGCAATTATGATTGAGTAATTTTTTTAACGGGTCATCATACTCTTCTGTCGATAGGCAATATCACCAGAAGAGCTCAACATCCAACTCTACCAAAAAACAAAATGGCATCCAACAAATTGTAAAAAAATATTTGTTTCTTACAGTTCATTCTTTTATTCTTTTACTTGTTTCAGTCATTGAACTGTGGCCATGCTAGAGCATAGCCTTGAAAAATTTTTAGTCGAACGAATCGCCCCCAGTACTTGTAGTAATCCCTCGCCATATCGCGGTTCACCTATCACGGTTCACATATCGCGGTTTATTATTTAAGCTTACGTCGATTACTCTGTGTTGGTGTTTTGCATTTATAATAAAATAAATATTACAAATTATAAAAAATAATTTTAAAAAATTATGCAGTACTGTTTCTACTTCGCCAGTTTTCACCTATCGCTGTGGGGGGGGGATTGCTGTATATTGTTTTAAAGCTTGGCACTTATTCAGTTGTTAAACGACCGTAATGAACTGATATCTGTGCTTCAATCTTTCGGATTCCATTCCATCAATCAAATCCACTGACAAGGCTTTGGTCAGCTCGAGGCTATATTAGAAGACACTTGCCCAAAGTGCCACGCAAAGGGATTGAACCTGGAACCATGTAGTTAGAAAGCAAACTCCTTAGCATACAACCACACTTCTGTGTGTATGTGTGTGTGGGGATATACATACGAATAGTATTGTTATATTCCAGAATGGTCATTTTTTTTTATTCATAAACGTATATATATTGTATTTCCGACGTTAATTGCTATGAGTTCACTTGTTACACCAGTTTTGTTGCGCAAAACACCGCCTTAAACATAGATGTATAACTACACACACATACACTACTGTCGTTGTTGTCATGGAAAATAATCTTAAGTTAATTACGTGTTATTTGATGGTTTGCCAGTTTGCCTGACTGTCTGCTAAAGTACCACAGACCTTTCACAGTAAGCCTTTCGAATTGAATCCTTAGCGAGATATAGAACAGCTTCTTTTATGGTTTTGTATTTCCACAAATATTTATCGGACCAAGCATATGATTATTATTATTATTAGGATCGGTTTTAAGGCGGTAAGTTGGCAGAACGGTTAACGCACAGGCGAAAATGCTTAGCAGAATATCTTCCGGCTTTTTACTTTCGGAGTTCAAATTCCCCGACATCAAGCTTTGCTTTTTATCCTTTTGCGGTCGAGAAAAATAAGTACCAGTTGAACACTGGGGTCGATCTAATCGACTTACCCCTCTCCCGTAATCGCTATTCTTGTGCTAAAATGTGAATCCATTATCATTGTTATTATTAGGTTGACTTTGCCTTTCATCCTTTCGGAGTCGATAAATTAAGTACCAATCGACTGGCCCCTTCCCTCCAAATTTCAGGGCTTGTGCCTATAGTAGAAAGGATTATTATTATTATTATTATTATTATTATTATTATTGTGATCGTTGTTATTATTAGGGCGGCAAACTGGCAGAATCGTTAGCATGCCAGGCGAAATGCTTAGCGGTATTTCGTCTGCCGCTACGTTCTGAGTTCAAATTCCGCCGAGGTCGACTTTGCCTTTCATCCTTTCGGGGTCGATGAAATAAGTACCAGTTATACACTGGAGTCAATGTAATCTACTTAATCCGTTTGTCTGTCCTTGTTTGTCCCCTCTATGTGTAGCCCCTTATGGGCAGTAAAGAAATAAGAATCGTTAGCACGCTGGACGAAATGCGGTATTTCGCCCGTCGCTACTTTCTGAATTCAGTTACATTTTCTACCGAAAATGGAGGACAAGTCTGTCTCAAATCAGACCCTATAACCTTAATGAACGGAAGCGTAAAATATTGTAGTTCAATGAAGGCGTCTCTATGTGGTCCCTCGAAACTGCTAGAAATAGCAACCAAAATAAAACCATACGATCGAAGGGAACTTTTGTTAGTATAATCGTATATATATTGCCTAGGCAGAGAACAAAAATTCAGGTGACAAAAATTTTTTGTTCAGTATTTAACGCTTAAACGGCAGACGACATCAGTTGATATTTCTTTAGAGAACCACGGATATCTTCAATTAATTTTCATTAATTTCATTAGTTTCATTAATTTTACTTGTATACGGCCAACATCAAAGGAAAGAGAATATTTTACGGCAATTTTCGATAATGAGATGTTAATTTTATTGTGTGTGAAGCTAAAAATTGCTATAGATATCATAATTATTTAAATTGAAAGTAAATGTAAAAATCACCTTTCAGTGAAAGAGATATTTTGTGGGGTTTTGCCCATTAGGCACATAAAATTAGGAAGCCTTTTCCTGGACTTTAAGGGTGATTATTAAATCTCTGGCACTCCGGCGGTTACAGAGACGGAGATTCCCGTTTTTCCGACCAACAGAACAGCCTGCTCGTGAAATTAGCGTGCAAGTGGCTGAGCACTCCACAGACACACGTACATCTAACGCAGTTCTTATGGAGATTCAGCGTGACAGAGAACATGACCCGGCTGGACCTTTGAATTAGAGGAATAACTCATTTATGTCAGTTGGGGGTGGGGCTAGAGCCACGTGAAATAAAGTGTCTTTTTGTTCCTTTTTTTTTTTAAAGGACACCACCAGGAATCGAACTGACTGCCTTACAATCCTGAACCGAATAACATAACCATTAAGCAACACCCTTCACAGTAATATGTCCACTCGAACGGTGCTTGGGTGTGTGAGAAAAATATACAAAAACGGAAGGATAGTAATACAAATAACAAGGTCACCGTTAGAAGATTTGTATTGAATAAATATAAAAGAATTGTTTAACCAGCAAGAAAACATTAAATCGAAAGTCGAACAGTTGTCTGTAAATATCCGGCCATAAAAATATCCGCCCATATATAAGAGTTGAAGAGATTTCTCTTTCAGATTTATGTAAAGGCATGACATTTTCTGAAAAAATAATATCTAATGAGTGTCGGAAAGGAACGAGATGAAAGCGTTAATAAATAAATGAGTATATAAAGTTTGTACACCACAGCAAATCATATATACGTGTATATATATATATATATTATATATATATGTGTGTGTGTGTGTGTGTGTGTGTGTATATATATGTATATATATATATATATATATATATATATAGTTAATCCAAACAAGAAAACACAGAAAAAAAGGGAAAAAAAAGAAAAAAACACAGCAACGCAGGACGTGGAACAATTAAAGTATTATTGACGCTCAGGAAAGAAGGGAAGGAGGGTTTAACGTTTCGAGCGGAGCTCTTCGTCGGAAACAAGGAGAAGAAAGATCCCAAGGAGGGAAGACAGCGGAGACAATATTTGAGCTGGTGGTGCTTAAGAGATCACATGTTGAAAAGACATATATATATATATATATATATATATATATATATATTATATATATATATATACCTGTATATGTATATGCATATATACCTGAGTAAGCACATAGATGTGAAACAAGGAGGAAAAAACAGTACTCGAATAACATGCTTTAATAAAAAGCAGTAAAAATATCACAAAAACTGTTACTCAGAGTTTCATGTTCTGCTTCGTAGGACAGTTTTGTTTAGAATCTACACAAAACTGTCCGACGAACGGGAACGTGAAACTCTGAGTAACAGATTTTGTGATATTTTTACTGCTTTTTAATAAAGTATATATATATATATATATATATATATATACAGGGTGTTCGAAACATCTCGTCGCAGTTAACTTCTTCTTCCTGCGCATGCACAACTTGGCTCTCATTGGGTGTGTGATTGGGTGT
>NC_043001.1:104853221-104860721 GCF_006345805.1 Octopus sinensis | reverse complement strand
GATATGTATGTATGTATATATATATGTGTGTGTATGTGTGTGAGTGTGTGTATGTGTGCGTGTGTGTGTCTATATGTTTGTGTGTTTGGTGCCTGTGTGCGCGTGTGTGGCTCCATATGTATAGAAACCCTAGAACGATGCTCAAAATATCCAGCTGTTTAAATATTCGTTAATCCAGTACACCTGAAATGATTTACACTCCCAAATCGAATTATTGACTGCATCTAAGCCGACATGACATCCACTTACCGAATATTGACCCCCATCGGATGTCAATTGTGCAAACTTTGCTGAACTGTCTAACACGAATTTCTTCTCTAAAATATTTAAGGCTGACCAAATATCAGAATAGCAATATTAGAAAATGTCTGACGTTGGTGGAAGTGATGTCTATAAAAACCATCAATCGTAAAACTGGTTTTCCGGACTGTGTCGATTCGTAGACTCGTAAAAGTTTATAAATATAAACGATAACCAGTTAAGCAAGTTCAATACGTAAAACTAAATTCGTGTCAGCCATATTTACTAACTGATTACTGAATGAATCATTACAAGCAACAGATCGTGCTTTCTTTATTTCCATCGTGTTTTTAATCTTTCCAACATTTTTCTACGATTAGTATACATCTGTCGGAAAGGTATTTCAAAAAATGTTATTTTTGTTAATTTACATTCAGAGCTTGAACGATATTTTCTGACCATATTTTCGGTAGTTACTTACTTCAGACTTTTAATAATAAATATGCTGTATATTTTGTTAACTACTATTCTTCTGTTTCAGAAACAAAAAGATGTATATGTTAAAGTTGGTGTCTGTGAAACAAACTCTGTCAAGTATCTGAAAATAAATGCTCTCAACATTAATTAATAACCGTTGCTAATTCATACTAACAATTTTCAATAAATCATTAATGGTGCTAAACTAATAATTGCTAACCGTTTATCTTTGGATTGCTAAAAATTTGAAGTGTTTGATTTCTTCAACGTCATTAAGAATCTAAATTAACATTCAACTAACTTTGACATCTATTTTTTGTTTCCAAATCTACCCTTAACCTCATTACCGGGTCCTATCATAACGACCAAGAGAAAATAACCAAGTCGTTTCATGTAATAATCTCCCCATACTATGTAACTCTTCATTAATGTGTTAGTATTTCGTTATCCGCTTTGTTCGCTTATTTCTCTCTGCGAAGGTGATGACCTAATATCTAAAATTTTATTGAGGCTAACTACGAGATATTAGATAAATAAAACCGCTAATTAACCCCTATTCATTTTCCTAACTGATCAAATTAAATAGACGATATTCAGTTCATGGATAAACTATCTGAAGCTCCGGGCATGCGCTGTACCGCTCTTTCAGTTTATAAGTTTATCTTAGAATTGATTTGGAACCAATTTAAAATTTGTTGTTCGGCAAAAACTTCACAACTTCATAGGTTAGGGTTTGACATTTGTGCATATATCTAAAACAATAGATATATAAATAATAGGTAGCGCCTTCAACCAAATACACAAACTGACTCGTCCATTCGGCACATTTGTATTTCAGTTGTGTGGAGGCGTAATGGCCGAGTGGTTAGGGCAGCGGACTCGCGGTCGTAGGATCGTGGTTTCGATTCCCAGACCGGGCGTTGTGGGTGCTTATTGAGCGGAAACACCTAAAGCTTCATGAGACTCCGGCAGGGGGCGGTGACGAACCCTGCTGTACTCTTTCACCACAAGTTTCTTTCACTCTTTCTTCCTGTTTCTGTTGTACCTGTATTTCAAAGGGCCATCCTTGTCACCTTTATCATAATTTACGCTTTTACTATTTATGAAATCAACGTATGATTTCTACGCTGGTAAGGCGAGTTGAGTTTAACCCAAGGCGCCAGTAAGAGCCATTCGTGAGCATTAATGTAAATGCGAAATCACTGGTGATCTGGTTATGCCAGGTGCTTGGGAAGCTTGCCTCCCTTGTCAGTAAATAAGACAGTACGTTATTAGGGCTATGAGTTGTTTTTGACTCTCATTTCTAGCAATACTGGAGCTGTACAGCACCCTCAGTCGCTACACATAGCAGTGGTTCCATTGTTTATCTTCGTTTTCAAATGCTGTCCTTCCTCTTTTTCATAAGATCGTAGTGTGCTTCAAGAGAGATTTAACTGTATTTGTTAGCAAGTCGAGCGACTGCCTATAAGCTCTCGTGTAGTATCGGAACGCTGAGGTTCAATTCACTTTTGTTGAGGTTGTTGTTGTTGTTGTTGCTGCTGCTGCTGCCCCGATCAGCTTATCAATCATATCTATAATTACAAACATTGTCTGTTAATAACGAAATATAAATGACACACAAAATTGTATTACGACGTAGCAGCTGTAGTAACAGCAGCAGCAGCAGCAGCAGCAGCAGTAGTAGTAGTAGTAGTAGTAGTAGTAGTAGTAGTAGTAGTAGTAGCAGCAGCAGCGGCGGCAGTAGTAGTAGTAGTATAGTAGTAGTAGTAGCAGCAGCAGCAGCAGCAGCAGTAGTAGTAGTAGTAGTAGTAGTAGTAGTAGTAGTAGCAGTAGTAGTAGTAGTAGTAGTAGCAGCAGCAGTAGTAGTAGTAGTAAAGAATGCGGTAATTACAAGGAAATTATATCATTAATTTATTTATTTTCGTTTTCGTTTTCGTTTTTCAGTCTGACATATTATTGCATCGGAGAGATTAATGCGTTTAACACGGAATCCATGTTGCATGCAATACGATCTTATAATTATTGACGTTGGCATAAAAAAAAAGACATATGTAGACAATGGCACTTACGAAATGAGGGAGTCTGGGAATAAAGAGGTCTGCTCTTAATGACCCAGTAGTAGTAGTAGTAGTAGTAGTAGTAGTAGTAGTAGTAGTAGTAGTTGTTGTTGTTGTTGTTGTAGTTGTAGTAGTAGTAGTAGTAGTAGTTGTAGTTGTAGTAGTAGTAGTAGTAGTAGTAGTAGTAGTGGTGGTGGTGGTGGTGGTGGCTTAACTGCACGCCTTCCTGATTGTTTTGTCTTATAATCCTTTCTATTATAAGCACAACGACTGAAATTTGGGGAAGGGAAAAGCCATTCGATTACATTGACCCCAGTATTCAACTGGTACTTAATTTATCGACCTGTTTTGTCTTATAATCAAAGGCATTCTAGGCACGAACAGATTGTGTCTTGTTTTTCGTGGGGTGGGGGTTGTCATTTTTGTTTTTGTATATCTCGGTCCACTTTATTTCCCCGATGCTTCGTTCACTTAAGATGGTAGGATACGAGTCGCGAGTTAAGTTTAACTGCTATTTCTAGCAGATCGTGTGACTAATTGAAAGCTTTCTTCATTGGTCCCTGCTGCTGCTATTGTTGTTGTTGTTGTTTAGCCATTCCATTTTGAAGTATATCTGGGACCATAAATATACAATATAGCTTTCCTTTTTCAAGACGATAGAATTCTACTTCAGAGAATTTGACTGCTATTTCTAACATATTCTGCGACCCTGTCGCAACCCTTTTCAGTTAAAATTGATAGGTTTGGCCCGATGTGTGTACGACAAGCGTCTTATTTCACACAAAGGGAATGAACATGGACATGAAAATCCCTCAGAGAAAGAGGTTGGGTCTTGAAGCCTCGTGGCTCATTGTAAGTCATTGATTATTTCTACATCTTCCTTATAAGGAAAAACGAAGCCTTTGTTTAAACTGGTACTCCGTCGCTTACGACGACGAGGGTTCCAGTTGATCGGATCAACAGAACAATCTGCTCGTGAAATTAACGTGCAAGTGGCTGAGTGCTCCGCAGACGCGAGTACCCTTAATTTAGTTCTCAGAGAGATTCAGCGTGACAAAGAATGTGACAAGACTGCCACCCCTCCTTTGAATTACAGGTACAACTCATTTTTGCCAGCCGAGTGGACTGGTGCAAAGTGAAATAAGTGTACTACTAGTTATCGAAATCACGTCCATACGATCATGAACTGGATAGCGTAACCACTAAGCCAAGCGCATACACTTGTAGTACGACTATGGCATTGAATGTAACCGTCAAAAGAATCATCGTGCTAACGACGGAAGCTTTACATGATCGTTTAATCTATTGGAAACAATAACCATACCACCCTCAAATCCCACCCGATATATTATATATCGTCGCAATTGACGTAATTTTCATGAGGGTGGGGCTCGAACGGCTGGGACGGTTTTCATCTCATGTTTCCTCAATTAAGTATGACCCGGATGTTAAACAAAAGCAGCAATTTGACATCATAGGAAGCCTTCAGGAAACTAAATTAGAAATTATCCTATGCACAATTATGGCTGTGTGGTAAGAAGCTTGCTTCCCAACCACATGGTTCCAGGTTCATGTCTACTGCGTGACACCACGGGCAAGTATCTTCTATTATAGCCTCGGGGCTTTTGAGTGGATTTGGAAGACGGAAACTGAAAGAGGCCCGTCGTATGTATGTGTGTATCATATATTTATGTCAATGTTTGTCACTCATCGGCTGACAACCGATGTTGGTGTGTTTACGCCCCAAGACTTAGCAGTTCTGTTAAAGAGACCAATAGAATAAGTACCAATCTCCAAAACGTACTGGGATCTATTCGTTTAACTAAAACTCAAGGCGGTGCCCCAGCATGGCCGCAGTCTCATGGCTGAAACAAATAACAGATGAAAGATAAAAGACATACGTAGGGACCTTACGTGGTCGCTTAATTTGTTAAAAATAGCAATTAATTGTCCCCTTACCACATCCTACCATGTTTAGGAAGACAAGTCACGTGATCCAATGTGATGTTTCTTAGAATATTCTGCTTGTGAAAAACATGGAATAATCGAAGTTCGAATATATTTTACAATATTTTTATTTCATCTCGGAACTTTCCGTTCAGAGTTGGACTTGGGGGTTAGGCAATAACTACGACACACAGGAAACTGAACTCTTTTCCCAGCACTATCAGGCATGCACCCAGTTACATCAGCAGATGGAACGACCCTTAACAGAGCTGCGAGGAATTATCAAGAAGCCCTAATCATGCAATGGCTACAGGAAAAATCTTCAGCACTGAACAGCAGCAAAAATTTGCATTTTTCAAAACCCATTTTGCATGAAAATGTCTTTTTTATCATAAAACATTTCCAGAACACGCTCAAATTCTACTGTTCGTTCAACAATATGCATGTTCATTAGAACTAGGAGAAAAGGTGTGATGGTCATGATTGGAACGTCGTTGGCCCTAAATCCACTCGATCAAATTTTGCAACTGAAAGATATTGTATATTGTAGTGCATTATATATGAAAAGAGATGACACAACGGGAGCCATGCATCTACATAGAGAAAATGTTATCAGAAATCAAAGGAAAAGTATTGCGTAACAGCCAAAACTTAAAACAACTGCTTCCATTTACCAAAGTATGAAGTTCTGGTGCCTGAAAGAGAAATTCTTAATGGATTGTTCTTGCATCATTACAAAGCAACAACGTTCGATCAACTATACACGTCTCGCAGATAACCGTTCGAATATCATGGACACCATAAGTCGATACAAATCATTTTATCACAAAAACACTGTGCATCACGCTCCGCATTGATCTGGCGATCAAAAGATCATGTAAAATGATATAAGCTTTCTATGAGCAATATCGGATAAGATCAGAAACGCGATTCTCTTTTACAGCAAACAGCACATCATTTGCCAACATAACATAATTTTAATGATAACAAAACGAAATTAATCTCAAATGATCATAAAAACCAAAATATACGGAGTTTACGAGAGACACAAAGACGGTGGTTTGATCTACAAGAAATGGCAACCAAATAAATTTCAAATCACATACCTCTTGGTCTTCAAAAGGAAGGATACATTAAATATATTAACGCTGAAGTACCTGGTTTTCTCTGTTGTTCTTTGTGCAAGCATCCAATGTTAAGTTCTTTTATCCGAGTAATGACAATCAAAAGCAATAAATGAATTATGGAGCTACATTCTCTACCTATAAAACCGAGTCAGATCAGATTTCGATGCAGATGGTTCCATATCCTTTTCTCTGGCAATTTTGAGCATGAAGCTAAAAGGACACAATGGGGACTTTATTTGTAACCTTCTTACCGGTTTCCAGTGTTGGACTTGTTTTCATAATAACCTCCATTGCAATGTTCAGGGAGAAAATTAGAAAGCGTATCACCTCCGTTCTCTAAATCAGTATTCTAGACCAATAGTTCTCAATCGAAGTCCATACGGCCCTTGGGATCTATATATGATTTGTGGAGGTCGAGACGAGCAAAATATTAAATTAGGGGTCTACAGAAATGTATCAATGGACCACGAGAGAATACTGATTTAGATGTGTTTATCGCAAGAAATAGCTTGTTTCATTTCTCTACCGAGAAAAGTAAAAGTGTGAAAAACAAAATAGGAATTTTAAATGAAGTATTTAGAAAACTACTTATTTAGCATCGAATGGCTTTGGGGAAAGGTCCACCAGGATAAAACTGTAAGTAAATGGGTCTACACTTAAGAATGTTTGCGAGCCGCTGATTTAGATGCTCTCTGAAAAGGATTGGTGATGCGTATGGGACGACTTGAACTGGTTACTGTGACAGAAATTTCAGTCTTTCAATTATTAGGTTGTATCGAAATTTAGGGGGTCACTTTCCATTTGGCAGGGAAACGGAACATCGTTATTGTGCCAAAGAACGAGACATAATATTTGCAGCAACTATGTTTAATCAATGTTTGAGATTTAAGATGCAAAACAATATACAACTACAACAAAGTTATGCGCACACACACACACCACACACACACACACACACACACACACACACACACACACACACACACACACACACACACACACACACACACACACATAAAGACACACACCGCGGACTCTCCTATTGTAGACAAGTGAGCGTTCTGCATTTTGTTACTGGACAACCTGCGAAGAGGATTTGTTTTTATCGATTAAACGTGTTGCGCCGTACATTAGCAACAGATCCACTTATTACGGTTAGTGACTTATTTACGAATATACCAACACTAGTGCCGCTGAGGGTAATATTCTCTTGGAATGCACAAAAGCCCTTTTCAGAGTTATTTACTTTGAATTGTTATTATTTCATATCTGATTAGCCTATTATTGCATAACATGCTTCATGATTTTAGTATCCATCCCTTATTAGTATTTCTTCCTATGTTCTATATATTCTGAGAGCGTATTAAAGCCTTTTGGGGGGCTACTTTATTTGAATTCTTACTATCGGGTAACTGATTTCATGTTATTACACAACTGACTTCACAGTTTTGCTATTCATAACTAACTGGAAATTCCTAAAAACAAGAACCTGTGTGAGAGAGTTCGGTATTCTCTGTAAATGCACAAAAACCGTTTTAAAGGCTACGTGCTTTGTATTGTTATTATTGGATTAGCGAAACAATTATGAGAATGGAACCAAGGGATAAGCTCCGCTTTCCCGGGAATTACCGGGTATGTCAGCTAGTATATAT
>NC_043001.1:104775721-104850721 GCF_006345805.1 Octopus sinensis | reverse complement strand
TAGCGTCGACTACGACACTAAAAGGGTTTCGTTTGCGGCACGTAGATTAACACACGCACAGATAGACAGACACAGACGCGTAAAGCGTACATTGTACAATTCATTATTTTTCCGGACATCACTGAAGATTTTCTCATTTAACAACGCAAAGATCGATTCTGACGGTTCATAACTCACACTTGCAGTGTTTTGTTCATAAGAAAGCACTAAAACTTATATTCTGTTAAAAAATGAAACAGGCTTGGCTGTGTGACAAGAAGCTTGCTTCTCAACCACATAGTTCCGGGTTCAAGCCCACCGTGTGGAAACTTGGGAGAATGTCTTCTCCAGCAACAAGGCCAGAGATATAGAGAAGGTGCCAATAGTTACAGACAAAAAATCCCCCAGAAGAGACATCCCAGTTCATCCTAGTCGACGTTAATAGCCACCGTTAATGATACCGACTGCATTCCTCAACTGGTGCTTTGGTAGAACTTGTAGAAATTACTCTTAACCCATTTTATTATGCCCGCAGGCTGATATACTCGTATGTACAAAATATAGTAAATTTTTCAATTCTAAAATTTATACAATATTCGTATGCCATACATTAATCCCTCGACTAACGCGGGTGTTAGTTCCAAACCCCACCCCGCGACAGGTATATTTTATTTCATTATTTGTTTGTTATAAATGCAAAACAACACCACGGAGGAATCGACGTAATCTTAAATAATTAACCGCAATATGGCGTGGGATTATTTTATTGGCTTTAAATTTTGGTAAAGGCCAGCAGCTTCAAGAGTGGCAAGTCGTCTATTACGTCGGCTTCGGTGCTGAACTGGTATTTATTTTATCGACCCTGATAGAATAAAAAGCAAAGTCGATCACGACGAAATTTGAACTCAGAGTGTAATGACCAAACAAATGCCATTAACACTTTAGTCCGGCCCGCTAACGACTCTGCCACTAAATGGATTCACGACATATTTTATAAATAAGTTATTTTGTGATATCTCATTTTCAAATTATTATTCGGCGAAGTTTCATTTTGAAGTCATTAATCCTACACCGAAGAGGCTAGATATCACTTCAAATATAATTTTGCTCAACTAAAATTACAAATATTGTAATTTAAGCCGTCTGTTGCGCTGCAATTTGTCACAATTTCAAATGTCTGCAATTTTTAAGTAGCATCAATTATAAGCGTTCATCTAGCAATAAGAAGTCTGTCTATAAGTAAAAACACAACAGAACTGTCTGACATTCCTTCTGAACTTCGTATTAATTGGTTTATTCAAAAAATCATACGTGAGCAGTAAATGTTCTTAGGGAAATAATATTTGTTTAATGCACTTTTTTTGTGGGTGAGTGGAGATTTTTTTGCTTGAAATAAAAGATAGTCACATTATTACACAAACACACACCCTTGCACATACACGTATGCACACAGATGCATTAGCGTGAATGCATTTTGTCTGTTTATCTTGTATACGTGCGTGTGTTTGTGTGTATGTGCTCACGCACGTGTTGTGTATGTAATACTGTGAAATATATATATTCGAATATGACAAACGATATCAAATAATATCAAATATATTTGCACATATCTACAAATACCTATATATTTATACATGAAGATAGATAGATAGATAGATAGATAGATAGATAGATAGATAGATAGATAGATAGATAGATAGATAGATAGATAGATAGATAGATAGATAGATAGATGGATTAGATAGATTGAAAATGATAGATAGATAGATAGATAGATAGATAGATAGATAGATAGATAGATAGATAGATAGATAGATAGATAGATTGAAAGATAGATAGATAGATAAATAGATAGATAGATAGATAGATAGATAGATAGATAGATAGATAGATAGATAGATAGATAGATAGATAGATAGATAGATAGATAGATAGATAGATAGATAGATAGATAGATAGATAGATAGATAGATAGATAGATAGATAGATAGATGGATTAGATAGATAGATAGATTAGATAGATTGAAAGATAGATAGATAGATAGATAGATAGATAGATAGATAGATAGATAGATAGATAGATAGATAGATAGATAGATAGATAGATATGCAAACGAAGGTCGTAATGATGCGTAGCGAATAACATCTTTTGATCTCGCTTTACCAAATTCTTCAAGAATATACACGCCACATGATTATGAAGACATTACCGCTCATCTCGGAACACAACAAGAGTGTAGGCACGGTACCTGTTAGTAGTTAATAAGTTAAGAAGCTACAACTAGAAACTAACTTCATGTATTGCTAATAACTATTTCCCAATAAATCTTTCTGCTTGTACAAGACGGAACTCTCGGCTTTGAGCTCGTATAGAATTCAGAAATGTATACATAGATCTCCATATACAATACGGTATTCTTTGATACATTACGGTAACTAGTTACCAATAATAGCTTTGCTCGTTTTCTCTTTATATTTTTCTGTTGCAAGTTCTAAGATTTATATTCAGTTCCATCATTTTCACAGAATCCAAGCGCAAACGGTGATACTGATACATTTTATGCATAAACTTTACTCACTAGCACGCACATACGTACAAACACACACACACACACACACACACACACACACACACACACACACACACACACACACACACACACACACACACACCACACACACACACACTCAAAGATATATACTTGTGTATGTGTGTACATTTCTGTGCGCTAAATAAATACATTTAAACTATGATCATTCCAGTTCCGCTCTGGACTTATGTCACACACACATAAACACAGACGATTATATATGTGTGTGTGTGTGTGTGTGTATGTATATACATATATACATATATTTGTATGTATAGAAATATATATACATGGATATATATATGCATGTATATATCTATCTATATATATATATATGTATATATGTATACATATGCATATATTATATATATATATATATATAATATCATATTATATATATATATTATATATATATATATACATATACATATATATGTATATTTATTTGTATGTATATATATATGTACATATATATATATATGTATATATGTGTGTGGTATAAATATATGTATATATACATGTATACAAATATATCTATAAATGCGTCATTTCGCGATTGTATGTGTGTGTGTGTGTATATACATATGTATATATATGTATATGAAAAAAATTTTTCGTAATGCGATAAAAAAAACCCAAGTCTGTGTAGATTTTAGAATGTTTATAACTAGGTCTTACAGCTGTTTCCAGGATATTTTATATATCCCTTCATCAGAGACGGTGTGAGAAGATGGTGAAGCAATAGTTATTCTAGATAAAATATGAAATAGATTGGATTGTGAAGTGGAGGAATGAAAATAGATGTGAGATATGCAGGGATGTTGCATTTGTAGATTCAGTATTTAGGCAGAATGGTATAGATATAAGATTCCATTACCTTATGGGTAAAATCCAATAGTATTTAAAATTGGTCATTCCAAGTTTATACACAGTGTTATTGAATCAAAGGTTTTGTTTAAAATGACCTAAAAGTAGGGAATGTATTAGTAAGATCAAATCGAGAACAGGAAGAGGGGAATAAAGAAAGAAAAAAGAGTAAAAGGAGAAAAGAAAGAGAAGAAAAGAAGAAAAATGATAAAATAATAACAAATAAAAATAAAAAGAGGAAAAAACAAGAAGAGAGGAATAAAGAAAAGAAAGAAACAAGGAAACGGAAAAACAATGAAGAGATAGTAAGGGAAAGTGTACCAGTTAGTGGTCAGTGGAGATAGTTTGAAAGTAGGAGTGGGGAGATAAGGGTGATAGAGAGAGAAAAGTGTTAGAGTGTAAAAAGAAACTCTTTTTTCATTCAGAAGAGTGCTCTTTCCTATTCGTATCAGCTTCACAATGTCTATCAATAACTCCCAGGGTCAAGCATTGTCTGTGGTAGGACTTCACTTGGAAGAGTCATGCTTCTCACAAGAGTAACTAAATGTTGACTGCTTTACAGTGAGAAGTAATATTATCCATTTGCATTTGTTCCACAATATATATTTGGTAGATAGATAGATAGATAGATAGATAGAGAGAGAGAGAGAGAGAGAGAGAGAGAAATAGAGAGATAGATAGATAATTTTCTTTATTTGTCACACAGGGCCGAACACAGAGGGGACAAAATACAATGTAGAGCTTCTCTTTTCGAAAAAAGAAAAAAAGGAGAAAAATAAAATTCCGATCAAAAGGCATCGTGAGGAAAATAGATAGATAGATAGATAGATAGATAGATAGATAGATAGATAGATAGATAGATAGATAGATAGATAGATAGATAGATAGATAGATAGATAGATAGACTTGTAGCTGTGCGTATTAGTCTTTATATGTGTGCGTCTATAAGCGTGCGCCTAAAATATGAATCCAATTTGTATTTGTTTTGCTTTAGTTATTTCTCTGTGAGTTCAAAGAAATTAAGATAAAAAGTAATAGAAATAGGAATGGAAACAGCAGGGCAATTAGTTTTGATATATTAATCTTTGGAGCCATTTAACTGATGGCAAATCAGTGACAGATCATTTATATAAAAACTATAATTGAGTTTTAAAATGCTTTCTTCTGGGTTAGCTTAACTTTCCATATTTCATGAAATATTTTTTTTAGTATTGTTCAAACCAAAATTGGCTCTGATCGAAATAACAAGAGTTCAAAGACTCACAAGTAATAGCCATTCCGTCCATTGTTTCCTACATTTTGTTTTTGTCTCAGGTATATTGATCCCGTAATATATTATCCAAAGAATTGTTCTTTCTTAAGACTGTTACTGTGTTGGCGTGGTTTGAGAGTAGATTAGCCTGGTATTTCTAGCAGGCTAAGCGAGTATATAGATCAGTTCTTCTCAACCATTTCAATATCCGGGGCGAACAAAAAACAGTAAACTAAGTCGATCAAAGAAAAATGTATTATATTTATAGAAAATATAACGTCGAGGGCCGCTGAAAGGAAGCTTAAGGACAGCATGCGGCCTTGGGAACCGGGAATGAGAACCACTGATATAGATTCTTACTCGCCGGTTCGATCCTTCTTTAATTGCGTATATTTGTAGCGTATTCGTGGCCAATTTTTTTGATCTGGTTTATTTTAGGAAATCATTTATTTCCATTCAGTTGGATTAATATATCGGTTGTTATAGCCTAGGTTTGTTCAATATCCCACAGTTCACTAAATGTGTTGTTTGACTGGACGTGGAAACTGTTTTCGTTGGATTCGCTTCGACTTTCGAGCTTTCGCAAATATTTCCTCCATTCAATGCATTTCTGGATTAACATGCGTTTCTTTGATCTGATATATTTTCGGAAAAAATATTTTAACATACGAGATGTGTGTGTGTGTGTGTGTGTGTGTGTGTGTGTGTGTGTGTATACATATATATACATACATATATATGTATGTATGTATGTATGTATGTATGTATGTATGTATGTATGTATGTATGTATGTATGCATGTATACATATACACACATATCTTTACATATATATATATATATATACATGCATATATATATATACATATATACATATATATGTGTATATATGTATATATATATATATATATATATATATATATATATATATACACACATATATCTATATATATATATATGTATGTTGTATGTATGTATTTATATACATATAGATATACGTATATACATATATATGTGTGTATTATATATATATATATATATATATACACATATATATATACATATGTGTTTTTCATACGCTGTGTGTGTGTGTATGTGTGTGATAGAGATTGGGCTTACTCAATCTCCTACGCTATACTAATTGGTTTCTTTGATTGAAAGCAGTATTTATTTTTTTTATTTTAAGATTCTTTTCTCCTTCCATCGTTTTGGATATTATTTTTCCTCCATTTTGGTTAATAATAAACTAGTAGTATTGAGTTATTATTGTTGTTGTTGTTATTTTGTTTTCTTTTTAACGTTTCATACTTTATGAAATGCTCCTTTGATTGAATGATCCACTACTGATGCTTTCACAGAAGGTTCACTTGATCTTCAACTTTAAAAAGAAAAATGCTTTTATTCTTTTGAATTATTTTTCTCGCGATATCGTCTGGGTGCGTTTGACCTTCCATACTTTAGAATACCATTTCTTACTTTCAATTTATTGCATGAGCGCTGTTGTTTTCGTAGCAAAAAGTTTTTCATATGCCGGCAGCAGTCCAGTTCTGATTTGCATCCATTTCGTGGAAATGGAAATATCTTCAGGTTCATATTATTTTGTAATGTATTTTGCTATTTATTTTATATTCATGTCTATTTAATTTTTCTAACGATGCAAGACATAAGGTTATGAACAGAATACGGATATAGTGTTGGGGAATTCGAATTCGTGGCAAGTCGCTGTGTTTAGTAATTCGTTGTTGATATATTTTTTCATTCATTTGATTTGATTTGATAATGTTCTTATGCGAAAGAGACAAGAAAATACTTTGCTCGGATATTCCGAATTATAAGTTTGTTGCAGCAAACAGCAGGATATGCTGGGTAAAAGTGAATGAAGAAGAAAATAAACAGAGACGGAAGGCATAAAGGAGAAAGAAAGAGAGGGAGAAAAGAACAGAGTATAATGGCTTCGAATTTTAGCATAGGGCCAGCAAGTTTGGGGAAGGAGTTAAGTCGATTAGATCGACCCCAGTGTTCAACTGGTATTCATTTTATCGACCCACCGCCCGAAAGAATGAAAGGTAGAGTCGACCCAGGCTGAATTTGAACTCAAATCGTAAAGAGGGACGAAGTGCCGCTAAGCATTTTGCTTGGCGCTCGAAGGGCTCTGCCAGGTCGCCACCTTCGGACAGAACATAACAAAATGAAAGAATTACTGTAAAATACTCTTTACATTCTGTTTCCCTCACCCCCACCCCAAGCTTTCTAGACTTGTGCCAATGTTCGAAATTAAAATCATATAAATGTGTTTGTCACCCCACCATCGCTTGACAACCGATGTAGGTGCGTTTACGTCCTCATAACTTAGCGGTTCGGCAAAAAGATACCGATAGTATAAGTACTAGGCTTCCAAAGAATAGGTCCTGGGGTCGATTTGTTCGACTAAGGGTGGTGCTCCAGCATGACCGCAGTCATATCACTATAAGCATTCGACTTGTTTGGGCATGCTTACGTTGAAAAACAATGTTAGAATGACTTTTTTTCTGTCAAAACGCTAAAAATAACTCACCAACAAAAAAAAACAACCAAGATTCAACCAAATCAAAAAATAAACCCGAATACTAAACGAACAAAGATTATCTATCCCACTGAAATTTGGGGCAAGGGGAGTGCCAGTCGATTACACCAACCCCAGTATTCAACAGGTACTTATTTTATCGACCCCGAAAGGATGAACGGCAAAGTCGACCTCGGCGGAATTTGACTCAAACACAGACGAAATACTGCTAGGTAGTTCGCCCGGCGTGCTAACGTTTCCGCCAGCTCACCGCTTTTGTGTTCACATATAATGAAAGCAATTTTATATTAATCTGATGAGTTACTCCATACATTTGTAAAGTACAAATTTATTAGAAAATTACTATTCTTAAATCTCACAACGAGAGATATTCAGCAATAGTACTTTGGAGTAAAGATTGTTTGCCAACATAACATGGCAGTCCTGGTTTAGGACAAATTTAACTGATGAAGGGAAATAAGCCGGAAATCGCGATGCACAGATCTTGTTTTGAGCTGAGTTGGGGTGCTAGATTCCCTTATTCGAAAGTATAAGGACACAGATCGTGTTGTATAGCCAACTGGAGACGATGTCTCCTGGGGCTAAATTACAGCAACATAGTCCTAAACCAAGAATGCCATGTTATGTTGGCAAACAATCTTTACTACAAATGTATTATTCTTAAATATATATATATACATGTGTATATATATATATATATTATATATATATATATATATATATATATATATGTATATATATACGTGTGGGTATATATATATATATATATATATATGCGCTCGTACATATATAGACACTTATATACATACATATACGTCGTATCAAGAGAAGAAAATTCCAACCGTTAAGGGTGACACCAAGATTATTGCTATTCTAAACGCCACAAGCAGCAAGCGTTTTTTTTTTCCGGCGATTATAGGATGCAAATTACCACTTATTATCGTCCATTCTTCCAAATAATTAACTATGTTGATTAACTGAATTCCAGCCCAGTTGTTTCATTTTCTCACCCTCCCTCCCTTACACACACACACGCTTACATACATACGCACACACACGCACACATTCTCCTCCTTCTCAAGCTCTCCCTCTCCTTCTATCTCTGTGCTCCTTTCTCGCCCCCTTTTTAACTTCTTTCTCTCTCTCCCCATCTCACATATATATATACATATATATATATATATATATATATATATATATTATATATATATATATATATATAATACACATACAAACATAATACATCATACATACATATATATATATATAATAACGTATGATATATATATGTTTGTATATATATATAAATGTCTGATATATATATATATATATATATATATATATATATATATATATATATATATATACACGCAATACATAACATATGCATTTATATGTGTGTATATATATATATGTGTGTGTGTGTGTTTGCGCTTGCGCGTGTGCGATTGTGTGTATATACGCCTGTGTGAGTGCCTATATATATATATATATATATATATATATATATATGTATGTATGTATGTATGTTGTATGTATGTATATTCTGCACACACATCATACTTACACACAGAGATCCGTATATGCAAACACACGTTTTCTCAATGTTCTCTTTGATTTCATATTGTAGAATCTTTCATTGTTGTTATATGCCCTGCTCCTTAACTGCCATATATGCTGTGCTTTCAAACAGTTATTTGCCAATTTTTTGCCATGTTTGTTTCACTGGTTCGCTCGCTCGCTCCTCTGCACGCTTGCTCGCTCTGTTGAATATTTATTGCCTACGGAAAGCCTACTAATTTCAGTTGCGCTGCCATTTTCAACACTGCTAATTAACTGCTATGCATACATACACACCACATGCATACATTCATACGTAGATATATTCATACACATAAATACACACGTCTATGTCTTTATAAATACATAGCAATATATGCATACAGCCTACATATATATATATATATATATATATATATATATATATATATTATATATACATGCATACACATCATATATACATAGGTATTTATACACGTATATTAAATATGTGTATGTGTGTATATATATATATATATATATATTATATATATATGTGTGGTGTGTGTGTGTGTGTGATGTATGATATATGATATATACATATAAAGACAAGGAGCTGGCAGAAACGTTAACACGCCGGGCTGTCTTTACGTTCTGAGTTCAAATTCTGCCAGGTTGACTTTGCCTTTCATCCTTTCGGGGTCGATACATTAAGTACCAGTTGCGTACTGGGGTCGATCTCATCGGCTGTCACTCCCCCAAAATTTCGCGCCTTGTGCCTAGAGTTTAAAAGAATATATACATTTATATATTATATACATACATATATATTTTATATGCATACGTATATATACATATATATATATATATACATATATATATATATATATATATATATGTATATATATATATATATATACACACACTTATATGTATATATGTGTGTGTGTGCTTGTGTATTAGCTAACTTTCCATACGTACACAATCCCATAGGCGAGAGGCATTTTTGTATGCACGAATGCACAGACACAGGTCCCACACTAAACAAAATGAAAAACGTCGCGACGAAGATCCCCGTTCGGAGCCCTTGTTAAAGCTGCTTGCTCACATGCTGACTTGAGTGTAACTCAAGCCGAACGCGAACGCATTGCAGGTATATGCGTGTGCCTCGTTCTCAAGTAGGTGTGTTTCTGTACAGGCTCAGAGTGAACTCCGACGCTGCCTTGATGCAAATCCACCACTGGCGACTCTCTTGGACGGCACCTTTAAGCAATGCCAGACGATGCGAAAAAGAGGGAGAAAGAAAGTCACTCTGGACGACTGGACATCCTGGTGGAGTGGTTTCAAATCTGATACATATGACACGAGGATATTAAAAAGGACATTATTAGCACACGGGTGTCGGAACATTTCAAGCTTAATGCAAACTTGAGGAAAACTTCCGTTCCATTGAAACAACAGAAAAACAGTGACAGGTTTGTTATCTCTCTCTCTATATATATCCATTTTTGTTGCTTCGAATGTTCACTTATTTGTATTCCTTGTTTGATTTGTATGGTAGATTTATTCCTATTCCGCCATTCCTTCCCTCTTTCTCTCTCCTCTCCTCTCTTTCTCTTTCTCTATCCTTCTCTCTTTCTCCCCCTATGTATACATAGTTACATACCCAGGACGGGTTCACTTGGAGGAAAGATAAGCAGTGTCTGACAAAATCCAAATAAAACTATTAAACAAAATTTTATACAACTTCTCATTCATTATAAAAATTAAATGCATAAAATTCCGTTTATAATTCATTTAAATAGCCAATAATTTAATGTTAAGCTAGTGTAATTTACTTTCAGCTCCAATGTAGTTGTAACACGTAATTATTCTAAGTCACGTATCGTAAGTGAAGCGGTGAAATTCATTAAAGGTCATGTGATGAAGACAGAAGGGTTTCTACTTTTCGTTCAAAGTCATTAGAGGAAGACGAGCATATGTGTTAACAATGTATTTGTTTAATGCATACTGCCTTGCTCTCAATATAGTTTCACAATATGTGTATCACGAATACTTACATATGTGTGTGTGTGTGTGTGTGTGTGTGTGTGTGGAAAAAAGTCAAGATAGAAAATGCTAAAATAATTTTATAAAAAACATTTCAGTGCCGGTTTCAATCATTGTGACTTTTTCAACTGTAACAATTAAACAATTAAATTTAGAAAAATTAAAAGAAAAGTTTTTTAAAAGAATATTTGCATAGTGTTCAAATACAAGGGGCATTTTCCTTATTTCTGCCTGTCCCTGTCTTTCTTATTTACTCTTGTAGGTTCGAGGTCGTTGTGAATTCTTGATATATATATATATAGTAATTGTATGCTGTCAACTTAATGTGACAGTCCCATGAAAAGAATAATACTACTGCTATTTAACCCTAGGAAGCAGCAACGCTTCCTGTCAGCCTTGACACATTTCTTGTGACCTTGTGTTTACAAGGGGGAGATAAACACCTCCACCTAGCACCCAGAGATTAGTTTCTGAGTCATTGCTCGTCTTCAGTCTGGAGTAGTATGGCTTGCTTGTTGGAGATGCCTATCTAGCCTTTATAAACATATAATTAGTCTCTGGATGCTGGTTTAGCTGGGGGGAGGTGCTTATCTCCCCCTTGTAAACATAAGGACACAGGAAATGTGTCACGGCTGACAGGAAGCGTTGATGCTTACTAGGGATAAATAGCAGTAGTATGATTCCCTTCATGGGACTGACACATTAAGTTGACAGGATACAACTATTTTATCGTATCACTACACCAGAAATCTCTCTGAGAGATTTAGAAATGTATTATGTATATATATATATATATATATATATCTAATATTATATTATATATACTTATTATATATTTTATTTATCATTTATTATTTAATTGAACGCGACGCATCCATTCCCAAGTATATATATATATATTCGATGGGCTTCCTTCAGTTTACGCCTGCCAGAGTCACTCACAAGTCTTTAGTCGGCCCAAGGTTGTAGTAGAAGTCACATGCCCAAGGTGCCGCGCAGTGATACTGAAACGAGAACCACGTGGTTGAGAAGCAAGCTTCTAGCCACACATCCACGCCTTCGCCTATTTCTTTGTCTTTATGATTTAGACAGGCGTGTAAGAGCAGCACACGTGTAAAAGCAGTACACAATAACACACTATAGAAACTTCTATCCTGGCTGCTACAACGGACGAAGAAACATGAGATTTCGTGAACATGCTTGCAAGAACGTTGACTCTGCTAAATGTCCCTGAATGTCAGACGTAGGTGTTATAAATGAGCAGCAGATTAAGTCTGGCAGTGCAAAACTGGTTTCATTTTCTAAACCATTTATAGCAATCAATGATGGAACGTCATCATTAATTCATTTACAGAACGCAGAGCAAGAAAAGCGTCTGCCTCTATCCGGTCGTTCGACCAACTGGATTTATCTCTATAGCTTCTTTCAAATTCACACTGCCAGCTTGAAGAGATACACCGGACGTTGCAGATATACATAGACTGAATGTACATTTTTCATTATAGGTCAACTCGGTCTGAGACTGACCTGGGTCCAAACAGTAACAGTGGATACGTATACACATACACATGTGAATAGAGTAGGAGAAAGGATAGAAGCGAGGTGAAAAAATAAATGCTTATTCCATTCGTTTACAGTTGTTTCATAATCTTGTCAAACATTCACATGTAAATAAAATATACATATGAATATATATGCGTCTGTATATATATATATATATATATAACATTATTGGAGAATTGAAGAAATGGAGCTGAACGCAGATTGAACAGAAATCGTTTTATTTCATTCTACACGTGTTTCGAAAGGCACAAATTACCAAAATCCGATTGAATAATGGGACCATATTGTGTCTTTCTCTTCAGGAAGAAAAAAGGAAATCCGTTGGAAGAACAAAAACAGAACAGAGGCGGAGCAAAAAACAAATCGAACTGTGCTCCTAAGAGCCCATGGCGAAACTGTTTATCAGTGTATGTTGAGAACCGGTGGCTGAAGAATTCAACGGGTCAGGCATCGGTCAATCATGTGGGTGAGGGTGTATAGATGTTCTTTGTGACCGAGAATAAAGTTCTGACTATTTAAGGAATATTGGATGTTTTATAAGGGGCGAGAAAAAATCTACTTAGAGACGTGTGTGTGTGTATACTGTTCTATATATGTGTGTGTTGGCGTAGGGGTAGAAAACATTTTTTGTGTACGTGTGTGCGTTTGATCGTTCGGCTGTCAGTGGCTACTGCCGTGATAACCGTTGGTGGCAGAAAGAAAAAAATAAAAAATATATATATATTATGTTTTATGTGTGTGTGTGTTCATCTAAGCCTGCCTTGTCAAGGAACCCCCCGCTGTGAGAAAACCAAGCCCCGTTTGTCTTACAGGAGTAATTCCCCTTGCAGTGGTTAATCGTAGATATCTTAAAGGCTATTTCAGAATTTGTTACCAAGGGCTATGGGTGCCGGTATTATTTATAAACGCTATTTAAAGGCCAGATAAGTGTAACGCCGCCAATGGGGCATCGAAAAGCCGACTGTAAGAGCCGTTTACCATCCGGCCTCTGGCAAACAAAACAGAGGCCGGATGGTAAACGGGCTCTTACAGTCGGCTTTTCGATGCCCCCATTGGCGGCGTTACACTTATCTGGCCTTTAAATAGCGTTTATAATAATACCGGCACCCATAGCCCTTGGTAACAAATTCTGAAATAGCCTTTAAGATATCTACGATTAACCACTGCAAGGGGAATTACTCCTGTAAGACAAACGGGGCTTGGTTTTCTCACAGCGGGGGGTTTCCTTGACAAGGCAGGCTTAGATGAACACACCACACATAAAACATAATATATATATATTTTTTATTTTTTTTCTTTCTGCCACCCAACGGTTATCACGGCAGTAGCCACTGACAGCCGAACGATCAAACGCACACACGTACACAAAAAATGTTTTCTACCCCTACGCCAACACACACATATATAGAACAGTATACACACACACACGTCTCTAAGTAGATTTTTTCTCGCCCCTTATAAAACATCCAATATTCCTTAAATAGTCAGAACTTTATTCTCGGTCACAAAGAACATCTATACACCTCACCCACATGATTGACCGATGCCTGACCCGTTGAATTCTTCAGCCACCGTTCTCAACATACACTGATAAACAGTTTCGCCATGGGCTCTTAGGAGCACAGTTCGATTTGTTTTTTGCTCCGCCTCTGTTCTGTTTTTGTTCTTCCAACGGATTTCCTTTTTTCTTCCTGAAGAGAAAGACACAATATGGTCCCATTATTCAATCGGATTTTGGTAATTTGTGCCTTTCGAAACACGTGTAGAATGAAATAAAACGATTTCTGTTCAATCTGCGTTCAGCTCCATTTCTTCAATTCTCCAATAATGTTTTAATTTCAATTATCCGCACCAACGCACGGTTGCAACGCCAGATGGTTGTACCTCCAACCGTGCTGTTTACTGCTGTGATTTTTGCTACTAAGGTATCGGTTAAACTTTTGATTAATCTACAACAAGATTATTCATCTTTCTATTTCACATAATATATATATATATATATATATATATATATATATATATTATATATATATATATATATATTATATATATATATATATATATAATTTACAAGATAAGAGCAAAAGAAAAATTCTAATGCCAAATATGCCGAATATTTGGCACTAGAATTTTTGATGAAATTTTTTCCCGAAAAAATTTTATCCTACATTAGTTATATATATATATATATATATATATATATATATATATATATAATATATATATATATATATATATAATATATATATATATATATATATATATATATATATATATATATATATATATATATATATATATATATATATACATATATATACATATATATATACATATATACACATACATATATACATGAATATATACATATATATACATACGTATAAATATACATATATATACGTATACCGGAGTAAGCACATAAATGTGAAACCAGTGGAAAAAAGACTACTCAAATACCAAAGGTAGAGTATATGCTTTATTTATCGTTATTTCTGTTCTGTTTTTACAAAACTGTCTGCCGAACGGGAATGTAAAACTCTGAGTAACAGCTTTTGTTATATTTCTGCTGCTTTTAAATAAAAGTATATATATATATATATATCTATATATATATTATATATATATATATAGATATATATATATATATATATATATATATATTATATATATATATATATCAGAAATAATGAATGACAGAATTAACACAAGTGAAACATGTGGTATCACTCCAGAGGATGTAATTTATAATTCAAACACAATTTCAGGGCTTTTTATGTTTATAGTAAATAAGTGATTAAGAAGTTATGCATAAAGTCTCTTACAGAATAGCTGAGAATGAGGTGTATATTACCTTGAGTAAAAAATTTCTTTATCCATGATACAAGTAGAAAATTGATGTATAAATATTGAGGATTAAATCCATGGTAATTTTGAGTGTAATTAATAGCAGGTCGTTGAACTCTGACAGATAATTATTTTACTGCAGTAAATCTCAGTGGGAAACGACTTTCATACGTACACATAATCGGCTAAAGCGACATTACGGGCAACATATTTAGCAGAAAAGCAAGCTTCGCAGAAAACTCATACTTAAATTAAATGATGAACTCTCTGTGAAGTTTAAGGTCATATAATTCATTAGACATTTATAGTGTTTTAGCCATCACGGCCAAGACCACACAGGGTCACTCATTTCAAGATTATATACTACTGTGCTTTGATAAAGATTAGTCTTACACTTTGTACGATAATCTCTCTGCCCGGTTAACATATTCCATGCATGTATTTGTAATTTATATTGAAGTTTTGGATAGCTTACTCTTATGAATATGCAGATATATTTTAAAACATTTCAATTGATTTTTCCACAATTTAATTGTTTTTCATGCTTGATACTAAGTTGAAAATGTCGCAAAGACTGAAACCAGTACTAAAATGTTTTTCATAATAAAATTATTTTAGCATTTTCTACTTTGTCTTATTTTCTTTACATATATATATATATATATATATATATATATATATATATATATATATATATATATATATATATTATATATATATATATATATATATATATAAATAGATAGATAGATAGATAGATAGATAGATAGATAGATAGATAGATAGATAGATAGATAGATAGATAGATATATGTGTTTGTGTGTGTGTGTGTGTGTGTCTGTGTGTGTGTGTGTGTGTAGCTGTGTGGGTAGGCGTAGCAGTGGCTGTGTGGTAAGCAGCTTGCTTACCAACTACATGGTTCCGGGTTCAGTCCCACTACGTGGCACCTTAGTCAAGTGTCTTCTATTATAGCCACGGGCCGACCAAAGCCTTGTGAGTAGATTTGATAGACGGAAACTGAAAGAATCCCGTCGTATATATGTATGTTGGTGTGTTTACGTCCCCGTAACTTAGCGGTTCAGCAAAAGGGACCGATAGTATAAGTGCTAGGCTTGCTTACAACGAATAAGTCCTGGGGTCGATTAGCACGACTAAAAAGGCAGTGCCCCAGCATGGTCACAGTCAAATGACTGAAACAAGTAAAAGAATAAAAGAGATATATTTATACACACACATATATTAGATAGATAGATAGATAGATAGATAGATAGATAGATAGATAGATAGATAGATAGATAGATAGATAGATAGATAGATAGATAGATAGATAGATAGATAGATAGATAGATAAATAGATAGATAGATAGATAGATAGATAGATAGATAGATAGATAGATAGATAGATAGATAGATAGATAGATAGATAGATAGATAGATAGATAGATAGATAGATATAAATATAGATATAGATATAAATATATATGTACGTATATAAATATATATATATATATATTATATATATATTATATATATATATATATATATATATATATATATATATTATTCCTGTGACTGAATAAACACAGATTTCGTCGTGATTTTTCATAGTATGATGCATCTATAAGGAACCTCAAAGTCTCATAACTGCTAACTGACTATTTAAATATTTCTCGTTTGATTGACAACCTTATATTTGCGTCTTATATGTGCGTAATTTATGATAACGTCCGACACATTGTATGAAAATCTTTACTTACTTTAACACCATTTAATTGAACAAACATCTATTTAGAAGCGAACTATCAAATGTTAATGTCCTCAGAGAGATATGACAGCGGCTTTCAGTGGATGGAGTGACTAATTTAGCGATCTGTCAATTTACGATGTCAAAAGCCGTTTCTTCACTTGGCTGTGAAACGGGTGGATTGGTGCAATAATCAGTCTCGACCATGCAACCACCAGCGACACTGCCACTAGTACTACCAGTTAAAGATTCCCAAAAGCATTATTAATATCTACACTACTTCCACTTGATATAACACAATAGTGGTAAACGGGGTTGTTGTGACTTGAGAGTGGTTGTAGAATCACGCAATTACAGAATTAGGCTTAAAACAATTTTCATAGAACAAATGGTTTTCGTCCAAGTAATCAGAATCGTGATTACTGGTTTGGAATGTGTGGCTCAAGCCAGCAATTTCGGGCGGAGGGCTTAAGTCGATTGCATCGTCCCCAGTACGCAACAGGTACTTAATTTTATCCTTCCTGAAAGGCAGATGATAGGCAAAGTTGGCATTTGAACTCAGAACATAAAGACGGAAAAAATGCCTATTTCTTTATTACCCACAAGGGGCTAAACACAGAGAGGACAAACAAGGACAGACAAACGGATTAAGTCGTTTACATCGACCCCAGTACGTAACTGGTACTTATTTAATCGACCCTGAAAGGATGAAAGGCAAAGTCGACCTCGGTGGAATTTGAACTCAGAACGTAACCGCAGACGAAATACGACTAAGCATTTCGCCCGGCGTGCTAACGATTCTGCCAGTTCGCCGCTTTAATCAGAAATGTAATTATTGTAATCAATCTAATTTCCATTTTGTCTACTACTCAAGACTCGTAATTAATGTTATAGCAGTGATCCATGTTTTTACAGCCAACATCACGAATATTTTAATAGGATTTTGATCATTTGCTCAAGGTTTGTAAAGTCGATTAAAGTGACTCAGAAACCCGAAAAATTTACTGATAAAAGATACTCTGTAGAATCTGAAGTCAGGCCTCGCTGGAATTTGATGCCAGTGTGCATATGTGCGTGTGTTTGTGTGGTCTTCGTCGATTAAAAAACCACCTAGAGTCCAAGTGGTCCTCATTTTGTCAAATCCCGAAATATGAACAGCAGATTCGATCCAGAGAGGATTTGAAATCGAAATATAAGGCAGGTAGCTAAGAACTGCAAATAATTTTCTCTGCTGAGAATCATAATAATAATTTATAGAATTTGGTGAAAGGCCTCCGCTTTGTTGTGAGTCCTTCAATCAACAACTTTATAATCGTCATCTTTCTACAGGGGAGCGGTGGATTGACAGAAATGAAATTTAGTTAAGACACTTTTTCTCGTTTAAACTTTAAATGCCACCGCTGTGGGTCGGCGCAGTAATATATAAATGAATACTTAATTGGTTGTATTTTTTCCCGAATAATTAAATTACTTCAGACTAACCAATGTAAGAAATCCTTACTTCTTTCTTTGATGTATAGCTAAAAGACAAAACAGATGGGTTTCAATTTCCGTGAGTAGCCATTTCACTATGCTTGGATTTTATTAATTCTTTTCTGTAAACTTTAGAATTCACACGATCCCGTATTATCGATTAGAGAACCTTATTTTGTGGACTTTAAAACATTTAGAAAATGAAGTTTGCAAAATCAAGAAGCTGCGATTTAAGTGAATTACAGAACGTTTCTTATGAAAAAAAAAAGTGGGGGAAATTAGGGATTTGATTGGTATTTCTCGGCATTTTTAAATGTAACGGCAGCGCATCTAAACCAAGTTAAACTCAACTTGTAAATGAAAGAAGCGACTTACCTCTAATTTTGACCGAGACCTTACTTCCTACAAATTAGTAAGACTACATACCGAAATGAAAAATAAAAGAATCAAAACTTAATCTAAATCAGGGTTGGAGAAAATGCTGCTAAGCATTTTGTCCGGCAGCTCAACGATTCTTCCAGCGCACAGCCTTCTGGGGGGAAAACAAAAAATATTGGTTGCATATTTTTAACACAATTCGTGCAAGGGAGTGAGTCGATTATGTCGACCCCAATATTCAACTGGTACTTATTTTATCGAACCCTAAAGGATGGAATGTAAAGGCGACCTCGATGGAATTTGAATTCAGAGCGTAAAGTCGGACGAAATGCTGCTAATTGTTTTATCCGGTGTGCTAAATATTCTGCCAGCGCGCCGCCTTAGATGAGGTGATGTGGTCGGAACAGAATTTAGCTGCTTTTTCTAACAGGATGAGCGACCATATACAGGCGCATTTAATGGCTTATAGAAAATTCACCAATACACTGAATTTGATTCACTTAAAAAACCTCACAGCAAACGTGGAAATGCGTGACATCATACAAAAATTTTTTTTAAACTAACATATTCGTTTGTTTTCCCAATTGTCTGTCTTTAGTTTTTTCCAATGGATGGTCGGGGTTGGCGCGATTTTGTAATTTTTCGTTATTTGTTTTCCTCTTTCTTTGTTTGTTGCGTCAAGAAAACTCTGATCCATTTCCGGTCGTTCTGAAAAAGTATTAGACAACAACAAACGTGATTTCATTTTCCTGTTTTTCGTTTTAAAATAAAAGTTGCAAGGAAGCGAGAAAGAGATGCTTTCATTTTGCAAGTAAAATTATATTATTTTTAATCCGATGAATGAAGAGGGAAATAAAAAATAGTGTAAACCTGCATTCGTGTGAATACTTAGTGTTTAGCGTTGTAATAGGCAGAAGGAATGATGTGGTTGGTGGCCTTTGTACAGTTCGGTTTTGTCAACGGAAACACTAGATGCTGCGATCACAGAGACACAATGAAGGAATGAAGAACAGGAGCAGCTGTGCCAAAAAATAAACTTTATGAGTTAACAATTACTGTTAGAAATAGTAGCAAAATCTTTGAATTTCACCCAGTCGAATACAAAAAAGAAGGACATCTGCACCGCCGCCTCCACTATGTCCTCTACAGTCACTTGTAACAGCATTTTTGGAGAACTGCTGTCGGTACTACATTCGCCCATTGCCAGGGTCACTGCTTGTACGGCAGTCAATATGGTAGAATCTTACATTTCTTGAAACCTTTCGCTTCTGATAATGAGCCTTTGTGCTTGGACTGAAGAAAGGTTCCATAACTCTCTCTTACTGCTTTCTTAGACGCTCTCCGTCTTCGTTGTTTGTCGTTCCATTCCGGAAAAGGAGAGACTTCAAACAACAACAACAACAACAACAACTGTAAAATTGCTATCAACAACAAAGACAAGCCTGAACTAACTAAGTGGTACTCAGCCATGTTCGTTCGAATTGTCGGCATTGAAACCAAGCCATATGTTTTTAAACAGAAATAAAAAGTCGTTGATTTGACAAATACTGTCTCTCACACAAATACACACGCACGCGTAAACACTCACACACTTACAAACACACACACACACACATATTGGTTTCAAACTTTTGCACAAGGCCTGCAATTTCAAGTCTTCCGTTATGCAACCATAATATACCAACAAGTATATTGCTTTCAAATTTCAGCACAAGGCCAGCATATATATATATATATATCTACATATATATATATATATATATACATACATATATATATATATATATATATACATACATATATATATATATATATATATATATATATATATATATATAATATATATATACATATAGTGGAGGCGCAATGGCCCAGTGGTTAGGTCATAGGAACGCGGTTTCAATTCCCCAGGCCGGGCGTTGTGAGGGTTTATTGAGCGAATACACCTAAAGCTCCACGAGGCTCCGGCAGGGAGTGGTGGCGAACCCTGCTGTACTCTTTCAGCACAACTTTTTCTCCCTCTTTCTTCCCGTTTCTGTTTAACATGTATTCCAAAGGGCCAACGAGAGGACCTCTACGTGGCTGTTGGTTTTTGCTTGAAGTAGTAACCAGATCTTCTTCAAAACCACACCTGTTTTAGAAGAGAGTATACGTTAAACAATGTAGTCTAAACCCCGGCTTAGCCGATCATAGGATTATTTGATCTGGACAAACACAGAAAATAAACATGGGTTTCTGAAGTTGAGATGATATCATATTTAGCGAGAGAAATGTATCCAATGGAACTTCTACACGTTTAACATCGGATTTTTTTATCTTATTTCTCTCGTTTTCTTTGTGTAAACTATAATTCAATAGCTTTCAATTAAGTACTCGAACAGGACACGAATTTCTGAATTTCTGTGTGTGTGTGTATGTGTGTGTGTGTGTGTGTGTGCTTGTGCATAGATAAATTGAGAGAGAGAGAGAGAGAGAGAGAGAAATTGGAGCGACATGCAAGCTGTGTACTTGATGTCGATAAATGTCATTGCTCAGTGAGCACCAGTTATCAATAATATCTGTAGGGCTTGAAATGCCGTCCGTGCAAATATGTGCGTGTGTGTGTTTTCGTGTGCGTGTGTGCGTGTATGTGTGTGTGTATGTATAACTGGATTTATAAATTCATAACAATGGATAATCATTGATTCCTTATCTGAAGAGTGCGAATTTTAGACTAAGGAAATTGATTGTTAAATGACCTAATTACAACCAGAATATTTAAAAGCTTACTCTCTCATCCAGGCGTTGAGATAGTAAGGGTCCAAACACGTTGAGTTGAAATTCTATTGTTCTTCAAAGACCCATTTAAAAAAATGATATACCTAAATATATAAAAAAATACATAAAAACTACAACACAATTTGGTACAGAGAACATAGTTTAAAGAAAGGTTCTTTTTCCATTTACAGAAAATTCTTTTTCAATTTATTCTCTCTTCTTCCGAAACCTAGAAGTGATAATGATATATGCTTCTTTATTACCCACAAGGAGCTAAACACAGAGGGGACAAACAAGGACAGACAAACGGATTAAGTCGATTACATCGACCCCAGTGCGTAACTGGTACTTAATTTATCGACACCGAAAGGATGAAAGGCAAAGTCGACCTCGGCGGAATTGGAACTCAACGTAACGGCAGACGAAATGAGTGACGATGGTATAGTGTGACAAACGTTAGTAGAGGAAGCTATTTTTTTATTCCTTATTGGAAGCCTTAATCACCGAAAGTTTATATTAATTATTATAAACCTTTCATCCTTCTAAGGAAGCACTGATCATCCTTCTAAAGAGGAACTGTGGCCTGACTCGGTGGACTTATACCTATTAACCTACAGCGAGAAATTTTCTCCATGACAAAATGCAGTGAGTAGCTTTCTTACGCGTTCGAATATGCCTGGAGCATATTTGAACTGGAGGCATATGGCCTAGTGGTGAGGGTAGCGGACTCGCGGTCGAGAGATCGCGGGTTCGAATCTCAGACCGGGCGATGTGTATATTTATGAGCGAAACACTTAAGCTCCATGCGGCTCTGGCAGAAAATAACGGCGGACTTCTGCTGACTCCTCCGCCACAACTTTCTCTCACACTTTCCTCCTGCATCTAGCAGCTCACGTGAGACAGACCGGTGTCCCGTCTAGGTGGGGCACCTATACGTCAATAAAACCTTATGAGCCAGGCATGGCTTGAGAAGGAACAAACAACAACAACAACCACATATTTGAACTGGTAACGAGTTCGTATTCTAAATACACAATGAGTACGTTAAGTGTTTCGTAAAGTGTTTTGACAAAAATCAAAGCTCAATAATAGTTTAAACTTCCCGGATCTATTCACTTTGACCAGCAGATTTCACTTTGACAACAGCAGTAATTGTATTCACCTCAATAGACGTCATTGATTGGGTTGAAGTTGCCGAATTACGAGAAATTAAACAAGAAATAGCTTACAAACAACAGAATTTTCTCAAGGACGCCAAGAGAAAAATATGTTTTATGTGACACATTCTACCACTATACGAAGTTTAAAAGTGTTTAGTTACAAAGAAATTATTTTAAAAATCTGCCGGTAAAAGTGAAAAGATCCAACTTCCCTTCTGGAGCCAAGAGTGAAATGTGTTGATACAAAGTCGCCTCTTTCAACCAATATTTCTCCCGGAAATGAATTGTCAGGTGGTGTTTTCTTCCCAAGTATTGCAGTCTTAATGCAACGTATTACTTTCCTCTCTGACTAGTAACTAATGACGTCATCGATTGCTCTTCGCCCATATTCTCAGATGATTAAATTAGAACACTGAGGTTTCTTTGGAAATCAAATTAATGGAGGTGCTGCTCATCGCCTTCCTCAAAAGATGTTGATTCGCCAATATGGAATATTAACTTCATTTTAGGTTATAATGCTATTTGGGAATATTTTCGAGAGATCTAACCAACTCGAGGCAAAAAAGAAAATAAGATGCAAGAAGATAAATTTCATTCTTTTCTACATTTAAGTTCTTCTAAATGCAGAAAGCTGTATTTTTTTATCTGTATCTCTTAGAATGGATAGTGATCAACAGAACACTTCGACAGTTCGATGATCAACAAGAAATATCAAGTAATGGGTTATGTCCAAATCTAAGTAAATGGCAGAATTTTTGGAATATTCAATCTCAAGGAAATGGAGATTGTTTTCAATGTAATATGATTTGATTATTCAAAGGAAAGCTAGAGAAATTGTATCTACTAAAATGAAGTCAGTTTCGAGAATTATTTTTGCGTTATCATTAGATTATTATTGCAAGCATGGCTGTGTGCTAACAAGTTTGCTTTACAGCTACATGGTTCCGGGTTCAGTTCCACTGCGTGTCAACTTGCCAAGTGTCTCCTTCTATAGCCTCGGATTGATTAAATCCTTGTGAGTGAACTTGGTAAATGGAAACTGAAAGAATCCCATCGTGTGTCTATCTATCTGTCTTTGTGTTTGTGCTTGTCCCCCACCACCTCTTAGCAGCTGGTGTGGTTTTGTTTACGTCTACGCAACAAAGAAGTTCGGCAAAAAAGAGAAGGATAGAATATATACCAGCTTAAAAATTTATAAGTACTGAGGTAGATTCATTCAACTATAATTTTCTTAAAAGCGGTGCCCCAGCATGGTCGCAGTCTAATCCCTGAAACAGACTAAAAGATAAAAGATATCTTACCTCTCAGTAAATAAAGGCTCCGAGTCAATCACTTGACTGAAGCTAAAAGGCCTAGTCCTAGCCCGGTAAGCCTAATCCTGGCTCAAACCATACCACAATTCACTTTTCTATTCTGGTCTTCATCTATACCTTTGAGATTGAATAAATATAACTACTAAATAGAAGTCGATATTCTCTTTAGGAAAAACTATAACGAAATAAATCGACTTCACACGCCATGTAAGGCACGGTGTAACTCGTTTCTCAAGTTGCAGTATATATGTTAACAATTGTAGATTGTTCTTCTGATTTACAACAATGGGTTTGGGAAATTTCTTGAACATACTTTCGCAGAAATTGTACAACTGCATCTTTCTTTGTTCGTATTAGCCTGGTCATTCATGATCCGCCTGTGTATAAACTTGTCAAACCGGACTACGTTGCATGTTATTGTAATACAGCTGTAACTAATACCGTTGAGTGTTTTCTTGCTGATGAAAATAAAATCAGAGACGGAATTCCCGTTTTAACCGTTGCATCAGACCAGAATATCGTTCTCAAGTTAAGTTTACTCTTTTACTTGTTCAGTCATTTGACTGCGGCCATGCTGGAGCACCGCGTGTGTATGGAATACTCAGCCATGTATGTGCTAATTAAATGAGTCGGCAGTTTCGTCGATCGAACAACTGGTCGATGGGAATGCATTTATACTTTTGGGGTAAAAAAATTTCACCATTCCAAGAGAAATAGAATGAGATATTACAGTAAAATTATTTATCATTGATTAAATAAGATTTCACAATATTGGATTCCTTATTGTAAAAATAATCTACAACTGGAATCGGAACAAAATAGCCCATACAAATCATTTTATTTTATAAGATTCTCGAATTTGAAGTTCGTATACATTGATGAGACATGCGGTCTCACATTCCGAGCAAAGACCCTTCTTCAGAGACATTAATTTAAACTGTATGAAACGGCAGTCACGTTTTTACACGAGAGACAAGCATTTTCCAGTTTGGGAACATTTCAATCGAAAATGTAATTTGTTTTATTCATGTTTGTAGTTATTTCACTTCCCTGAAATACGAAATCATGATTGTCAGAATATCACATTTTGTTTCCTCCTTATAAGGTTGTCCTGTGTTTATTATTTTTAATATTTTTAGATCTTTATTATTGATGGTTAACCTATATCTGCTTCCCTTTAAAAGTTTTGTATTGATGAAGTATAAGGCCTAATGTTTCGACTGACAGGACAGTCGATTGAGTCAACGCAAGTTCGTAAAAGATCTTTTTTTTAATATCGAGCCTGCGAT
The DNA here is from genome assembly GCF_006345805.1 of Octopus sinensis. NCBI lineage: Eukaryota > Metazoa > Mollusca > Cephalopoda > Octopoda > Octopodidae > Octopus > Octopus sinensis. The sequence goes on along the minus strand of NC_043001.1, from coordinate 104,825,358 downwards.
GTTTAAAATAAAGTCGATTACAATGAACACAGAAGGTAGAAACCCAGATCCTAACTGAATACTACATTTTCCTCTCTTTCTCTATCTATCAACCGTTTCCTTTCCACCATCGACTGCTTTTCTTTCTTCTTTTATTTACTATAACGATCATTCGATGAAATATAATCCACAATCTTGCCTCTCTTTAAACAGCTGCTCTATAGTTTATGTTAGAAATCTATGGTGTTAATGCTTCTCGGTTATGATTTTCCATTTTTTCCTATTTTATGTTTACACACTATTTGTTACTACTGGGTGAAGGTCAGCTGTGAGCAATATATATTCTATAGACGTGCACTCAGTAACCTATAACAGCTGGGTCTTCTTTCTAATGATTCCTGTCCCTATTCACAAATGTAATGTCTACTCGTTTCGCCAGAAAGCGAAAGAGAAAAAATTAATTAGGAATCGATAGTGAGGAAACAGAGAATTTATAGATGTATGCATAAATGTATGTATGCATAAATGTATGTATGTACGCAAGCAATGATGTTTATTGTCAATATGGATATGCATGTCTCGACTTGCGTGTGTGTATGTATGCGCATTGTTGCATGTCTGCACATGTGATTGTGCACTTCACACAGGCTGTGAAGCATCTGTGTTTGCATATTTTCATAGTTTCATTAATATAATTTCTTAATCAACAGTGATTTCTTTTCCTAGTTTCGTGTGGTTTAGCTTCTTAAGATTACTATTGTAACAGGTAGTGGAGGCGCAATGGCGCAGTGGTTAGGGCAGTGGAATCTTGAAGTAGGATCGTGGTTTCGATTCCCAGACCGGGCGTTGTGAGTGTTTATTGAGCGAATACACCTAAGGCTCCACGATACTCCGGCAGGGTGGGATAAGTTAGATTTTTAAAGTGTGCATGTTTCATGTTCCTATTTCTGTCTATGATTATTTATTTTTGCTATTTGTTGTCTGTATACTTAGGTTTAGTTTTCTTATTAATAATAATAGATTTGGGGATTTATGGGTTGGTTACATTAGTATTAACAGTTCTATTAGAGAGATTATTATGGTTATGGTGGTCTAATTTATAGAGTTTATTATTAAGAGACACAGTTCTATATTTAAGAGATTATTTACATCATTTACAAGGGTATATCAGCTGAAACATTGTGTTAACAACAAACAAGATGAGGACAAATATCCGTCAAATGTAAATAAAGTATTATTAAGATGTTTATTGTTGTTTGGGGATGTTTGATTTTTGGTAATGTTTTGCTGATGAATATCATTGAAAGAATTAACTTGTGTGTCAGGATTTTGTAATTCATTAGATGATGCGGGATTAGTAAGATGGTAATTGTTTTTCTTATCAGGATAATTCTTGGGATGATGAGAACAGGCGCTATTGTTTTCGTTGTACTTAATTCGACATTTATATCCTGCTAGATTATAACAATAGCCTTTGAGCTTGTTAAAAATTACCTCATTGGATGATAATAGGTTAACCTTACTTTCTATGTCAGAGGCTATATATATATATATCCAGCTGTAATATACATCTGGGAGATCCTGGAAGGGATTGTGCCAAAACCGGAACCCTCGTCATCTTAACCGTCGGAGTGCTGTAGTATATATATATAATTATGTATGTATATATATAGCAGTTAAGTAATATGTGAGTAAAATCATTACAGTATCCAACGATGTTGCTGTTGTATGTATTTCTAATGATGAGTACAATCAATTGCTAATTATATCGGAAATGATTATGCATTTTTTCCGAAGTACAACGACATGTATGTTCAGAAATGGCCGACGAATTTACTATGTGTGTTTTTTTTTTTTTCCTATTCTCTCCACTCAGTCATCAGTCATTCAATCATGATCTGCAGGAAATTCTACCGGAAATACTTAATTTAAAAGTCTAAAACAAAATTGTTTGCAAAGTTTATGTTGTGAACAATATGAACATTCAGTGTATTGTATGTTGTGCTTTGTTTGTCAATGTATGTCAGCAGACGACGTTGAAAATGTGTCGGGAAGCCCAATCAGAGCAGATTTATGTACATTTCTGATGATCAGTCCATGTGCTACATTATTTCTAGTGCTGCTACAAAGAGAGAGGTACTGTAACACTTTACAAATATTATTTCACAGCTACCTATATGCACACACATACACACACTCGCATATATATATATATTGAGAAAAGGTCGTCAGAATTTTGGAAAGAATATCTTTATATTTCATCATTATTATTAGCGCTTTCGTTCCTTTCTCGAACTTATCCTTTCACCATTTCTTTTCCTCTCCCCTTCGCCGTTCTCTGTCTGTCCCTCTCTCTTCCTCACTCTTCCTCCTTTGCTCTCTCGTTGCTCACGCGGGACCATCGCCTATCTTTCTTTTCCTAACTTGAATTTCTTTCCTTCTGATCAAGCGCATCCTTGTCTGCCTCTTGCCAAAGTTTGTTCCAAGAGCGTTCACCACCTCACCTCGTTTAGGCTTAGCAGCCCTTCCTGTATGTCTTCACTGTCCTGTTTTTGCTACCAACTTTAACCCTTCGTGACATCCCAAATTTTATCTATTTGCTTTGCGGGAGCAACTGCTTTGTCGAAGGCGTATATTGTCGTGAATTGCTCGAAATACGGAATAGAAAAACAACCGACAACTGATGAGGGATCGTTCTTTATGTTTCTTGTTTGTTTTCCATTTGTTTCTTTCGTTGTTCGCAGAAAAATGTTCGCATTCCATGTTTTCGTATTTCATGTGGTTTACCTTCTGTGGCTTCCTGTACCCATATATGCATATGTATATACATATATATGTATGTATATATGCATATATATATTATTTATATTATTATATGATTGAACGCCACGCATCCATTTCCAAGTAAGTTTTATCTGTCTATCTATCTATGTATATATATATATATATATATAGTTTTTAGTGTTCTACTATTTGTTAACTTAGAGTTTTCAGTTATTTCGTTTCTAAGTAATTTCCTAAGTAATCTTCTCTTAAGAGGAAACGAATATCTGAAGAGAGTAAACTCTATCACCAAAGATCTTAGGAGAAGAGACGAAATTATTGTTCATGCAGATAAGACTGGTGACCTTTATAATCTTAACATCCACCACTATCACAAGTTACTTAGAAACGCATTAACTAAAAACTAAGATGAAATTAAAAAAATAAAAGTAACAATTGGGTTTATTATAGATGTATTTTATCGATAATAAGGGCGTAGAAGAATGCATTATGAACCTACCGAATAAGTTGAAAGGCAGTGGCTATCTTGTAAACAGTTAATCGGCCAGAATCTTACATCAAAACGAAAGTTAATCAACAACAAGAGGAAAAACGGACTCTATTGTACCCATAAAGTTAAATATACATTCAATAAATTCAAATAGACAAGATTAAATAAGCATTGTGTAAATAATACATAATGATACTTAAGAATAGTCCATAAAGTTAAATATACTTTCAATAAATGAAATAGATTTCGTTAAAATACACACCGTGTATATAATACCTATGAATCGTGCATCTATGCTATAAGATTAAACATCAGAATAAAAATGTCTATGTTTAAATGTGATATATAACAAGAAAAATTCAAATACATATGTATTTAAGGCGGTACCAGTAATCGAGATCAGTCATGCCTTCAATTCGTTTAGTGAGTGCCCTCTGGGGTGATTCAATCCTCGAGATGTTTTTTTTTTTTGTATGGGGAGACCACAGTGGGCAGCAGTATTCGAGGTGTGGCCGTACAAAGGAGGAGAAAAGGGGAATGATGACACCTTGTTCTCTGGACCAGAATGTTCTTAAGATCCAGGAGCTCATCCTACGAGCTATATCGACCTTATTGTTGATGTGGACACTCCAACTGAGATTGTTATCTACAATTACACTCAGGTCTCTGATATTGTTAGATGCTGTGAGTGTTTCCCCTGAAGGAAGAGACTATGGCTGTTTTAGTATAGACCTTCTTCCAAAATGCATCAGCTCAAATTTTCTCTCGTTCAGTTGCATTTTGTTTTTGTCTGCCCATTGACTCACAGCATATAGATCAGACTGGAGTTGAGTTCGGTCTTCTTCTTCATTAATGATTTGCTGGAGCTTAGTTTCATCAGCAAATATTTTCACTTTGCAGTGATTTACGACGCCGGAAATTTTAAAGAGGAGCGGGCCCAAGACAGTCGCTTGAGGGACACCACTGGTGACTCTTGCTGGACTTGAGTGAACTCCATCGACCACAACTCCTTGTGTTCTATTCGCCAGGAAATGCTTAATCTAGTGTAGAAGTTTTCCACGGATTCCAACATTTTGAGAGTAAGATATTATGGTCAACCTTGTCGAAAGCTTTACTGAAGTCAAGATATATGACATCAGATTTCGAACCTGTTCCCAAGGCTTTAATTATATCTTCAATGTGGTGTAAGAGCTATGTTAGACAGTCCCTGCTACAGCGAAAGCCATGCGGATTTGCATTTATGAGTTTGTAGGTCCTTGATCTTACCACTCTTTCAAACACTTTAATGATGTGGGAGATGAGTGAGATTGGGCGATAGTTGACTGCGAGGGATCTGTTTCCCTGTTTGAAAACCGGGATGACAGACTGGGATAGGAGCTGTTTCGGTATATAACCTGAGTCTAAAGAATTTATCCAGAGGTTGGTCAGAGGGACTGCAAGTTAGTGTCTCCATTCCTTCAGGAAACTATATATATATATATATGTATGTATGTATGTATGTACGTACATATATATATAGATATATATATATATATGTATGTATATATATATATATATATATATATATATATATATATATATATATATATCACGTGATCACGTGACCGACCAGACCATCAGATGTTGTTACACATCGCTGGTCACAATGCGTTCGCATTGTTTTAGCCTTCGAATGACGCCACCCCGCTGCCTAAGCCAGCAGGCCATATATATATATATATATATATATATATAACATTTTATAAAGGGCTTAGTAAAATAAATTACTTTGCCACATACTGAACTCATTAGAAATAGCAGCCAAAAAAAAATTTTTTTTTTGCTGCTATTTCTAATGAGTTCAGTATGTGGCAAAGTAATTTATTTTACTAAGCCCTTTATAAAATGTAATATTTTGTAATATTTTGAATTCGCCTTAAATGGTCCCTTTACATACTGAATACTTGGTTAAATTGATTAATAATTAATTTTACCCTCAATTGTTGAAATTATATATATAATATATATATATACATATATATACATATATATATATATATATAATATATATATATATATATATATATATATATATATATTAATATATATATATATATATATATATATATATATATATATGTATAGAGTGTTAGTGATGTACAAATATTGAATATTGAGAAAAAAGGTTGCTAGGATTTTGGAAAAAAATCTATTTATTTATTAATTATTTATTGCGATTTCGTTCTTTTCTCGACCTTGTCATATATATATATATATATATATACACAATACTGCGGCTATATTTAGGCCCAAAACAGATATCCGTTTCCTCCGTTCGTTGCGGCTCCTCTGCCTTTCTAATAAAGGTCTTTTATAAAGAGCTGCATCATTTGGCTTGTGAGTAAACGGTAAATCCTATGGATTTATGTATAATGGACGGAATTTACGACAGCATTACACATATACTTACAATCATGATATAGTTGAGCAGAGTTGAATATTTTTATTTACATCTTTGTTCTGTTATTTTGATTGAGAGCCTACAGGTACGAAACTAAATTTTGAAATACGTTTAGTCTGGCGTCATGCAGGTATCGACTTTTCAATTGCCATAAGCACTAAAATAATGACTATCAAGAACAGTTTTCTTACCAACTTTGCAAAACTTGACCGACCAAACTTAAATTTCTTGCAGCTATAATTTCTTATTTAAAAGACAGTAATTTTATTTTGTGCACATCTAAAGCAAAACGAATAATCACATTTTGCGCGTGTTCTCAACTTCCTCGGGTCACAAACTGAAAATATCTTAAGTGCCACCGGCTCTCTAACCAAACTAAGAAGACAAGAGAGGAACAAAATATTTGATAGAATCTCAAAATTTAATATTGACTTTGTTGCAAGATTTTACGTACAGTGACAAATTATCGGTCAGCTTGGACAATGCTTTTCTTTCGATTCCTGTTAAACCTGCATGTTACTTGAATTTCGTCAGTAATTACCTCAGTTAGTGAGTGTCAACAATCCTATTTCACCTCCTCTAAAACTTATCTTTCCTGTTGTGGACATGAGCAACGTATCACTTCAATGTATGTTTATTTGTAAGTGATTCTCTACTTCCAACGTATCATTATTCGTGGTAGATAAGCAACACACGAGGGAGTCTCACGTTGATTTCCACGAACGAGTGGGCTAGTTGTCAGAAAAACTGAACAGCCAGCCTATTTACTGAATATTAATGTAACCTGCTGTGTAAATGTGAGTTGTTGCACTCCGTCGGTTACGACGACAATGGTTCCAATTGATCCGATCAACAGAACAGCCTGAAATTAACGTGCAAGTAGTTGACCACTCCATAGATACGTGTACCCTTAACGTAGTTCTCGGGGGAGATTCCGCGTGACACAGAGTGTGACAAGGCTGGCCCTTTGAAATACAGGTACAAGAGAAACAGGAAGAAAGAGTGAGAGAAAGTTGTGGTGAAATAGTACAGCAAGTTTCGCCACCCCACCCCCCTGCTGGTGCCTCGTAAAGATTTAGGTGTTTTCGCTCAATAAACATTCATAACGCCCAGTCTGGGAATCGAAACCGCGAGTCTGCTGCCCTAACCACTCGGCCATTGCGCCCCCACAAATGTCCACTCATCATTAACCTAGTTTTATTTAGTTACCGTTATTCTTTTACATGTTCAGTCATTAGATTACGGCCATGCTAGGGCACCGCCTTCAAGAATTTTTTGGCGAACTAATCGACCCCAGTACTTACTTGTTTAAAGCCTGGTACTTATTCTATTGGTGTCTTTTGCCGAACCGTTAAGTTACGAGGACATAAACATACCAACACTGGTTGTCATGCAGTGGTGGGGAACAAATGAAGAATTTCGCACACATGTACACACGCACGCGCGCGCACACATACACATTTAGAGGCTTCGAAACCTGAAATAGCACGGAATCCGAATCAAACTGCTCTGAATAATAATATCCATAAAACAAAAGATTTTTATATAATCCATGGTTTACAATCATTCAAAAGAAAATGTAAAAATGGAGATATAGCATTTAATAAAAGCTTATTATCTGCAAAAATCAAACATAGTCCCTTACAGCTGTTTCAATTAAGCCTAAAAGGATTAAATAGTAATTATTAAAATCATTATATTAGGCAAAATCTCTTTGGGGGTGGGGTAGAAAAAATATAGCGCTAGGTTTTATGTGTTATATTTTAGAATCATCCGAGCAGACTGAATATTATTTCATGGCTAATATTGGTATATTCTTGGGTTAGTGGGTTATAGGTTGTTTTAGAGGGGAATAGATAATATGTGAATATAATTAATCTCATAATAGGGACTGAATAGTAAATTACAATGGAGAATAGTATCATATGAATGAGGAGATAAAATAATTAACTTAGTTAAGTTTACTCTCTTTACTCTTTTACTTGTTTCAGTCATTTGACTGCGGCCATGCTGGAGCACCGCCTTTTGTCGAGCAAATCGACCCCGGGACATATTCTTTGTAAGCCCAGTACTTATTCTTTCGGTCTCTTTTGCCGAACCGCTAAGTGACGGGGTCGTAAACACACCAGCATCGGTTGTCAAGCAATGCTAGGGTGACAAACACAGACACACAAACACACACACACACACACATACATCATCATCATCATCATCATTTAGCGTCCGTTCTCCATGCTAGCATGGGTTGGACGGTTCAACTGGGGTCTGTGAAGCTGGAAGGCTTCATCAGGCCCAGTCAGATCTGGCAGTGTTTCTACGGCTGGATGCCCTTCCTAACGCCAACCACTCCGTGAGTGAAGGACCGTTGCCGAGATCCGTTAACGCGTTGAACGTCGGTGGGCCGTCTCAAGCTGCCCTCAGTTGGCTTCGAATAGGGGTCGGTCTTCCGGAATCCGCATAGGCGTCGAACCGGCAAGCGGCCCAGGTACCTGGCGGCCCCGGTGGCACCGTCCCACCTTAATACACCGGGCGTTGAGGCAAGTGCGTGTAAGAGCGAGGTGTGTATGGACCCTCGTTAGCTCTGAGCGTGGCTACCTGGACGCGTGGCTTGTCAGCGTTGAGGCGGGTGCGTGTAAGAGCGGAGTGTCTGCGGGTGGCACGTAAGCTCGGAGCGCGGCTACCTGGACGCTTGTCCTGTCCACAAAAGTCGGAGGTCCCGCAATTGTCCGTGGTGGACCCTCACCTTACCCTTAGCGACGGTGTAATGTGTGGGTACGTGTTCTGCGATGCGCAGTAGCCTCTGCAATAGACAGTCACCGCTTCACCACACCGCTTATAGCCGCTCTTTGGGGACATATATATATATATATATATATTATATATATATATATATATATATATATATATATATATATATATATACGACAGGCTTCTTTCAGTTTCCGTCTACCAAATCCACTCACAAGACATTGGTCGGCCCGGGGCTATAGCAGAAGACACTTGCCCAAGATCCCACGCAGTGGGACTGAACCTGGAACCATGTGGTTGGTTAGCAAGCTACTTACCACACAGCCACTCCTGCACCTAAGTTGTTTATATTGAGAGAAACTTATATAAAAATAATAACATGCAGCATAGCAGGCTTGAGCTCCAGTCGTATAAATCGGTAGCGCAATAGCTTATCCATTCGGCCATTTCAACCGAATAGATAAGCTATCGGGCCACCGATTTATTCGACAGGAATTCAAACTTGCTACGCTGCATATTATAAAAATAATACAGGAACATATATTAACACCGATCAAAAGCATTGATCTTTATCTATAATATATAAAGCATTTCACCTAAACCTGGAGTTTCTACTTTTGTAAGTGGGCTGTTACATCCTTGGTACTTGTGTGAATTTTTGCCACCCTGGTAACTATTTATTTATTTTTTCCGTGTATTTGTAAACACTGAAAAACACACATGCATTTATATATAAATATATATATGTGTGTGTATATATAAATATATATATATATAATATATATAATATATATATATATATATATACTATATATATATATATATATATATATATATCTATATATATATATATACATTATATTATATATTAACATATATATACATATATATATATATACATACATATATATATAATATATAAATATATATACATATATATAAATATATAAACATATATATAAATATATATATACAAATATATAAATATATATATACATATATATATATGAATATATCTATTATATATATATATATAGTATATATATATATATATTATATATATATATAGGTGGTGCTATTAAGTTAGACATGGCCTGGGCCAATAATGGCCGAAACCTATCAAAGTATCAAAGTATCAAAGTATATATATATATTAATATATATATATATTATATATATATATATATATATATATATATATATATATATATATGTATATATATTAAATATATATATTATATATTTTTTTATACACGCACATACACACACACACACACACACACACACGGCACCCTACTTTCAGTCTTTGTCTCTCAAATCTACTCACAAGGTTTTGGCCGGCCCCAGGCAATAGCCGAAGGCACTACGCATCAGGGCTAAACTCGAGCCCATATGCCGCTTTCTGGATTTATATCCTGCCATGATTGACTTGACTTTGATATATCCATCATGCATTCCTCTACATTCAGTATCATCCTAATTTGCCACACACCGCGCTTCCTCGCAATGGTTGGTCTTGTTTTAATGCTGAAAACCATTCATCTCATCATAACGATCAACATTCAAACAGCTGTATTCTTTGTCCTGCTGCCGGTCAGTTTGCGACTGGCTCACCGTGAATATAATATGACATGTAAGTAACAAGACAAATACATGCATATAATAAATATATACTGCTTCCCTACTGTCTCCTAGCCTTTATTGTAAACATACACACATATATACACACACCCTCAATCTCTCTCCCTCCTTCTCTCTCTGTCTCTCTGCATCATTCTTTCACTCTTTCTTTCTCTCTCTCTACTCGCTTCTGACTTTCTTTCCCTGCAGCTGTTTCCACTGAAGGAATAACATCAAGCGACAAACAATATTTTATTCAACCTATTCTCCATTATGTAAACTTACATTCATCGATATGTAATTTACATTTCAATCATTTGTGAATTCGTTTGTAAGTACGAGGGAACTTTTGAGCATGTTTGCCTGTAACCATATATATCAATACACGTACGTTTGTGTGTGTGTGTGTGTGTGTGTGTGTGTGTGTATGTGTGTGTGTGTGTGTGTGTGTTTGTGTGTGTGTGTTTGTGTGTGTGTGTGTGTGTGTGTATGTGTGTGTGTGTGTGAAGGTGCGTAGCTCTGTGGTCAGTGTGTTCGACTCACGATCGTAGCGTTGCTAATTCGATTGCCTCCAGCGCGTTGTGTCCTTGAGCAAGACACTTCATTTCCCGTTTTTCCAGTCCACTCAGCTGGCAAAAGTGAGTGTATTTGTAATTGAAAGGGCCAACCTTGTCGTGTTCTCTGTGTGACACTGAATCATCCTGAGAACCACGTTAAGGCAAGACTAACCCCCCAAGGCGTAGAACACACCTAAATTGAAGATGCTCTCACTGAGTGGGAATAAAATCCAAGCAAACCAAATATGGCATACATCAAGAACAATGTTAGTTCTACCAAAAAACATAATATTCAAATGTGCACATTATCTATTCATGACCTAATTATATATTCAAAATGACCGCCAAGGCAAACATACCCTTATTTTAGATCAATTTTTATGGCAAACTATCAAAGATATTATGCTCTAACTTGGAATGCCAACAGACTGATTCAGAGGCTAAATCAAAGACATTGATGCAGTTAGCCTAGATTTCGTCGTGGGGTCGCTCATAACCATATGACGCAAACACACCAACATCAGTTGTCAAGCGATGTTAGGACAAACACAGACACAGACACACACACACACATACACACACACACACACATATATATATATATATATATTATATATATATATATATATATATACGACGGGCTTCTTTCAGTTTCCGTCTACCAAATTTCTTCACAAGGCTTTGGTCGTCCCGAGGCTATAGTAGAAGACACTTGGCCAAGGTGCCACGCAGTGGGACTGAACCCGGAACCATGTGGTTGGGAAGCAAGCTACTTACCACACAGCCACTCCCGCGCCGATATACATGTCACTAAAGTGGCAAAGGGCACTAATCAGCACCAACATCGCTAGAAATAAGAGTCAAAATAACTGAATAACCACAGAATGCCCTATCTTACTGACTGACAAAGGAAGTAAACCCCAACAGCAGCGACCATCGCCAGATCATCGATGATTTCACATTTCCCTTAATGCACATCGGTGGCTCTCACCGCGCCTAGGGTTAAACTCAATTCACCTTGTCATTTATAAGATTTCCGTTGAAATCACACGCTGATTTCATAAACAGTAGAGTGGCTGTGTGGTAAAAAGATCGCTTACTAACCACATAGTTACGGGTTCCGTCCCACGTCGTAGCACCTTGAGCAAGTGTCTTCTACTATAGCCTCAGGCCGACCAAAGCCTTGTGAGTGGATTTGGTAGACGGAAAGTGAAAGAAGCCCTGTCGTATATATGAATGTGTGTGTGTGTGTGTGTGTGTGTGTGTTTGTTCCCCCATACAGACACACAACTGCTTCACAACCGATGTTGTTGTGTTTACGTCCCCGTAAAAAGAGACTGATAGAATAAGTACTAGGCTTACAAATAAGCCCTGTGGTCAATTTGTTCAACTAAAGGCAGTGCTCCAGCATGGCCGCAGTCAAATGACCGAAACATGTAAAACAATATCCATTAGACAGAAATAATGGCGAACTCTGGAGAGGATTTCACTGTGAGGGCCGTTGAATATTCTCAGTTGATCAATCGATCGACTAATAAAATTGAACTATGAACGCAACCAGATGCTTACCTGAAAAAAAAACGGTAAGCAAATAAATTTACATAATCCATTATTTCTGTTTGTTTTATGTATCATCCTGTAAAAACTTAACATATTAACTGGGTGATGCGATGATGGATTTCAAAGTTGACTGATGGTGAACTTTGGCTTTCGACTTCGGGTTATCGGGACTACAGTACACGAGGCCTCTTTGTTCGCCTGTTGCACTTTTATCTGTAGAGAGCTGAAGAAGACTTTCGCCTGGAATAATATCTTTTTATTAACCCCTCTTTGTTTTGGTGTATATTATTTTATTCTATTATTCTTTTACTTGTCTCAGTCATTTGACTGCGGCCATGCTAGAGCGCCGCCTTTAGTTGAATGAATCCACCTCAGGACTTATTCTTTGTAAGCTTACTACTTATTATATCGGTCGATTTTTACGAGGACATAAACTCACGGTGTGGCGTGGACATAAACACACCAGCATCGGTTGTCAAGCGATGTTAGGGTGAGGGTCAAGCACAGACACACAAACATATATTCCTCTCTATACATGGCTATGATGCTCCCCCACTACTTCTGCTCGTGATCAGAGATGCACATATCGTCAGCCACTAAAGGACAAGCTCAACTGGTTACGGTCAAACAACTGACAAGCAAATCTGTGGTATTGAGCAGAATATTTTATTATTATTATTATTATTATTATTATTATAAATTTGGGATTTTACCAATAGAACCGCAACTCCTATTTCAGGACAACCTTATTTATTGGAATACACATAGAAAGTTATATCCAATATAATAATAAAATGATATAAGCATTTTAAAACCTACAATAAAGTACAATGAAATTCCCCAAACACTAATAACACGTAAGGTATATATATTTTTCCAAATATTTTTTTTAATAATTTTTTAAAATTATTTTTATTGTACTTTATTGTAGGTGTTAAAATACATATATTATTTTATTATTTTATTGGATATAACTTTCTATGTGTATTCCAGGCAATAATATTGCCTGAAATAGGAGTTGCGGTTCTGTTGGTAAAATCCCAAATTTGTAATAATATTATGAATGATACTGTTTACATTGCATTAATAAAGTGTAAAATAGTAAATGTCCTGATAACCTGGAATAAATATTATTCCCTAAGTTTTTTAAGGATATTCACATTTATATATATATATATATATATATATATATATTATATATATATATATGTATATATATATGTATATATATATATATATGTATGTATATATGTATATATATGTATGTATATGTATGTATATATGTATATATATATATATGTATATAAGTATATATATGTATATGTATGTATATATATATATGTATATATATATTTATACATATATATATATATATACACATACATACATATACATATATATACTTATATACACACATATATATACATATATATACATCTATGTATGAATTATACATATGTATGTATGTATGTATGTATGTATGTATGTATGTATGTATGAATGTATGTATGAATGTATATATATAGAATATTATTGACAGTGACCTCGAAGTTTCGGCTAGTTAAGCCATTGTCAGATTGTCGCGATTAATAATATGCTTGTTTAAGAATAATAGATCTGTACTCAACAAAATTTTTGAGCAACCGATCAGATTCATGTAAATCTGTTTTTACTATGACTCAGCATAAGGCAGCAGAGTGGCCGAATTGTTAGAACGCCAGAGAAAATGCTGAACAGCTATTCGTCTTTATTTACATCCTGAGTTCAAATTCCATCGAGATCGACTTTGCCTTTCATTCTTTTTTTTTTTCGAGGTCGATAAAGCAAGTACCAGTTAAAAAATGGGGTCGGTGTTATCGACTTACACCCCCACCCCCTATAATTGCTGCCCCTGTGCCAAAAATTTGAAACCAGTTTAACTGAACTTAGAAAAATAAAGACGTTTTATATAATATTCCATGCTGTATGTTATACATTAATATCATGGGAATATATACGAAGACACATTCACACACGCTTTGTCAGGCCGTTGCCTTTTACTTCTATAAATAGAACCAGGAAAACGATCTTAATTAGTTGAATGTAAAATGCGTCAGACGAGGTCTCGAATCAGTAATTCAGTCAGTCTGATTCATAGCCGCTAGGCTCTTTGACCTGCATACAGTCACCGGTCCGACGTAGATTAGAAAGGAGTCACTGAATAGTCAGTGAATGTCGACGGAAACTGAATGAAGCCTGTGCTTAAGGTTATTTTTAAGGAAGCCAGTGTTTAAGATTATTTTTAAAACCTGGTGTTTATTCTATCGGTCTCTTTTACCGAACCGCAAAGTTACGAGGAAACAAATACACCAACACTGGTTTTGAGGTGGTAGAAGGACAAACACACACATTATATATATATATATATATATATATATATATATATATATTATATATATATATATATATATTGATAGAAATGGTAAGACAACAAAAGAATGAAAGATACCTCGATATTATGTAAATATAGGAATTTATCTGTAAATATAATATATGACAATTATTCGGTAGTCATGATAAAACTCCGAGTTTCGGATGTCGGGGCGGAAACCCACGCCGCCATCTCTTCAGTTATCTGGCCATCGAAATTATTACTTATATTATGATATCAGTGGATCATCGCAATGAACTCCCGTGAAACAGATGGCATCAAGATTACGGACTTGAACTTCACAGATATCTTGGCTTTGATTGCTGAAGATAAATCGGTAATATAAGAAAGATGCAACAGCTTACACGATGCCTGTAAAAGATCTGGCTTTTAGATTGAAAGAACCAAAGAAATGATGAAGGCACGCAAAGGTCAGTTAAGAATTTCATCCATAAAGGAACAGCCGGGAGACTTCACATATCTTGACATTAACATTTGTTGTAATGGATGTGTTGAGAAAGAGGTTAACAGTAGGACTGTTACCTTTCTCAAATTAATTATGATCTGGAAAGCTCTCAATATCAGTGTGAAGATCAAAATCCATCCGTTTTCAAGCAGCAACTTCTCTAGACCTCTGTATGACTGGGAATTAAAACTCCTGAGTAATACTCGAGAGGCACTTGAACATTTTCTAATGAAGTTTCTTGCGGAAGAAAACCACATTTCGTACAAAGAGTGTGTCACCAAGCTGGAAGTACTAAAGAGATTAGGGCCCTCATACACGCTAAATCTGTTGGTGGCCAGCAGAAGGATAAAGTGGTTTGGTTATATGATCAGGATGGATCCATCCAGTCGTCTACACTGGTGTCTTAAGTTATCTCTGCGGTGTCTCAGGAAAAAATGGCGTCCGAGGGTGAAATAAGTGAACGAAGAAGGCGCTAATAATGTGAACTGTCGAGAGGAGGCTTAGGACCCGGCGCTTGACGAGGGTAAATGGATGCCCTTTTAACCCCGTGTTCTTTGAACAGCGGGGGTGGGTTAAGAAACTAATTAATGTGCACTCCCTGCAAATATAACAGTCTGGGTATAGTGAGTTGCAGACTCATAAAAAGATATAAGTTTTATCCAAACTCATCAATACACCATATTTAATTTCCGTTTAATATTTTTCTTCTTTCTTTGCACTTTCAGAGACTACAAGACGGAAAACTATGACTCAATCGCAACGAATAAAGTTGAAGGAATGAATTTCAGAACTAAAAGAATGTAGAAAACAATGAGAAATTGACAATTGCCCACCAAGTCAGGTATTTTTGCTTTTTCTTTTAGGTATTATTAATCTTGCGAGACTATCAAGTTACACTTCGGACTGTTCTTTCCAATATTCGCATATAAATTGTGGGTTGTAGGAAGACGGTTGTTGTTCATATAGAATTCTACTAGCAACATTATTGTTAGCAGTCGAAGAGAAATATCACAATTACTTGACAACTGTATTGTGGCCACCGCAACCCTAATCAAATTGCCAACCTGTATTGTGCTACGTTAGGGATTCTCCTTTTGTATTTGATTTTAAGGATTACGAAACCAACGGTGAATCCACCGACATTTAATCAGCAAGAAACAGCACCAAATCTCCCCCAAAGAAAGGAAGCATTACATAATATAGTCCATTGATTAAAACAGTATAAGCTTATCGGAGATAGAAAGTCTCTGATAACAGATGTGCTCGATCAGGGATAACCTGGAGTTATCAAACAATAACAGTCTTAAGGATTACTCCCTTTGCAGTCTAAAATCCTTAGATTTTTTTTCTTTCCTCGCAAGTATTGACGTCAGCATAGCATGCAAATGAACATTTCGTCGGAATTTTACGACACAGTTAAGTAGAAGAGCTGGTGGTCCTTTTGCGGTTTATGCTGCGAACGTTACATTTCCGGACAGGAAATATTGTATTATTCGTAAAATATTACAATTTTCGAAAACAAATGTGTTATGCAACGGGAGGGTGTTGGACTGTCTTACTTGGATTTTGTCTGCATCTTGGCCAAGTGTCTTCTAACCGTAGCTTCGAGCCAACCAACGCCTTGTGAATGGATTTAGTAGAAGGAAACTGAAAGAAGCCTATCATGTGTGTCTGTGTGTCTGTGTCTGTGTGTGAGAGAGCGATTGTCTCTTTTTTTGTCCCCCGCCGTCGCTTGAGTTGGAGTGCTTTCGTCCCTGTAACTTAGCGGTTCGGCAGAAGAGACGATAAAATAAGTACCAAGCTTTAAAAAAAACAGGTGCCTGAGTAGTTTCATTTGAGTAAAATATTCTTCAAGACGGTGCTCCAGAATGGCTGCAGTCAAACGCCTGAGACAAGTAAAAGATTTTTTAAAAATACGAAGTATAGGTGCAGGTGTGGTTGTGTGGTAAAAAGCTTGCTTCCCAACTATATGGTTCCGGGTTCAGTCCCACTGCGTGGCACCTCGACCAAGTGTCTTCTACTATATGCTCGAGCTGACCAAGGCTTTATGAGTCGATTTGGTAGATGGAAACTGAAAGAAGCCCGTCGTGTATGTATATGCGTGTGTGTGTGTCGCTTGACAACTGATGCTGGTGTGTTAACGTCCCCGTAACTTAGCGGTTCGGCAAAATATACCGATATAATAAGTAGTAGGCTTACAAAGAATAAGTCCTGGGATCGATTCGTTCGACTAAAGGCGGTGCTCCAGCATGGCCGAAGTCAAACGACTAAAACAAATAAAAGACATGAAGTTATTGACATGAAGTAATTCCGAACTAGGAGTAAGAGATCAGCTATTTCGCTTTTTTAACACCTGTGTCAAATCGATTTCGTCACCTGACGCACAATTCCCTATCCTCATCGCTGACCACGCAAATGAAACAATCCGGTGTTCGTTGTTTTAAATGCTTTAAACAGACGCCCTATGGTCTTGGAACTCTTGGACTGAGACCGGTGCCTGTCTGATTTGTCTCCGCTGAACGTATGGCTGCGAGCAAAGAAGTCCACTTCGCAACCACGTAGTTTCGGGATCGACCATACGGCGTTGTACCTTAGTTGTCTTCTACCATAGCCTCAGCTAACCAATGCTACATGAATGAAACCGATAAACGGATAGTGTGTAAGAACACAGGACAGTAATCCCTCGACTGTCGCGGGTGATGGGTGAAAATCTGCGATGTAGAAACAGTACTGTACTGTATTTATTTATTATTTTTAGCCATTTTTATCATTTGTTATAAATGCAAAACAACACTACAGAGGAATCGACGTAAGCTTAAATAATAAACCGCGATAGGTGAACCGTGATATGGTGAGGGATTACTGTATATGTGCTTATGCGTGCGTGAATATCTTTGTGTTAGCACTGTTTAACAACGAGACACATAGACAGACAGACACACAGATAGGCAGATGGATAGATAGATAGATAGATAGATAGATAGATAGATAGATAGATAGATAGATAGATAGATAGATAGACAGACAGACAGACAGACAGACAGATAGACAGACAGACAGACAAGTACTGGGTTTGACACGCCGCAATCAAGTGTTTTGTTTTAAAAAGGCAAAGCTGTAACGTTCGATTAGTGGAATGCAATTTTTGAATTGTATTCCACTGGTAACTGAATGACTGCCTCACTAAGATTTATGGTCTGTTGGGTTTAAAGTGCCGAAATGGAATCCTTATGACATAAACTTAACGTTAGTTGAATTCGTTTTCTATGTCAGGTCAACTTTATAGCACAGAAGTGGGTGGGAGGGTGGGCGCATAAGAACAATCTATATGTCATTCAGTTCAAAGATCGTCTGTATTTATCAGATAACGTAAGGAAGGTGTGTGTGTGTGTGTGGTGTGTGTGTGTGTTTGCAACCTTTGCTGACATGGTAAGCATTTGTGAGTCAAATAACAGCAAGAAAACCGTGGACAGAGGGGACTGGAAGTAGTCACAGTGCTGGGGAGGAGAAACTAAGAGAAAAATATTGAATGCAGGATCTGAGGCGCGACCTTGACGCCTGTGTATAAATTCCAAGAAGAGAATGGAGGGAGAATAGAGATGCCTGACCATTTGTGACGCTACGTAACTAAGCTGGTTCAAACGAGAATATATTTATGTAACTATGTATATATCCGCTGTTTATTCTTTTTCTAAACCGGTGTAAAGAATCTCCATTTAAGAGAAGTGTGGGTCGGGAAAATATGCAGTGTTCATAGGAAGTGCGAGATTTCATAAGTGCGTTTTGTTTTTCGCTTTTCCAAAGATGAAATGACTTCTGCCTCAAAAGATAACATAATCGTAATGTCGGTTTACAAAAGAGCTTCCTATATTGCAGGACGGAAATTATAAATCCGCCTTCGAAGTTTGGGATGGTTCTAGAAGATTTTAACAAATGCAGGAAAATAATATTCTTAATTTAAAAAAAAAATGTTTCTTTTTTTTTTAAGAAACGTTTCGTTATGCAAAAGTGCAGAAAGAAACGGTGAATTACACACTTTGAAAGATTGATATGCTTACGTAATGTGAAAAAAGTATGTATGTATATATATATATATATTGCCTTCGTAACGTGGAGTAGTGAAACAGGGACAACTGATGAAGGGGAATATTCTTTATGTTGCATGTCCCGGTTCTCTGTTATTTTTGTCGTGGTTCGAAAAAAAGTTCGTTTTCTATGATTTGCTTTTGTTTTCGTTTCTCATTGTGTTCAACGTTTTTTTTTATCTCCTGTACCCATATATGCATGTATGTATACATATATATACATATATATGCATATATTTATATATTATTTATATTATTATATTGCATATATATATATATATATATACAGAGTTGGCCAAAAGTCACCCGACAGTAAATGAAAATTCCATAAATACTATCTGTAGTTCTGTATCGACTCGAATGGGAAAATGTGTTGCTCCAGAATTACTTCAGTTTGACCAATGTTCATGATGTTACATATTTAGATTCTTTTATTAAATCCATTCAGTTGTTGAACATAAATAAATCTTGAAATTAAATGGTTTTGATTTACTGTCAGATGACTTTTGGCCAACCTTGTACATACATACCTATATGTGTAACTACAACGTACTCACTATTGCAGTCAGTACACACTACAGGTGCTCGTTCAGAGTGATTTTTTTTTTGTATTGAACTGGTGGATTTTTTCGTTTTCTTGCAACCACTTGAAGATTTTGCAATTCTCAGGGGATTGTTTTCAAATTCTCCACACAGTTGTAGTTTTGCATGATGATGAACATTGCATCATTCCCCCACCCCACCACCAAAGTTAGGAATAAACAAGATAGAAGCATCTAAAATTACATAATTTTAGCCAATGAAATTATTCCAGGGACCTCACAAGCAGAAGTCAAAACTGTTTGCTGCCATGGCAACAAAAAGAGTATCGCAGAAAATGAATATAAGGGAATTGTAAAAATTGAATGGTTTTGTTTGTTTGTTTTTTTAATAGTAGAATTTAAGGAAGGCGAAACGTTGGAAGAAAACGTAAGAGATTCGAGTTGGTCATAATTAAGAGGATTGGGCCTTATAAGTGTTACGTTCTTGACCATAGGTCGAGCTCAATGCCAAGGAGAAAATTCGAACCAACAATCTCTAAGCAGATTGTGCTTTTGATGATCTGCACTCTTGTAAAGCTGTAAAATGACAGATTAAACAGCTTCCAATGTTTAGTTTTCCGCTACTGCGTTAAGAGCTCAAATCCCTTGCTTTCTGAATTAAAGATTATACTTTATCCATCTCTCTGAAATTAACTTTGTTTTGATTCCAAACGCCTTTATACAAAGAGTTCGATGCGTATTACTTCTTCCATTCCTCATCTTTATATAGTTCTTCGGTTTGAAATTTCAGTTTGACGAACCTTTTGAAACAAGAATGAAGTGAAATTGAATAGAAACTGAAATGAGTTTGTAATCACGCAGTTGTGTGCATACATCAATGACTGATACATTTGGACACATCTTCAGTGATGTGCCTGGTATCATCGGGTATTTTTAGTCTTTCAACATCATACACCCTCCTCCAGGTGACCCAGCTGGGGCTGATCGGACCCTAGCTTGTCTCCAGATGGCCACCTAGCTACCCCATGGTTTTTGATCCACAGCCATCTTGAGGCCTTCTCTGCCGCATCGGTAATCTAAAATTTTACTACAAGGCCAGCAATTTCGAGGGAGAAATTATGTCGATTACATGGACCTCAGTACTTAACTGGGACTTATTTTATCGATGCCGAAAGGATGAAAAGCAAAGTCGACATCGGCGGAATTTGAACTCGGAATGAAATGTCACTAAGCATTTTGCCCAGTGTGCGAATGATTCAGCCGACATTGCCTTTCATCCTCATAGTCAACTCGTATCACGTGATTTCGAACCCTTGCTAGCCACTTATATTATTATTTATTAATAATAATTTTTTATGTATAATTAATAAGCATGACGACGTGATTATTAATTTAACTCCAGGCAGCAAGAACCACTGATGAGAACTAAGAATAACATCCCAGAGTTCGAAATCACCTGATATGGGGATATCTACAAAGTCCTTTGCGTCTTTCTCCCGCAATTGGTCGTAGCTCGACTTTTTACTCGCTCCTCGATTTCATCAGCATGTTAAATTTCCAGTGATATTGCGGCTTATTTGCGCATTTTCGACTCTTTTTCTAGTAATGCTGGTACTACCTCGTACCTTTAATTATAATTTTATTTATAATTATAAATTTATAAATTTACCTTTTGGTTTTTATGCTTGCTAGCCACTTATATTATTGTTTATTGATAATGATATCTTTATATATATATATATATATATATATATATATATATATATATATATATATATGCGAGTGTGTGTGTGTGTGTATGTATATAGATTATTTTAGCTTTAATCGATTTTGCAAGCTTTGCATTATAATTTCAGCCTCAAGCATAATGTATCTAAAACTGAAGCTATAATTATAACTTGCATTGGAGCTCTATAAAAGATAAAATTCAAATACGCTTTGATAAAATATGAGCAGTTAATAACAGCCTAGCATATCATTCAAATCGTTATTTAAAAAAAAAAATAACCAGTTTAAAATTGTATGTAGTGAAATGAATTTAAAATATATCTGAAAAACAAATTAAGAATAGCTGCAAGTGTGGCTGTGTGGTAAGAAGTTTGCTTCCTAACTTCATGGCTCCGAGTTCAATCCCACTGTGTGGCATAAGTGGATTTAGAAGATGGAAACCGAAAGAAGCCCGTCGTGTATATATATATATATATATACATTTTTAAATAAAAGGGGTCTTTGGTAGTGATCTAGGACTACATTTTCCAACGAGTCCTTCACTTTTCAAATAGGCAGCGAGTAATTTGAGAGAGATTTGGTTGCCCTTTCTAGTAGCTCGAACGACTATATATATATATATATATATATATATATTTGTGGGTGTTCCCGACCATCGCTTGACAATAGGTATCGGCGCGTTTACGTCCCAGTAACTTAGTTGTTCAGAAAAAGAGAGCGATAAGTACCAGGCTTTTAAAAACAAGCACTAGGGTTGATTCGTTCGACTAAAAATATTTCAAGGCGGTGCCCCAGCATGGCCGCAGTCTAATGACTGAAACAAGTAAGAGATAAATTGAATTTCTAACTTCAGATTGAAAGCTTTCTGCTGGATTTCAACGCAGACATTTGTAATAGCGAAGTGGTTATATTAAATATAACCAGGCTGACAGCTTCCTCCCAGTCTGTTGTTAGTTTATGATGAGTAACGAACCATTACGATTTCATTGATGCAAATCATGATAGGAATGAGCCCAAGGTCAGTGCTGACTGAGTAAACCCATGCACAAAGGTAATCAGCTATTACGTACCGGTGTTGACTAGGCATTGTGGATCTGTCTATCTAGAACAGTGGTTCCAAACCTGTGGTCTGCGGACCCCTAGTGGTCCGCAAAGGTAGTACTGGGAGGCCGTAAATTAAAATCAAAATTTCATATATATATATATATATATATGAATAAAGGATAAGCATATTAAAAGGGGTCTGTGGGAAAACTAGTTTAAATAAAAGTGGGTCCTTGGTAGTGAAAAGGTTGGTAACCACTGATCTAGGACTACATTTTCCAATGGGTCCTTCACTTTTCGAGTGGGCAGCGGATAATTTGATAGATTTGGTTGCTCTTTCTAGTAGCTCGAACGATCATATCGAAGTTCCCACGTTCACTAGTGCAACAGTTCTCACCACCACTACAAGGTGAAATAGTGAAATGTTAGTAACACCGACGAGAAGATAAACCTCGTACTTAAAATATTTAACTATTCTGGCGGCGATTTGGCAGAACCGTTAGCACGTAGGACGAAATGCTTAGCAGTATTTCGTCTGTCTTTACGTTCTGAGTTCAAATTCCGCCGAGGCTGACTTTGCCTTTCATCCTTTCGGGGTCGATAAATTAAGTACCAGTTGCGTACTGGGGTTGATCTAATCGACTGCCTCCCCCAAAAAAATTTCCGTCATCATACTTTTCAGCAAGTTTCAGAAGTTTAGATCCATCTTAAAATATTCTGACAGATTCTTTAGCACGCCGGACGAAATGCTTAACGATACTTCATCCATCTTTACGTTCTGAGTTCAAATTCCGCCGCCGTAGTTCACTTTCATCCTTTCAAGGTCGATAAAATAAAGTACCAGTTGAGCACTGGGGTCGATGTAACCGACCTATCCTTGCCTCCATAATATAAAACCAATATTATTGAGCATAACCACCTTCTTTCCCCATCCCCACCACCGTTTCCACCCCATAAGGTCCATTGTACTAGAATAAACTATACATTTCAGATTTCTAATATCACAGTTTTAATGTGTCGGTATATGATGTATGAACGGGTGTTTGTTTTTTTTTCTCTTGCAGGTACCTGATGCCCGAAATCCTAGAACTACGAAGAAACTTGAGAAATATATAAGGAACTAAGTATCCATTCTAAGAATATTCCTGGAAGAGAAAAATATATTAAAAAATAAATATAAACAGACCAATAAGAATCACACCTCTCAGTCATCGGAGTCAGAGTTTGCAGAATTTCGGTGCCATTGAGAACGTCAAGAAGTCAAAGAGAAATAACCAGAGACAACAAGAATAAACGAAAACGGAATAGCACCAGCTCATTGCTATTGGCAACGTTTTGAGCAAAGTTGGAATGCAGAGAGAAGAAGAGCGAAAAAAGACAGCTTAAGTGTGAGTGAGTGTGTATAACAGAGACAAAGGAAGAAAGAGAAAAAGTGAGACAGAAGAGGGGATAGAGAGGCAGATAGAGCTTCTATAATCTAAGGAAAGATAGAAAGAAAGGTGTTAATATAAATACAATCAAGCGAATAGGTGTGAGAGGGAGTTACAGAGTAAAAGGCACAAGTTTGTAAGTAGATGCCTATAGTGTTAGGGGACACCAAATGCATCCAGCTGCAGATGAGAACGAACCAGCCTCTCTAATCTCACTCACGTAGCAACTGCTACCACGACTCAGGGATTCCTAATGTTTTACTATCACAAAGTTGGTTCATGGCAGTTGACTATGCAATCGCAGTGAGGCCGTCTTGATCTGATCCGTACACAACGCTTTAACACACCCAGCTCACCCACTCGCACAGTTTTGTAAGTTTTACTCAAATTTAAACACACACCAATACATACAATGCGCATGAATAAACACACAAAGCTTCACACAGCCGCAGAATGTGTAAGAATAGAGATGTATCTTAATTAATACACACACACACGGTAAGATAGGAATTTACATTTTTCAACCTTTGTCACTATTTATGCTTTAAGTACGGCTAATATTAATAACAATACAAACATAAATAATAATAATAATAATAATAATAATAAAATTATAAATACTGATAATAACACCGCTCTCGCAGACACTACCAGAACAAACAAGACCGTCCTGAGATGTAAAACAATAAAAATAGTACTGATAATAACGTAGCTGATATTAATACTGATAAGCAAAAAGTTTATCTTAGAAAGAAGTCTAACTCAGAACACAAACATTTAATTGGATCTTCATCAGTGAAAGATATATAAAGGAGACAGTGAACTTTGGACAGGCTGACACACTAGTTAATTTCCTTATTATTATACAAGCTTACTGCACTTTCATTGTATTTTAAGATTACTGCTAAGCTTTGTTTAACTAAAAGAGACAGCTCGCAGCTAGCCCGACACACAGACAGACTGTCAAACGGACTGACCGTCAAGTGGTTGCTGTAAGTCGATCCTAAACACACACTCACACAGACGCACGCACAGGTACCTGTAGACAGGAGCTTAACTGCTCACCTTAACATTCCTTTCTACTGCTCGCCCCTTTTCTACTTTATTCGTTTGTGCGTGTGTGCATAAAGATGGATGCATGTATTTATGTGAGTGTTGTGTGTGTGTAACTCTTATGCTCGCCCGCCTCCTCATATGACCAACAGCCAGCTTCGGTATTCGACTGATACCTGAACACGGGAAGGGACTCTTTCCTTGGCCTCTGGCTTCACAGACTTTACAAGTATAAGCGTAAAGAAAAAAGGTAGGTGACCGAACCAGTGATACTAGAAGTGGGGAAAACAAAACACATAGTTTTAGACATAAAAATTACAAATAAAAGCAAACTGGTAAAAGAAACGACCACTCAAACAATTTTAAGCAGATCAACAAACACGTGAGAAAAATAAATATTGAGGAAAATAATCGTTTAAATTTATCGAAAAGTTAATAGTTGAAGCTTAAGCAAACTTGACCAACCAACGAGGCATGCGAAAGATGACTGATTATATTTTCGTAGTAAAGCGGGAAAAAAAAGCAAATATGTATATACATAATTACTTAGAAATATATCGATAAGAATGTATTGACATATATACATGCATACACACAGATAAAAATATATGCGTGTTTAAGTAGATGAAGGAGGAATGTTCTGTGTTCGTGTGGTTTATATACCAACCTGTTTAAAGCATTGCTTGCTATCATGACAGCGGGATTACGAACTGTGATAACTGTAGTATGAGGAAAGGGCTTTTTGTGGCGAAGAGAAAGAAGTAATTAATCCAATAAAATTTGAAAATATACCGCACAGAAACAAAGCAGAAATCCAGGGACGGTCATATTTATAATAATGAACAATTGTTGAAATTTTCAAATTTTCATGGCAATTTTCAGTGTTGATCTTTGGTTATTCTCTTCATATATGTCGCTGGTGAATATTAACTCCAAATTTAGATCAGAGACAATTAACATATTTGTTGAACATCTTATCTGTAACATTTAACTCGTAAAAATAATAATCTATATTCATTCATTTATTTATTTATTTATGTATGTTTCATCTTTCATTAAATGTTTGTAATCCACTCCTACAAACACTCATACGTCGAAATCGACAAGGGTGACCAACATAATCATCATCAGTATTTTCAATACAACTACTACTACTATTGTACGACTACTGATACTCATTGATAGTACCACTACTACTACTACTAGGTTGTGCTCAGGTTTCCCGTTCGACTTTGTTTTGTTTTTTTCTTGTTTATTCATTTATTGAATGGTTTTATTGAAATAGGTTTCTTCCCATCTGCGCTTCCCACCTAATTCGGTTGTTAACGTCGTAACCGACTGACAGGATGTTGGCAACTGCTATCGTCCCAGGTAGACTGTTGCATTAGGTAAGCCACCTTTCCTCATTCGGCTTACTATTATCTGCAGTTTTCAGGTGAAAATACCAAACGTTGACCGTTAATCACATCTCAACAATGACCTTACTCCGTAGCTTTTATTCAGTCGACTCCAACCGACCGGTCGTTTGTTTTATTTCGTTTATAAAATAATGTAAGTACAGTTTTGGTTTCGTTTTGAGCAGAACTTTAATAATTACTTCGTTTAGATCAGGTTACAAACCTGTACGCATAAACAAACAAATATACACACACACATCAATATTTTCTCTCACCCATCATTTATCATTGTTCCGTTTATTCACGCGCTCACACACTTTCTCTCTCTCTCTCTCGTAGTCATTAGTATACACATACAGACACTTGTATCTCATGTTCACAATAAAATACTAAAATCTCCTCATATTCTACTCTAACATTTGAAGTTGATAAACACACACACACACTAGCTGAACATCTACTCAAGACTGCTATATGGCTCTGTATACATAACGAGCAAAAATCACCGAGACAAATGAACATAATTTAAGAGGCAGGCAAATGATAGACGAACAACAGGCGCTCAATCTAGTCTTTATCGTAAATATTTTCACATATTTATTATAAAAAAGTTTGGACGTAAGTGTTTGTTTTTTGTAGGGGTTAATATCTACATATTATAGTAGAAATCTATTTAATAATAAATACTTCGTCTTATATCCACGTCCATAATTGAGCAAGATAATAAGTTATCGGGGGGGAGTAATCTACGAGTGCACGGTTGGCATCATGTTTTATAGCAGTTTTATATAAGATAAAGCCTCTGATGATAGGATTAGCGTTTGGGATCAATGATGACTGTCCCAGTATGTGTGTGTGTGCTCTGAACAAATACTAAACATTTAAAGTAACTATAAAAATCCGTACAGGTACATATATGCAAACATACATACATTCCATACATAGATGTGTGTGTGCCGGTGTGTATGCGTATGAGGGTGATTTTCCGGTTAGGTCTAACCACCTACTTACATGAATGAAAACAATGAAGCTGAGCATCAAGAAAGCGTTCACATGGGTTTTCTTTGCGAGTATTTTGTTTCTAATTATTTTCAATTTATACAACCACAAACTTTGGGTCCACACCTACTCTGCACACAACGACGACGGTAGCGGCTATAGCAGTAACATTCCAAAACATCGGCCTGCTGACCACAAAAATATATTGACATATCAAGGAGCAATTCACGATAAGCCTTCCTCTTTGTCATCACTACTTGTCGGCTCCATCAAAAAAAAGGGACAGCATGTTCAGAATAAAATCTCCAATATACGTAACGTAATAAATGCCACGCGGCACTATCGCAATAATTCAATGACTTCTGAATTCCTTGCATTATGGCCTGGGAATATATGGGACGTTGGTGACCGAATCCAGGCTCAGCTGAAATACATACCACCAAACTATATTCCTGATAAATACCCTCGGAAACAACCTGAGGAAATTAATGGTGGAAATTTCAGGCTGAGAGATGAAACCGGTCAGAAAAAAGAGCCGGCGCATGTTATGAGGAAACTAAAGACAATATTAATATACAACGGTTTTAGCGTCTTTCAACAAAAACATGGCCAAGACACGTTTTTGGATTATAAGTGTCCGATCAACACGTGCTACCTTACAGATGATAGAACAAAAAGAAGCAGCGCTGACGCTATACTTTTCTACCATGGTGTTAGCGCTATGAATATACCGCGACCATTAAACCAGATATGGGTGCTGTACATGCTAGAATGCCCTTATCACACTCCGGGACTTGCTGGCGTAAAGAATCTTTTTAATTGGACTGCTACATACCGTCACGATAGCACAATTGTGGCACCGTATGAAAAATTCCAGTATTTCAACGAGTCTGTAAAACAGAAAGAACAAGTGAAAAACTACGCGGCCACCAAAACAAAAAAAGTTGCATGGTTTGTTTCGAACTGTGGCGCTCAGAACGATAGGCGTACCTACGCTGAAGAACTTGCTAAATATATCCAGGTTGATATATATGGGGCTTGCGGCAGCTTTAAATGCCCCAGGAATATTGCCAAAAAATGTTTTGAAATGCTTAATAAGGACTATAAATTTTATCTAGCGTTTGAAAATTCTAACTGTCGGGATTACATAACAGAAAAATTATTCGTCAATGGTCTACAGTAAGTAAAACCCTTTTTTTTTTTAATCATTGTTATTTGCGGCAAAGCTTCGGAAGGAACAAGTAGAAAATGAAATATTTTTCAATCGACTACTTCCTTTCTGTAAGATTGTCATTATTGCACACTTCCGTTTCTTAATTCTTTCATTGTTATAGAGTTTCATTCTCCGATAAACGTAAGCTCCTTAAAATTTCTAATCGTGCCTTTCGATTTTATGCTAATAATAAAAGGAGAAGAATCCATTAAAAAGAATAATGAGCCTCCAGGATGAAATGAAGTGGATCCACTTCGACGAATGCCGGTTTAGATATTCGTTT
The DNA here is from genome assembly GCF_006345805.1 of Octopus sinensis. Lineage (NCBI taxonomy): Eukaryota > Metazoa > Mollusca > Cephalopoda > Octopoda > Octopodidae > Octopus > Octopus sinensis. Next base: position 104,796,530 of record NC_043001.1, on the reverse strand, counting down.
GTTTGTTTGTTTTTTGTTTTGTTTTTTTGTTTTTTTCTAGTAGCAGCACCGCTACAGAATTCATTCTCTTTTCTCAATAGAAACACAAAATTCTCTGAGATATCCTGTGTAGATAAAAAGAAGTGTCTTTCAGTATTCGTTTCAAATTTTACCACAAGGCCAGCATTTTTGGAAAAGTTGGGTAAGTCGATTACACTGACCCCAGTGCTTAACTGGTACTTATTTTATCGGCCGCGAAAGAATAAAAGTCAAAGTCGACCTCGGCGGAATTTGAACTCGGAAAGTAAACGTGAAATGTCACTGAACATTTTGCTTGGAATGCTAACTATTTTGCCAGTTTGCCGCTTTAATATCTCTCAGTACTGAGTTCAAATTCCACCGAGGTCGACTTTGCCTTTCATCCTTTCGAGATCGATAAATTAAGTACCAGTTGAATACAGGGGTCGATCTAATCGACTGTCCCTCTCCCCAAAAATTTTCGGCCTTCTACCTAGAGTAGAAAAGAATTAAATATCTCTCAATATTAAAGAACGAAACTATAGAATGATGAAAGCATCATATCTCTCTTCCCAAACATGTTTTCCTATTAATCGAAAAACCATTTACTTCCCAAATGCTGATTCTTAAAAATCTGCCATTATTGCAATTGTTGTTATAAAAGCGATATTACTATTATACGTATGATGTCAATATTATGATAATGTTAACGTTATTGTAGTAATATTGTTTTTGTTATTGAGATAATATTATTGCCACTGTTGCAGCAAACTCTGCTGTTGTAATCCTTTTATTTTTATTGTGATCATGCGAATGATATTGTAATGTTATCATTGTTACGGTGTTAATATTATTGTTAGTGTGATAATACTTGGATACAGTTTCTGCCATGATAGAACCACCTGGAAAAGACATTTAATGATGTTTCATATTACAGTCATTCTTTGGGCAACAATCGCCCATTCCAGTCGAGAGTTATTGTTTGCAGAGACATATCTGCAGGAGTGGCTGTGTGGTAAGTAGTTTGCTAACCAGCCACATGGTTCCGGGTCCAGTCCCACTGCGTGGCATCTTGGGCAAGTGTCTTCTGCTATAGCCTCGGGCCGACCAATGCCTTGTGAGTGGATTTGGTAGACGGAAACTGAAAGAAGCCTGTCGTATATATGTGTGTGTATATATATATATATATATATATATATATATATGTATGTGTGTGTATATGTTTGTGTGTCTGTGTTTGTCCCCCTCGCATTGCTTGACAACCGATGCTGGTGTGTTTACGTCCCCGTCACTTAGCGGTTCGGCAAAAGAGACCCATAGAATAAGTACTGGGCTTACAAAGAATAAGTCCCGGGGTCGATTTGCTCGACTAAAGGCGGTGCTCCAGCATGGCCGCAGTCAAATGACTGAAACAAGTAAAAAGAAAAGAAAAGAATCTGGGTGAGGCGGGTTTATCTGGAATTTATTGCAGACATTCGTCCAGGAACTGTTTGAATGTTATGAGATCTTTTTCTTCTCATGTGTGTCTTGACATGATGAGAAAGAGAGCAGAGCCAGTCTATGAGAAGTAATGTCTTATATTATTGTTACTATGGTAACACTTGTTACTATGGTAATATTATTGCTATTATGGTAATATTATTGTCATGGTAACACTATTGTTTCTATGGTAATATTATGGTTACTATGGTGATATTGTTTCTATGGTAACATTGTTTCTACCGTAATACTATTGCTACGACTGTAATATTGTTTCTTTGGTTATATTTTTGTTATTATTGGTAACACCATTGTTACTTTGGTGATATTGTTTCTTCGTCACTATTATAGTTACTATGGTAACTATGCTAATATTGCTTCTGTGGTATTGCTATTGCTTCTATAGTAATATTATTATCATAGTATTATTATCATTATTATCATGGCATTATCATTATTATTAGTAGTAGTATGGTATTATTATCATGGTAATATTATTATTATCATTATTATTATTATCATGGTATTATTATTATTATCATGGTAATATTATTATTATTGTGAAGGCGCATGGCTCAGTGGTTAGAGCGTCGAGCTTACGATCGTGAGGTTGTGAGCTCGAATCCCGGACCGGGCTGCGTGTTGTGTTCTTGAGCAAGGCACTTTATTTCACGTTGCTCCAGTTCACTCAGTTGTAGAAATGAGTTGCGACGTCACTGGTGCCAAGCTGTATCGACCTTTGTCTTTCCCTTGGATAACACTGGTGGCGTGGAGAGGGGAGGCTGGTATGCATGGGCGACTGCTGGTCTTCCATAAACAACCTTGCCCGGACTTGTGTCTAGGAGGGTAACTTTCTAGGTGCAATCCCATGGTCATTCATGACCGAAGGGGGTCTTTACCTTTATTATTATTATTATCATGGTAATATTATTATTATTATTATTATTATTATTATCATGGTAATATTATTATTATTATTATTATCATGGTATTATTATGGTATCATTATTATTATCATGGTAATATTATAGTATTGCATTCATAACGTCCTGGCTACTGCAATATGTTATTGCTAATTCAATAATATTGATGCTGTTGAATTATTATTGCTAATCGTATCAATATCATTGCTACTGTATAAATATTATTACTCTGCTGGTTTTAATTCATTGCTACTGTAGTAATGACTTTTACTCTGGAAGAATTGTTATTCATACTGTACAAATGATATCTCTGCTCCTTATGGTGACATTACGAATTATTATTATATTATTATTATTATATTATTGAAAGGTAGGTGAAATTTGGGAAAATGGCAAGAGTGAATGGTACCTCTCTAAGTGTAGACCTGTGAGTTGGAGAAAAGTTATTGGTGAGGGCACTTGCTCCTGAGATTTCACGGAAATCTTGGAGAGTTGGGTTCCTCGATTATCCCTAGAGGCCTTCCTGTATCAGGCGGGCCACATCTCTATCATCCTCCCTACCACTTTTTTTCTTTTAAACTTTTGTGTGAATGCATATGTCCCTTCTTTGTCAGTGTATACCATGTATTCTTACTTTCTTTCATTTTTATCATTTCATCATATGTAAACCCCCACACTTTATGTCTGTCTGTGTATTGCCCCCCACTCAACCTTCACCCTTGTGACAAATAAATGAAATCATTATTATTATTATTATTAAGGTGGCGAACTGGCAGAATGGTTAGCGCGCTGGACGATAATCTTTGCGGTATTTCGCCCGTCGCTACGTTCTGAGTTCAAATTCCGCCGAGGTCGACTTTCCCTTTCATCCTTTCGGGGTCGATAAGTAAAGTACCAGTTCAGTACTGGGTCGATGTAATCGTCTCAACCCCTCCCACAAAATGTCTGCCCTTTTAAACCATTTTAAACCATTATTATTAGTAGTAGTAGTTGTATTTTAAACCATTATTATTATTAGTAGTAGTTGTATTCAGTTCTATATTTGAGAGATGAGGAATTATGTACATTATTTACATTTGACCTATATCTGTCCTCATCTTGTTAACACATTTCGGCTGATGTACTCTCCAGCCTTCATCAGATGTCCTGGGGAAATTTGAACCTGGGTTCTCATTTCCTAATGTATTTTTCCTTATGAATGTTATTATTATTATTATTCCCCCAAGACACCTGATGAAGCCTGGAGGGTATATCAGCTGAAACGTTGTGTAAACAACAAACAAGATGAGGACAAATATCTGCCTATTATTATACTAGTAATGTTATTGCTACTCAACTAATTTTATTGTTTCAGCAGTTGCCACTATAATTCTATCACTGCTGGGGGAGGGAGCCAGTCGATTACGCAACGGGTACTTAATTTATCGACCCCGAATAGATGAAAAGCAAAGTCGACCTCGGCGTAATTTGAACTCAGAGCGTACCGACAGACAAAATACCGGTAAACATTTCGCCCAACGTGTTAACGTTTCTGTCAGCTCGCCGCCTTAAGATTCTAATATTTTTACCTGTACTATTAGGAAAACAACAGAGCTACGTCACATAAGAAATAGTATTGGTGTCTGATGAAGAATATGAATAACAATCACTCTTGTAGTTTTATTCATTTCTACATTGTCGATCTTTTTTTATCGCACTCTATGCCAAACCCTGCTTCGCATCTCTAGATTTTATCAAGAACTAAAACTCATTAGACAACAACTGTGTTGACATAACCGTTAATGTTAAAAAAAGAACTCTGCCTGTGAAAAAGAAAATTCCGTAGCAAAAGGTTCATTCGATATAATTTCAAGGTAAAATGTCATGGTAAGCAGATGTAATCTCTTACATTTAGATATACTTGCTAAGAAATTTCATCTCATTAACTTTAGCTCGTGCACGGTTGACTAGTTAACTGTAATTAACTTGACACGAATTAATGAAGGTCGTTATCTTCGTTTTTAACTCTAGCCTTACTACTGTTGACAACCTTACTATTGTTGAGTTGTCACACAACTTGCTTATACAATATTTTCGAAGAACTTTCGTCTGTCTATATTTCCGAGTTCAAATTCCGCCGAGGTCGACTTTGCCTTTCATCCTTTCGGGGTCGATAAATTAAGTACCAATTGCGTACTGGGGTCAATTTAATCGACTGGCCCCCTCCCCAAAAAATTTCGGGCCTTGTGCTTAGAGTAGTAAAGAATATTTTCAAAGAACCAAATGGAAAATATTTTTTACTTAAACATAAGATCATATCAGTGTCGGCCCAGGTTATTTTAAGAGGTTATTGTACCACATTAACAGAAGGATCAAGTATCTTTCTTTCAAAAGCGAAATATAGGATAAAGTAGTCCCTAATACAATTATACCTTGCAAAATAGCGGACACAAAGAGAAACGTTCTGATACATCAAACACCCCGCCCCAACAAAGGAACAAGAAGTTCTGTAATTGATTTAACAAATAGCTAACGTAAAACGATTAGAAAACCTAAAGGAAAGTTGTGTTGATTTCAAGTTTTAGCACAAGGCCAGCAATTTCGGAGAAGGGCATAGTCGATTACATCGACTCCAGAGTTCAACTGGTACTTATTTTATCGACCCCGAAAGGATGAAAGGTAAAGTCAACCTCGGCGGAATTTGAACTTGGAATATAAAGACTGACGAAATGCCGCTAATCGTTTTGCTTGCCGGACAACGAATCTGCCAGATCGCAGCCATGAAAAGTTATTACAGTAATCCCTCGACTATCGCGGGTGTTACATTCCAACCCCCGTGATAGGGGAAGATCCACAAAGTAGAAACAGTACTGGACTGTATATTTTTTTTTATTATTTTCATAATTTATACATATTTATTTTATTATAAATGCAAAACAACACCACGGAGGAATCGACGTAAACTTAAATAATAAAACCGCGATAGGTGAACCGTGATAAGGCGAGAGATTACTGTATATTAATGTAAATTCATGTAATCCCAACAAACCACAGTTTATAAAAATTCCCAATAGCATTAGCTGCTGGCTCTCTAATCTGTCTTCCTATAATAACAAAATGTTTAATAAGACGGACTCTGATACAGCTTTAGATTCAAAGAAAAATTAAGTACTTGTTTTACTTCCACGCCTCTGCTGCTTCCACACTAAAAAGAAGAGGTTACATGGTTCATACACCCCATTTAACGCTATGTAAATATTAAAATTTAGAAGGAGATCTTCTACCGGTAGTAGACAAGCACTTCACTCTTAACCATAGGAACAGGAAACTTTAACAAACACAGACTTAGAGTTAGCTATAGTTGTGCACAAGCATAATACTACGTGCACCCGTCAACACAGCCGAAGGGCTATGTCAGTGTAATAACCCTACTGCATGCCCACTATATATATATATATATATATATATATACACAAAATATGGGAGTTTAGTTCACAGATGAACTACATGACCAGGCACGCTAGTTAATTACTGTAACGGATTACTAGGGCTCCAAGGTTATTGAACGTTGATATTTTCGAGTCTATATCTGGATATTTACACTATCAGGACTTTAACCCACATGGATTTACGCAGAATTGAACCTAAGGGCTTATGGACTTCTACAAGATCAGAAATTTGAACTGTGAACGTTTATGGTTCTTTTTCCTTCTCTTTCTTCATCTCCTTATTCCTTTACTCTTGTCCACTGTGTCGTCATTTCATTAATCTATACCCTTCTCATTTCCCCTAATTATCTCCGATGACGGAATATACCATACACTGGGATATCCCAGAAACAGCTGTAAGACTTTGAATTTTTTCCAATAATAATGTATATGACTTGAGGTGTCTGCCTTGTCTTAACGTTTGTTGTCCTTCTTAACAATTATATATATATATATATATATATATATATTTATACACACACTATATCTATCATTGTTTGAATTACATAATAGAGGTTTTTATATAATTTATATATATATATATACATTACATAGAGTCAATAATTTGCCACAGCAGTTAACTCTATAGAATCCTTCAGGTAGAAACATATAAACGCGTAATAATTTAAATAAGGATTATATAATCCCACATTTTTAACCAAGTAATCAGCAGAAAAGATAATCTTCAAAGGCCATAAAAACTAGATCAGAAATTGTTTGTTTGTATATACCCTGTGGAGATAAATAGGACCTGAAGAACGAGAGCGTGAAACTAAAGATAGACAGCACGACTCTACAATATAGGGTAATCATATAGCTTTATAAATACATTACTTGACACCTTAGCGCGTCATACATACATATATACATACATACTACGTACATACATACATACATACATACATACATACGTACATATATACGTACATACATACATACGTACATATATACGTACATACATACATACGTACATATATACGTACATACATACATACGTACATATATACGTACATACATACATACGTACATATATACGTACATACATACGTACATATATACGTACGTACATACATACTTGCATACATACGTACGTACATACATACTTGCATACATACGTACGTACATATGTACGTACGTGCGGTGTGTGTTTAATTTTAGTTATTAGTTGTAACAAAAAACAATCTTGTATTAAATCTGATGGAATACTCTGTAATTTTGCAGAGAAGAAATTTATTATTCATAAACAAGATAATTGTTCACAGTGAATTGAGCCATCGTCTGACCATGTCTTAACTGGCCGAAGCTTCGAAATCACTGTCAACAATGTTTTTGTTTAACAATAACATACACATATGCACACACGCACACACATACACACACACATATATATATATATATATATATTATTCGTATTTTTATTATCAAGCATTCAAGCTTCATTCGATACATGCATAAACGTGTAAAAATTATACATATAATTTATATACCATAGTATAGCAGTATGTGTGTGTGGGTGTGCATAGACAGCCCGCATTATAGTGTTTTATCTGTGCAGACTTTATGCGGTGCTTCAAGCAGGTTAAGTTTTAAGCACAAGGCCTGTCTACTAAATCCTAGATTAAATATTTAAATACATCAAATGCCATTATTTTGTTTGTAGAAGTAAATCCTTCAAAAGTACTGGTGTCTGTTTACTTTTGACGGTCCTGTGTGTAAATAAGTATAAATAAGTGTATGCATGACGGTCACATAAAAGGAACAGTCTGACTCAGCGCCGTATGACTTAAAGTTTCGTGGCCGTATAACATGGACCCATCACATCCGATCGATATCAAATTATTTAGAAATATATGTCACTCCCAAATGAGTTGAGCACTACTTCCTTTTGTTTATCAACTCATTCGTGTGTGTGTGTGTGTGTGTGTGTGTGTGTGTGTGTGTGTGTGTAATTGAGTTTTATTGATCAGACCATGAACGATAAAACATTCTGTCGGACAAAAAAAATGCTCAATGGTATATAAGTTATTTCTCTTAGCTGAACGTAGCTATTCCATTCATTCAGATCGATAAAATAAGTCAACAGGATGATCAAAGAGACATTATCCAAATGGAAAAACATAACAGTATTTTCTATCTCAACAGTATTTCTCTCTAAACTCATGAACAAGGACATTTAATGAATTATGAAAACAAAATAATCGATTATATTTTTATAGATGGTCCTCAACACGTCTTCTGAACAAACAGAAGCTAACATACCTATCTGGAATATTAATACGACTGGTTGTTCAATCAATTGCTAAACTAGTGAAACGTAGATATTGTATACCTGCACTGTACGAATATTTATTTTTGATAAAATTCAACTTGAAATAAGATGTCAAAAGTTTATCGAGAGCTGCACGATCTCGATACAGCTGCAAAGCTAGGATGATGGTGGTTTTACCATGGAAAAATATTTGATACTTATCTTCAGTTATTAGAACACAAACTAGTCAATAGCTAAGCTAGGAGAACCAGAATATCAAATAATAAAATAGAAATGTGGAAGATGTCTTCAAACTACATAAGGACCAAAAGCTTATACAGGTTCTCGGATGAAAACAATATACTTTAATGCGCATGATGCGACACAAGTGCAGGAATGGCTGTGTGGTAAGAAGCTTGCTTCCCAACCACATAGTTCTGTGTTCAATTCCACTGCGTGGCACCTTGGGCTGACCAAAGCCTTGTGAGTGGACTTGGTAGATAGAAACTGTAAGAAGCCCGTCATATATATATATATATGTATTTGTGTGTCCCCCACCGCCATTGCTTGACAACCGATGCTGGTGTGTTTATGTCCCCGTAACTTAGCGATTCGGCAAAAGAGATTGATAGAATAAGTACTAGGCTTAGAAAGTATAAGTCTTGGTGTCGACTTGTTCGACTAAAGGCTGTGCTTCAGCATGGCCGCAGTCAAATGACACACAAGTAAAAGAAATAAAAGAAAAAAAACTTAGGGTGAACCTGAAACAAAAATAACCAATAACTGCAGAAGATCGTGGGTCCTAATGATCAGTCTTTACTCTTGGGAGGGTCCCTTAATAAAATTGGAGTTTCTACAGATTAATTACAAACAGAATTTGAAATATTGAAAACTTGGCATGAAGTAAGCAAATGCAGTACTTAATAGGAGAGTATTGTAATTCGCTTGAAGCATTGTGTATTGTTTGTAAAATATAATGTGTCTTGAATGGCACAACAATGCACTATAACAACAACAATGCTCTATAATAACTGTTAGAATTTAATCATGCATGGCTATTAATATCTTTGAGATTCTGAAGCGATTTAAAACAAATTTTGGAATAAAATTTTACTCATATATCGAAGCAGCCCCCACTGGATATGTCCAAAAGATTCTCCTCTCCTCTCTCTCTCTCTCTCTCTCTCTCTCTCTCTCTCTCTCTCTCTCTCTCTCTCTCTCTCTGGTTGAGTATTCCAATATATTGAGTCGCTCACAATATTGAAGAGCTCGTCAATCTCTTCACGCAATATATTTCATTAAAGCAGACGTTAAGATATTTCACTTGTTTAATATGTCGTCCCCAATTGTCCAAGTTGTTATCACAAATATACTTTCCAAACGTGACCATTTCGACATTTCTAAAGACATTATGTAATTAGGAACTTACTACCCATTGTATATATTTAAAGTAACTTCGAGTGATACAAGGATTATTTAGCTGCTATTTCGAGCACATCGAATAACATCGCAGGTTCAATTATTGGCTCAATATTTTTATGTATCTTTAATTTTTTATTGGTTTTAGCTGTAAATTGATGCCATGCTGGAGCACTGCCTTTCGGAGTGTTTGAGTTTCTTTCCTATACTCTTCTAATAAAGTGGGGGAGTTGAACGGAGCTACTCTTCTTTGTGCCTCCTGCTGTGATGGAGGCTCATCTGGTATCTCAGATAAAAATTTGTCCAGATGCTCTTCGAAGATCTCCACATCTACACCTCGCAATTCTCTGAGGTTGTAGGCAGAATGCAGTATAGTCGTGGACCTTTGAAACCCAAGCTGTTGCAGTACTGGGTCCTTGTTCGTGACGGAGAAGATGAGATCTTTGGTACTATACAGAGCCACCAAGTTCGGTGGTTGGTGTAGCTTTCAATTCCAAAGCTGGGAGCTCGATTAGATTCTTCCAGGTTCTTCCATTTATATACCGCTGCATATCTTTTAAGCCTTCTATCTAGGGAGCTTCAGTTTCTTTAGCTCCTCCTAATGGCTCATCTGCTTCCTCGAGTCAATCTCCTTTGTGTAGTGAGGATGGATTCCTTCAGGTCCTGCACCAGTTTGAAATATTAGATAAAACATCCAAGCAAGCTAAGATAATGGCCATTTATTAATTGCAATGCGCAAGACAGTCTACCGTAGCATACAGATTCGTAGCAAAGGATGGATACAGTCCAGTGGAAGTTACAGATAAACTGAAAAAATGCATATATTGCATATGTGTGTGTATGTATATATATATATATATATATATATATATATATATATATATATATATTATTTCTTCATTGCCCACAAGGGGCTAAACATAGAGGGGACAAACAAGGGCAGACAAACGAATTAAGTCGATTACATCGACCCCAGTGCGTAACTGGTACTTAATTTATCGACCCATACCCCAACTCTGCGTAAGCTATGATACAGTGAATTTGAAAGTAACTGTTTACCTTATTGATACCTATATATATATATATATATATATATATATATATATAATATATATATATATATAGATAGAGAGAGAGAGAGAGAGAGAGGAGAGAGAGAGAGAGAGAGAGAGAGAGAGAGAGGCAGACAGACAGACAGAGCGAGCAAAAGAAAAATTATTTTCATGCCAATATGCTGATAAGAGACTTTAACTCGTCAATTTCCACATATCATTATACACTCACTATAAATACACGTCGTGCTGAAATCACGTGTATTTATAGTGAGTGTATAATGATATATAGAAATTGACGAGTTAAAGTCTGTTATCAGCATATTGGCATGAAAATAATTTTCATTTTGCTCTTGTTTATAAGTTGTTGATATATATATATATATATATATCTCGCTTTCGTTTTAGACTTTTTATCGATATAAAATCAAGAAGAACTAAAAGTGAATCACCGTCTAATGGAGGCGAGCAAATCGAAGCTTCGAAGTCACTGGCAAACTGTTTCTTGTAAAAGTTAATAAATATGAACTCTTCCAAAACGTATTCAGTTTAATGCTAAATTGTTTATATATACATAACTTGAAAGGCGGCTAGCTGGGCGAAATGCTTAGCAGTATTTCGTCTGCCGCTACGTTCTGAGTTCAAATTCCGCCGAGGTCGACTTTGCCTTTCATCCTTTCGGGGTCGATTAAATAAGTACCAGTTACGTACTGGGGTCGATGTAATCGATTTAGTCCCTTTGTCAGACCTTGTTTGTCCCCTCTATGGGATCTTTTTGGTTTGACCGGCAGTTTTTAAAATAATTTCCACGTAACTAAATACTTTTAAACTTCGTATACTGGTAGAATGTGTTTATAAAAAAACTTTTTCTCTTGGCTTTATTGAGAAAATTCTATAGTTGTTGTTTTTTCTTCAATTTCAACCAATCAATGGCGTCTATTGAGGTGAAAACATTCTATGCCGTATGAATATTTCCTCGTTTAAGAAACAGATTGGGTTTATTTACATTTCTGAAGAAAAAAAGATACCCTTTCCCCCACCCCTAACCCTAACTCTAACCCTTACCCTAAAACAGATTGAAATGCAATAGATCGATACTAGGGTCATAATTATGGGTGACAATTTCATATGACACCGCTAGAAAAAACTGCCGTTCAAACCGAAAAGATCCCCTCTATGCTTAGCCCCTTGTGGACAATAAAGAATTGTATATATACATAACTTGACATAACAACAAATGCGTGTGTTTGTGTGTGCGCACACACGTATTTGTTGTTATGTCAACTTATGTATATATAAACATTTTAGCATTAAACTGAATACGTTTTAGAAATTTATAGGAAAACAAAAAACGAAGACAGGTGCATTTTACTCGTTCGCTCGTCTACGAATCGTCACAATATAAGCAGATGTCCTCAACAAAAAATTATTTAGAAAAATACATGAATAGTATGGAAGCCATTTTATATTCTCCTCCAGACAGCTGATTAATGGTTACATCAGTTCCATCAATATCTTTGAATAATAATCTGCTTTTGGTTTTCCTGTTTTTTTTTTATTGAACGAAAGGTTAAAATGACACCTTTATTCTGGTCGAAAATATTGAATAAATTTCTTGGTCAATTCGTTTTAACATGTTTTTAGCAAATTATGAAAAATTTAAAGGAATCGCCATTTGCATATTTTGTCTTTTTTAATAATTCGTTCAGATTCTGTGATCGAATGAAGTTATAACTTGTAAAGCATTCGTTTTCAAAAGAAATAAAATCGGTAAAATGGCAAATTGAAGACTTTTCAGAATTAGGAGCCACCATTTATGTGTATTTCGATTTGACAGAATCGTAAGCGCCTTCGATAAAATGCTTGGCGACATTTTGTCTGCCTTTACATTCCGAGTTCAAATTCCGCCGAGACTGACTTTACTTTTCATAATTTCAGAGTTGATTAAATAAATACCAGTTAAGTAATGGGGTTGGTGTGATCGACTCGACCCTTCCCCAAATTTCAGGCCATGTGTCTCTTTCAAGAAGAAATATTCGGCGGGGAAATGGCAGATTTGGTAGCACGCCAGGTAAAATGCTTAGAGGCATTTCTTAAGGCTTTATGTTCTGAGTTCAAATTCCGCCGAGGTCGATTTTTTCCTTTCATCATTTCGGGGCCGATAAATTAAGTACTACTGGGGTCGATGTAATCGACTAGCCTCCTCCCCAAAGATTTCACCCCTTGTGCGTATAAAAGCAAGGATTATTATTCTTGTTATTATTTCGTTAGAGGAGTGGTGGCAGTTAAGACTTCGAGAGCGACCTCTTAGAATGGCGAGGTTAAAACGCAGGTTGTCGACGGAACGATATCGGCGACCCACAGGTCAGTTGTTCCGAATACATGAATGTGTTTACGTAAAAAAGTATATTGCACATTTCGCAAGCAATTTTCATAGTTTGTACACATTGTGCAGCCTTTTTCAGTGCATCTATTGTTGTCGTGGCCCGAGTCAGCGCTAGAGGAGCAAATCTATAATAAAATAATTGTCTATGATAAAATAAGGCGCAGGAGTGGCTGTGTGGTAAGTAGTTTGCTTACTAACCATATGGTTGCGGGTTCAATCCCACTGCGTGACACCTTGGACAAGACGGAAACTGATGGAAGCCTCTCGTATATGTGTAAACAAAGCGCAGGAGTGGCTGTGTGGTAAGTAGCTTGCTTACCAACCACATGGTTCCGGGTTCAATCCCACTGCGTGACACCTTCGGCAAGTGTCTTCTACTATAGCCCAAGGGCCAACCAAACTGAAAGAAGCCCGTCATATATATATATATATGTGTGTGTTTGTGTGTGTGTGTGTTTGTCTCCCCACCAACATCGCTTGACAACTGATGCTTAGCGGTTCGGCAAAAGAGACCCATAGAATAATTACTAGGCTTATATAGAATAAGTCCTGGGGCCGATTTGCTCGACTAAAGGCGGTGCTCCAGCATGGCCACAGTCAAATGCTTGAAACAAAGAATAAAAGAAAACTGAATTTACCATTCCTTTATCTACCATTGAATTGTTTAGTGTGACTTTGCTGTTTTAAGAAGCCTAAAGTATGATTAGAGAAAGATTTGGTTGCTATTTCTAGCAGATGCTCTTTAGATTCAGGTGGTGGTCACAGCGGAGAATGGACAACGTGGTCTCAAACATAGGGTAACAGATGTTATTCTTTTGTACTGGATCTTGGAAATTTACAGCCTTGTGTTTGAATGCCGTCCAAAGGTAAACAGCATCTTTCTGTAAAGAACACGTACATTGTCCGATCGACATTCGAATCATGACTATTCCCTCTTTTTCCTGCTACATTATATTCGGGAGTGCTTTATCTAAAAGAATCATTCGGTTTTAAAGCTCTTAAGTACAATTTTAAGAAGATTAAAATATTTATTATATCAGGTTATAAAACCGCGTAGAGGCACCTTCGTTGACTTGGCTCATTGATTGAAGATGATAAACATATTGTCAAATATGCCAAATCAAACAGGCGAAAACTCTTACAGTTAAGAAGAGGCAAAGGATATCACGGGTCCCTAAGTCAATCATTGATTTATGTTTATTAGTAATGCGTCGCTGTTACTTTTGTTTTGTTCTAGAATGAGATCTAGAATGTTTGTGTGTAGCAGCATTTATGTCTCAAATATCCGATCAGTTCTCTAATATTGACTTTAATTAACCCTTGTGAAGGCACGTGGGTAAGTGCGGTCGGTTCTTGGAGGTGTGCTGTCTTTGAACAAAACACTTCACGTTGCTCCAGTCCATTCAGCTGGCAAAAAATGAGTTGGACCTGTATTTCAACAGGGCCAGCCTTGTCACACTCTGTGTCATGCTGGATCTCCCTGAGAACTACGTTAAGGATACACGTGTCTGTGGAGTGCTCAGCCACGAGGAGGCTATTCCGTTGATCGCATCAGCTGGAACCCTCATCGTCGTAACCGATGGAGAGCTGAAAGTTAACCCTTGTAAAGGGTCACTATCGCGGCAGCACTGAAGTACGTCTTCGCTCTGGAGAGTAAGTATGGTCTTTAAAATGTATGATTGGCACAGTTGTGGGGGTGTGAGGGGGTGTAAGATTGCTATCAATAGAAATTATAGTTTTTGTATTGACATTTGGGATTTGAGAAGTTTGCTGTTTATTTGCAGAGAGTATTAAACGCAAAATAATTTTCTTGATACGTGAAGCTGTTATACTTTGGTTTACCCGATCTATATTCTTGATTAGTCTTTCGATAACTCAGTATAATCGTCATCCACGTCTATTGGTGATCGCCGTATTTCTCTGACTGAACTGGTTGACCCTGGCCATTGATCTGTTTTGGATTTGGCAGTTCTTCTGCCAAGGTTTCACATCTGCTATGCTGCTCCCCATGCAGGTAACTAGAGCCCCGTTTACCTGCCCTCCTTGGGTGACCCTGCCCGCCTTGGGAGACCCTGCCCGCCGTGGGCGACCCTGCCCGCCGTAGGTGACCCTGCCCGCCTTGGGTGACCCTGCCAGATTACCGGAAACGATCTTCCTGTCCATGGCCAGAGGAGGAAAAAGTCTCTTTCATCGAACGGTATAGCTTAATGGGGCAATCCTACACTGTTTCCACCACCACAAGAACTATGACGATGGGTTGGAATTTGTGATAGTATCTTGGTTGCTTTGACTACAATGTAGTATGGCTTAAATGCTTCTGTTCGAGTGAAAAGTTTTAAGATTTGTTGGGGATATCCTGGTTTTCAGTGGATGTTGTTACCTCGCAGATAATCAATTAGGTTTGAGCATAACATAATGTGTGCATTTGAATTACATTGAAAAGGTGTTTTGCTTAGGATATTTTATAGCGATTACTTCTACAGTACAACCACGAAATAGGTCATCAAGATAATTTATGAGATATGTGAGCGTTGTGTTGTTGTCACCCAATTATAAATTACTTTTATCTTCTGTACCATTTTATACTTAAGACCTACAACTATACGAAAGACCCAAAAATCTTCTACTACTGACCTACTATTCGGCTTGAGGGTATTAGGTGTGAAGCACAATGACGAATAGGGCGGAGGGAGAATAAGTAGTTCACTGTCCCAGAATCGAATTTCACCGAAGTCGAGTTTGAATATCAACCATCTGAGAATGATAAAGAAGGTTCCACTATGTACGAGGTACCCTTCACTTTCGACTTCAGCCCAGCCTTTGAAATGATATTACGAATAATTAGATTATTATTTAATGAATAGATACGTGTTTCATAAATTAAGCATTGTATTTCAAGAATGTCAAGTTTACGGCCTATTTTCGATTGTCAAAAGAAAATATTCCAACTCACTTACATTCCTAATGCACCAAGTAAGGCGGTGAGCTGGCAAAAACGTTAGCACGCTGGGAGAAATGCTTAGCGATATTTCGTCTACTGTTACGTTCTGTGTTCAAATTCCGGCGAGGTCGACTTTGCCTTTCATCATTTTGGGGCCGATAAAATAAGTACCAATTACGCACTGGAATCGATATAATCGACTGGTGCAACTTTCCTTAAATGTCTGGCCTTGTGCATAAATTTGAAGCCAAAAGTAGTCTTGAAGTCTTGATCGCCTTCATCATATTTCCCAGTGCAAAAGTCAATAACTGATAACATCCAAGATTTCTGGGATTCATGCAGTAGCTTCGCATTTTGCTATTAGACAAATTATATGTTTGTGTGTGTATGTGCGTACACACACCTAGATATACATGCACATATGTAAGTCTCTCTCTCCCTATATATATATATATATATATATATATATATGGGGAGAGTGAAAAGTGATTTATATATATGCTTGTACAGTAACCCCTCACTATATCCGGGTTTCTAAAGCCGATAGGTATTTATTTATTTTTTTAGATATTAATTCTGTGAGAGGTTTTGGAATGTAACACCCACGATAGTCGAAGGATTATATATATATATATAATTTGGAAAAAAAAATTCAAGGTAGAAAATGCTAAAATAATTTTATAAAAAACATTTCAGTATCGATTTCGTTCATTGAGACTTTTTCAACTGTAAGTATGGAAAACAATTAAATTTTGGAAGAATTATATAAAAAGTATTTTAAAAGAATATTTGCATAGTGTTCAAATACAAGGGACATTTTCCTTGCTTCTGCCTGTCTCTGTCTCTCTTGTTTATTCTGGAAGAGCAACTACAACATCCTACATATATTTTTGCTTTTATTCTCGTAGTTCCCTTTATACTTCTTATTTTCATCCTTTTCCAAGATAACTCCCTCTATTACACTCTACTTTTTCCCTCAATTTAACCATCTCCCATCGTCTCTGATCAAGGGATACCCCTAATATGCCAGAAACAGCTGTAAGACTAACTTTCACTTTATAAATGTCCTGAACATTCTACACATCCTTGACTTTGTTGTCTCATTTTATTTAACAGATATACATATATGTGTGTGTGTGTCATTTCAAAATGTAACCACGTATGGATCGTTGGCATTTTTTCCTCTGTCTTCCTTTTCTCTTGGAATTCCTCGTCTCCTGTTTCTGACGAAGAGCTTTGTTCGAAACGCAAAACTATCTTTCTTTCCTTCAGTGAGCGTCTGCTAATACTTTTCACGTACCACGTTCTCGCGTTGTTGTTTATTTCTTGTGTTTGTTCTTCGTTTTTTTTGGGGGGGGGGTGAATGGGGATTTACTATATATATATATGCATATATGGGTACAAGACGTCACCAGCTGTGTAAACAACATGAAATAAGAAAACAAACGAGTTAAATACGCAAACAACGAGAGAAAATGGAAAACAAGACAAGTAAACACAGATAACGACCCTTCATCAGTTGTCGGCTGTCTATCTGCTCCTCATTTCGAGCATTCAACGATAATATGAGTTTTCAAAGGCAGTTGTTCCCATAAATTCCAAAATAAAATTTTGGATTCATGGAGGTAACCTTGCATAAAGTTGGGAACAACAAAAACAGGATAGAGGAGACATACAAGGAAGCCGAACGAAAACAAACAAGGAGGGTCGTTAGACCAGAACGTGAGGAAAATAGTGAACGTTGACTCCATTGTCCTGTTTATGTTCCCTACTTTGACCCTCCATAAATCCTAAATTTTATTTTGGAATTTATGGGAGCAGTTGTCTTTGAAGATTGATATTGTCGTTGAATACTGGAAATGAGGAGGAGATAGCCGACAACTGATGAAGGGTCGTTCTCTGTATTACTTGTCCTATTTTGCATTTTTTC
This sequence comes from Octopus sinensis, assembly GCF_006345805.1. Classification (NCBI taxonomy): domain Eukaryota; kingdom Metazoa; phylum Mollusca; class Cephalopoda; order Octopoda; family Octopodidae; genus Octopus; species Octopus sinensis. The sequence continues at coordinate 104,778,688 of NC_043001.1, read as the reverse complement.
TCTCGTAGTTTGTGCATTTTATATATATATATATATATATATATATATATATATACTTTTTTTATTCGACCAGGGTGATAGCCGTCGAATTTATGTGACTGTTGGCAATATTCTAGTTCGTTAATTTTTTTGTTTGTTCTTTTTATTTTTCCGATAATTGTTTTTCTGTTTTCGGGAATTCTGCACTTAGTTTTCTTCGTAGGTTTTAGTAAGGTGTGTTTAGCACATATGTTTATAACAGTGTCTACAAAGATCTGCCGAGATATTTTGATGTTGGATGAGGTGTGTGCATGTGTGAAAGACCAGTCAACATATGATAGATTGCTTATGATTGCGTTCCAGTCGACATCATAGAGATCTATGGTATCAAATGGGTGTGCTGGAGAGAGGTTACTAAGGTTAGCTCTTGGCTAGTGAAATCTCAAGTTACAGAGAACCATGTCATGGTCTGAAAGAAGGGGTTTTTCTACTGAAGTATTATAATAGTGTGGTTACTAAACACAAGGTCTAAAATGTTCTGATATCTTATTGGTGCAAGGACAAGTTGGGACAAGAGAAACTCGTTCATAAAGTCGAGAAGTGACTCTACTGCTTCTTTGTCATCAGTTGAGTTAGGAGTGCCTGATTTCAAACCAATCAACACAGGGTAGATTAAAATCTCCCATCATAATTATGTTCTTAGAATGGCACTGGTGAATAAAGCACTTAATACTGTTGAGGCATTCATTAAAGCGCAGTATGGGTTTGTGAGGTGGCCTATACAGCCCAACTACTATCAAGTCATTGGTTTTGTTGTGCACGGTTACTGATTCACAGCAGCCATTGGAGAATGCCATATTTCCATCTGCCGAAAAGCAATCATGCAGGAAAATGGCAGTTTCACCCTTCCTTCTGTCGACTCGATCCGTGCGGATGGTTGTGAAATTCCTCACTTTCACCTCGGCTTCCAAGTAGGAGTTGTCAAGATGGGTCTCGGTAAGAATGAAGAAAGGGATGTGGTGTGGATGGTTACCAACCTAATTCTCAATAAATGGATCTTCCGTATTTTTGCATTGATGGAGAGACTGACACCATACCTTGTGCATTGAGTAGAAACGTGGAGACTAGCATAGTGTTGGGTTTTGACTGTTGCAGGGGACTTTTTTCTGATTGCGTGTTAGTGACAGCAATGTGCGGGGTTGGCGCACTGGGGTAATAGCATAGGATGGTATTGAGTGATGGCTAAAAGGTATTTTTGTATCTTTTTGTCAGGTTCAACCTGGCTAAAAAAGAATTTTCCTGCTTAGGGAGCGGTTTTTGACTGGAGGTGTGGTGGCACTGTTGGATAGGGTTGTCGTTTCGGCTTTTGTTGTGGTTGTTTTTGTGTCTTCGTGAAAAGACTGGACCAGCATCACTGCGGTCGGCAGTGTTTTTACTGTGGTTTGTGTTTTGGCTTGGAGCTCCATTTCTGTTAGTGCGTCGGGTCCCTGGAAGATGAGTGAAGGGACAGTCACGCAACAGGCATAGTTTCTCGCGTTGGGATTCAGTGTTATACGTATTCTAACATTCAATTTACTACTTGGTAGTGTTGATGTTATTGCTGTATGCGTGGTTTGGCCATGGCTAGTAGTGTTTGTCTGGATCGTGGGTTTAGTGCCAGATAGATGTGTAAAGATGCAGTCACTACGTGTGCAGAACCTGCAACGTAGGGAATAACGGCATATTTTGGGGTTTCTTGTTAGTGTCGTGGGGGACATATTTCTCTTCATTTATCTTTTTTAGGTTTTTCATACTACAGTAGGAGTGAGGTAGCGATGTGGGGGAAGAAAGCAGTGGTTTATTTTTAGTATTTGAGGTGTTAGAAGACGATGGTGGCAACGGTGGTGATGAAGATGACGACGACGATAATTGTGGTGGCTGCTATGAGAGTGGTGAGTGAGAGAGGGGTGAAGAGATACTATCGTTCAGTAAGTCACCTATTATGCTACAATTTAGGTGCGGCTCTTCCTGTTGTTGTTGTTTCTGTTCACGGCTTTCTGGCTGTTGTTGTTGTACTTGACCAATATTTAAAGAGAAAATATATCGATTTTTTTTTTAATGACCCTGAATTAGGTTGAAGGAAACCTGGATGTATTTTAGGTTGCTGCAATTTTCTGGTGGCTAACACGACATTAATTTCTTCCCTGGTGGGACCTGCTTTGTTGTGTGCGAACCAAAGTGCCTTATTGAGTACAACTGGGTTAAAACAGGAATAGTAACTAGAAATGTCGAACTGGATAAATTTAGTGCACTTATTAATAAAAATAAACCAGTCGGCCACTTGGAAGGAATTAGACCATAACTTAAGCTTTAGTTTTTTTAACTCAGTTGGGAATATATTTATCTAGAATATCAGAGCTAGAAAGACATATAAGTCGTAAGATTAGAATATTCTATCGAAGTCCTTTCCATATGATAACGGCAAATCTTCTTGTCCGGTTTCTATCAATGAACACTATCTCATCCTGTTCTCAGAGAATTTTCTTGTAAAGAACGCGTTAAGCGTTGCAAACCTTGGCCAAAACATACATTTAGTTCCTACATATAAGTATATACATATATATATATGTATAGATATATATATATATTATAATATATAGATATATATATATATATATTTATATTATGTGGTGTGTGTGTATATATAAAGAACATTATTACTCATGAAAGATAGCTATGTTAGTGGCCGCAAGCTTTAACATGAATAGGCAATATGAATAGACATATATAAGAATTATACGTAACAAGGGCACGGTGAACCTCCAACTTTGTTAGAAATAGGAATAAAAAATACTCCGAAGCCACAAGAATTAACGCCAGATTTCCATAGGCATATAGGTAGATTATATATAGATACTATTCAATAAATACGATATAAAAGTACTCCATCTGGTGAGAGTTAAATACTATTTAACCTACAATATACGCTTTTACGTGCACATAAAAAAA
>NC_043001.1:104768221-104770721 GCF_006345805.1 Octopus sinensis | reverse complement strand
GCAGTGTTTTACAGAAGCATTTCTTAAAACGCACACATCATGTGGATAAAAAACTTCAGAGATGCTTTGCTTCGCACAGAGACAGCAGGAGATGCTCATAGGTTTTCCAAGTTCTTCTAAATCCATTGCAATACTGGAAGCCATCTTAGCTCTTGTACGCTTCACCAAAGTGAGGCACCGAGGACTAAGCTAGTCTTCAGCCACGAAAGGATTCTATTTGTGCTCTCTTATCAAGCATAGTCATCTTATGCTAGTTTCAGCTACCGTGCCTTGATGACTTTCTACACTTGTCCGGGTTCCTGACCTATGTTCTACAGAAATTAACTCACTGATCTCGTGTGTGTGTATGTGTGGTGTGTGTGTGTGTGTAACATAATGGTGACGCACTCATTAGTATAAGAATTCGATTCATGGACTGGATAATTTTCTGTGTGTTTAGGCGAAAGAGTCCATTTTGCGTTGCTCCATCTATTGTTTTGAAAGGCCATGACTTTGTTATGGTTGGTAAATGGATAATCGATAACATAAACAACAAAGTAGGCAAAATATATATATAAATATATATAAATGTATATAAACAAAAAACAAATAATCCAAGGTTAACTTTTAGTAGGTAGGATAATAAAAGTCAATAAAGAAATTAGTATAAGGACTTCACTCATATTATATTATATTAAATTATGTTAAATTACGCAATATATTAGAAAAATGTGGATGATTATATATATGATATATATATATATATATATATATATATATATAATTAGCATTTTAGTTTATTGTGATATTACTAAGGGGATATTGTTTTAATAGACTGCATATGAAAGATAAGTTATTACAAATCTATTAAAAAAAACCGTATATAGTTATGCATGTATCTGTCAGTATGGTTTAGTAAATATACAAATGACTCCCCTAATTAGACAGAAACGCTATACTATATGAATAAATATGTATATACTATACACACACACACACACACACATATATATATATAGATATACTAGCATTAAAGACCCGTCGTTGCCGGGTCATAGTGCTAGTGCATGTATATATGTGTATATATATGTGTACATATTACATGCACATCTATATATATATACATCTACACATAAAATACAAAATACAAAGTTATATCTTGATATCGCTAGTGATAACAATACTCAAAATATATAACAGACTGGAATTGTTAGCCCGTCTCTTGTAATTTCGATCAATTGTATCTTGTCCTCCCTCTTGTATGGAAGTGTGGCTACAATCCAGCCTACATCTACTTCTGGCGGTGGGGGGGGGACATTTTTAATGTTTTTTCGGGACGTCCTACGTCACAGATATAAAGGTAAAAATAAAATATTTCCACTTTGCAAGTTCGAGTCGAGTACTCCCTTACACGCTCCGTTGACTTGAACCTTGCTTCTATTGTGGCGAATTTACCGCCTCTGATTAGATACCTTTCATAGTCGCACCAAGACACTTTTCGAAGGTGCTTTCCTCCATGTGTTCGAATCTTTTTTCTCTACATTGTATACTTTATAGACAATAGTTTTTTCTTTAATTTAATTTTTTATTATCCATCTGGACTATTCCATTTCTGCACGCTAATCTTATTTTTAATTTATTCCCATTCATGTGAAACCACTTATTCAAGTTCAAATCATTGATGCAATTTTATACCAATTGCTATTTTTACTTTTGTTATGTTACGATTATATTATACTTTAGTTTGATTTTAATTATTACTTACTACATACAATTCAATTGTTATTATTATTTTTATTGTTAAAGTGAAAGCATCTGACATAAAATAGAGAAACGTTTTTGTTTCACTTTTAACACGTAATACTGAAATAGTGGAGAAGATATGATATTGCTATGGGCTCGCTCTAGGCAAGAAGTTGAACATTTTTTTTGTCCATGAAACTACATGGACCCTAAGTAAGGCATGTGTAAAATTTGAATGAATTGGTTGTGTAGTTCTCAAGTTTTAGGGAAACACACAGACAGACAGACAGACACACACACACACACATTCTCAGTTTTATATATATATATATATATATATATATATATATATATATATATATGGAGGCGGTGAAAATGGCTTTGCTTGTTTGTCCAGGTTCCCTTCTTAACTTGCAACCAATATTCCTTAAATCTCCAGCTGTCACAGTCTTGGAGGTCCACCATCGGATCGTTCCTTCCTTGACGCTCATTTGGCTAAATAGTTCATAATGTCAATAGATATTATAATATATTATGGTTTTCTGTTAAATATGCACTCAATGTGTGTTTAATATGTATCATTACCCTACAATTTCTGAAAAAAAAAAATGTCTACATGGGTTCACCCAAAACATGAAGATTCTGAGATTAAAAAAAAAGAAAGGATGTTACAGAGAATAATGAAAGTATAATAATGGTGTTGTCATAGTGTGCAAATCAGCTGGGAAAAGTTTAATCAAATTCGATTCACAGAAAACCGAGAAATCCTAAATTTCAC
>NC_043001.1:104498221-104763221 GCF_006345805.1 Octopus sinensis | reverse complement strand
CGATAATATTAATATAAGAGTAATTATATAATACATTTCTTCAAAGTAAAGATCGCGTCTAAATTTACACGTATTGTACGATGGTGCGTAGCTAGTGATGGATCCCTTTAAATCAGTTAATGTTCCAGTCTTTTAAATCCCAGATGCATTTACTAAGATTGGTAGAATTGCATTTTGTTCTCTAGATGATCATTCTCAGTTATCTAATTCATCTACATTTCCAAATTGTAGCAGACGAACCTATATTATAATAAAACGTACGATTCCTTGTTATGACCTTACATTGATACACTATATTCTTCCTTAAACGCGGATTTTCTAAAGGACAGATAATTTTGTTTTTGAAATTACAAAGGCATTCATTCACTTGCATGTGGTACTCATTTTTAAAGGAATTAGTATCAATCCTCCTCTCAGGATTAGGTGTTAAGGCAGGATTATTATCAGTATCATAATTAGTATTATTACGAGGCGTTACCTTAAAGGTATTACCACAAGTGGAATTACTTATGCTTAAAATATCGAAATCTGGTTCAGGAAAATTATCATTAGGGTTAATTCCACAATTCACGCAATTGGTTCTACTTACAGATTTCGAGTTCAGATATTGCCTAATTTTACTTTTATGTGCTGCTATAATTTCAGCCAAATTTCTAATGGTTGAATACGAAAATTTTACTCTGTGGCGATTAAATAATTTCCCATTCTTACTTGGAGGTAGGAAAGACTTATCCAGTGCAGCAAGGAATTTCCAAGTAGCTGTGGAAGATGCGGATGATGTATTATACCTCATAATATTCCTTGATTTAGTCTTTCTTTTTATATAATAATTTGCTTGTTCGTTCGCCCGTTATACATTAGTTAGTTAAAGAGGTAGAGATGGAGTGAGTGAGAGGTAATGAGAAAGAGAGGAAGTGAAGAAATAAGAGAGGAAGTAGTAGAGAGATGTGATTAAAATTAATACACATAGGTCAGGTGGTCACGTGGTCAGCTGAAGGCAAATACGAAGAACGAGAGAAAAAGACGACGAGAAAAAGGGAGAGAGAAGTGTTAACAGCGTGGGGTAGGGAATGAATACTTGTTACGTGGTTAAACAGTTAGCTGAATGGAAAGGTAGATAGAGAGAGATTGACAGTTATATTGAGAAAGAGAGAGAGAGAGAGGGCAGATAGCGGTGGTGGTGTGTTGATATTGAAAAGTTGTTTTTTTATAGCGACCATCGCATGAGTGCAATCATTTATTGTCTGTTCCCTTTAAAAATTGGTATTTGTTTATACGAGTTATTTTAGTCTAAATTCTGGATTCACGGTTGCAAGTACCCGAGAAAGGATGTGCAGATATAGAGCAGGGATCAGAGAGGAACAGCAAGAAGATACAATAAAAAGAGGGAAAAGACAACACCGACTGAGACGTCAGGAAAGGAGTGTAGACGAACTCCAAGAATATTGAAAGAAAGCTATAAAAGTGTAAATCACCCTTTCTTAAATAAATTCTCTAATTTTTTTCCATAGTGTGGAGTTTACACGGATCCTACAAGTTATTTATAAATACGTTTTTTTTTATTACCAACATTATCAACATTAAATACTCTCCTGCTGTAATTTTTATTATTTTTTTTTTACATATCTATAAACTCATTGTGATTATTATTATTATTATTATTATTTTATTATTATTATTATTATTATTATTATTATTATTATTAAGGCGGCGAGCTGGCAGAACCGTTAGCACGCCGGGCGAAATGCTTAGCCGTATTTCGCCTGCCGCTACGTTCTGAGTTCAAATTCCGCCGAGGTCGACTTTGTCTTTCATCCTTTCGGGGCCGATTATATAAGAACCAGTTACACACTGGGGTCGATATAATCGATTTAATCCGTTTGTCTGTCCTTGTTTGTCCTCTCTGTGTTTAGCCCCTTATGGGTAGTAAAGAAATAGGTATTTCATCTGTCTTTACGTTCTGAGTTCAAATTCCGCCGAGGTCGACTTTGCTTTCCATCCTTTCGGGGTCGATTAAATATATACCAATTATGCACTGGGGTCGATGTAATCGACTTAATGCGTTTGTCTGTCCTTGTTTGTCTTCTCTATGTTTAGCCCCTTGTGGGTAGAAAAGAAATAGGTATTTCGCCCGTCGCTATTTTCTGAGTTCAAATTCCGCCGAGGTCAACTTTGCCTTTAATCCTTTAGGGGAACATAAATTAAGTACCGGTTGCGTACTGGGTTCGATTTAATCGAGTGGCCCCTTCCCTCAAAATTTCAGACTCTGTGCCTATAATAGAAAATATTGCTGTTGTTATTATTATTATTATGATTGTTATATTATTATTATTATTATTATTATTATTATTATTATTATTATTATCTACAAATTTATGTTTACCTTCATTACTTCGTTTCCCACTAATCTTATTCGTATCATTATTGTTGCTATTACTTACTTAAATAAGAGTTGATATATTTTTTAACTATAGCATTTATGATGCTTCTGGGAGGATTAGAATTTATATTTACATACTTTAAGCATTCATTCGGCTTATGATATGATTGGCACAGTTCAGTATTTAGATTCAGAGTAACATCAAGGAAGTTAACCACAGTATAATCATTATCTGTGGAGACAGAGAGACTAAGACGTTTGAAGTTTTTATTTTTCCAGGACCTCTCAAGACCAACCTTCTTAGACATATAGTAACTGAAAAGACCGTCATCTCTATATAATCCACCCTTAATTTATTTACACACACACACAACTATATGTGTGTGTGTGTGTGTGTGTGTGTGTTGTGTGTGTGTGTGTGTGTGTGTGCAGTTGAAATTTATAGATAAACAAAATACGAAGACAGATGTATGAACAACAAGCAAGTGTATTAGCTTGACGTTCGGGAAAATTAAAAGTCTTTTACGTTTCGAGCCTGAGCTCTTCAACAGGAAGGAATAAGAGAATATAAATAGAGAGAGAATGAAAAAACTTGTAGAGTTCAGCAGTCCAACATGGCGAAATATATCGCTATAATTGTTGAATTAGCCACATTTTATTGCTTGCTTACCTGTTTGTTTAATATATATATATATATAATATTCTATAATTATAAACATAATTATAATCAGGGATCAGTTAAGTGCCTCACCACGTACTGAATTAGATGAAAAAACATTAGCATCTATTTCTAATTCAATACGTTGTGAGGCACTTAGTTGACCCCTGATTATAATAACGTATATAATTATAGAATATTTTGTATAACTTGCCTAAAAAGGTTTTTAACGTACTAACTACTTGGTAAAATTATTAATTAATTAATTAATTTTACCCCATGTTATTATATATATACACATACGAAAGAAGGAATTCAGAACTAACAACAATAGTTTGGGCAGAAATTTATTGATGCATTCTTAGATTAAATCATAGCAAAAGATCGCCATCATCAGATAATTGGTTGGCAATTATATATTACGATTCCGTATTGCTACTGTTTACATCTCGCTCAGAGATTTATTATAGCTTATTTCTCCTTTTTCGAGATCAGTGACAGTTCGTCGCTGGAAAAAGCATAAAGTATTATGCGAGAGGGGTGAGTTTTCATCACTAGCTGGTGATTAATACACGCTGAGGACGGGTAATCCCCCAGAAACTCGAGTCCGTGTGTATCACCTAAGGCTAGAGCCGGGAGCGGTTACCTCCTCTCGCAATTGCTAATCGGACACAGAATGTATGTCGTTAGCAAGTGGGAAGTAATGTCTTCCTGGGGCTATAAACGTCAGTAGCACTGTCCTGTATAGGACGCCACACTTGGTTGGCAATTATATGTTATGATATATATATATATTAGAAGGTTTGGAGATGATGTACAGGTATTTTATATAAGAAGAAATGAGGTACTCAGAAATTCGGATGGTTTTATATTTACAGATATTTATTTGTATATTACATGTTTTTATACATCATATAACATATATAAGCGCTTTCGTCCATTCTAGTAGAGTTATCAAATATATATATAACGGGCCACCACATAGTTTAGGCCTACTGAATCCACTCACAAGCCTATATTAGAAGACATTTACCCAAGATGCCACGTGGTGGGATTGAACCTAGATCTACATGGCTGCAAAGATTCTTAACCACACAGCCAATATACGATGCTTTCCGGTCAATCCTAGATACATTCTTATTTCAATCAGTTTCAAACTTAGATATAATTCTATTCTATAAAGAGACCAGTTAGTTCTTTCGTCTGTTGAATCCTTTACAACCAATGACAAGTTGGACCAGTAAAGTCATCTGGTAACATAGATGGTAAGGCACCGAGCTAAATCTTTTATGGATTCTTACGTTGCTTCAGCCATTTTCTGCCAAATTTTACAGATTTCAGTTTCCTCTTTCAAATTTCAGTGTTGAGCTAACTTCAATTTATCATTTCAGTGTCGAGAAAATAAGTTAAATGAAATACCCTACGGACGGTTAAATCGACTATCTGAAATTTATTTTAATTATTTAGTATGGAGGCCACCCCTTAAAATATTGGCCTTGTTCCTAATCAATGGCAAGCGATATTATTTCCCTTAATTAAATCTATTATTCAGAGTTGCATGTCTGGTCCAGAAATATAGGAGAAAATGTTGGCTAAAAATAATTTACAAAAGAAATTGCGGTTGTTAGATGATCACATATCGTAACATATTGATTTTCGCTCGTGCAGGGCACAAAGCCAATAGTATTGTATGCTTGTAATGTATTCCTGCTTTGATCGATTCCATTATATTACTGGTAACCAACGTCTTTCATTGAAACACTTGCTGTTTCTCACTTGCAATGCAGTTTTAATAATTCAGCAAAACAAAAGACAAAAAATTTCTGGTTTTTATCTATTGAATCCCAACTGCGGTTAAAGAAAAGGCAGAGTGTATTTAATGGGATTTATTGCTTGTACTGTGTTTGGTACCGAAGTAAAAGCACATCTCTTTAGTAATGCTGCAGTCTTCGAGGTTAATTTGAAGGATCCTTCCCGGCGGTCGTTTCAACTGTTAGAAGGAGCAGGAAGAAACTGGCTCTTAAGTCACGCATAGCATCTTACAAAATGTAAGGTCCTGTTTGATAATTTATCCTCTGAAACGTAAAGAAATTAAATGCTTGCCTTTGAGTGTGTGTGAGAGAGAGAGGGGGGTGGACACAGAGAAAAAGTAAAATTACAAGAATAATACACGTTGACTAACACACTTGTACACACACACACACACACACTCGTACACACACACACTCGTACACACACACACACTCGTACACACACACACACTCGTACACACACACACACACTCGTACACACACACACACACACTCGTACACACACACACACACTCGTACACACACAAACACAGACAACACAGACACACACAAACACAGACACACACAAACACAGACACACACAAACACAGACACACACAAACACAGACACACACAAACACAGACACACACAACCACAGACACACACAACCACAGACACACACAACCACAGACACACACAACCACAGACACACACAACCACAGACACACACAACCACAGACACACACAACCACAGACACACACAGCCACAGACACACACAGCACAGACACACACAGCCACAGACACACACAGCCACAGACACACACAGCCACAGACACACACAGCCACAGACACACACAGCCACAGACACACACAGCCACAGACACACACAGCCACAGACACACACAACCACAGACACACACAACCACAGACACACACAGCCACAGACACACACAGCCACAGACACACACAACCACAGCCACAGACACACAACCACAGACACACACAACCACAGACACACACAGCCACAGACACACACAGCCACAGACACACACAGCCACAGACACACACAGCCACAGACACACACAGCCACAGACACGCACAACCACAGACACGCACAACCACAGACACGCACAACCACAGACACGCACAACCACAGACACGCACAACCACAGACACGCACAACCACAGACACGCACAACCACAGACACGCACAACCACAGACACGCACAACCACAGACACGCACAACCACAGACACGCACAACCACAGACACGCACACGCACACGCACGCACACGCACACGCACACGCACACGCACGCGCACGCACACGCACGCACACGCACACACACACGCATACGCACACGCACAAACACACACACATGTACAAATCTGTTTCATTCCGCGGTAAATTCTTCAGATCTTATTGGAATGCTAATTCACGTTAGAAGGACAGGAAATTTTTTAAAAAGAGCAGAAAGACAGAAAGCTAAACAGAGGAGAGACAGTGAGCGGAAGTTGTTTGGAAATGGAATGAGGAAACTTTATGTAAATCATTGGCGCAGGCGCAGCCGTGTGGTTAGGCAACTCTTTTGGCAACCACATGGTTTTTGGTTCAGTCCCACAGCACAGCGTCTTGGGTAATTGTCTTCTGTTTATAGCCCCGAGGTGACCAATGTCTAGCGAAGTGAATTTGGTATTCGGAAGCTGTGTGAAAGCCCATCATGTGTGTGTGTGTTGTGCCATTGTGCTTGTCGTTGTCCCCCTCACCAACTGGTTTACCTCCCTGAAACTTAGCAACTCGGCAAAAATGACCGACAAAATAAGTATCAGTCTTTAAAAACTAAAACCAGGGTTCGATCAGTTCAACGGAAACCTTTCAAGGCGGTGCTCCAGCATGGCCACTGTCCAATGAGTGAAACAAGTAAAAGGATGAAAATATAAAAATTAAAAGGTAGCTATATAACAGCTTGTCACAAACACTCCTACATAATCTAATTTGCCTTCGTAATTATGGAGCCAGAACTCCCTCACAGTTCTTGCTCTGTTAAAACCATAATTTATTAATCTCTCACATTTTCACCTAATTCGTTTTTATTCCAGTTAATCCATACAAGATTCTTGTGGTTTTTATACTTTCTCCAAATACGTATCACTCACAATAACCTCCTAATTTTATAGTGTCACTAATTCCTTCACCTTAACTCACCTTAACTACTAAAGTCTATAATCCATAAAGTCACACCTTTTATAATCGGATCATTTCTAACACTTTAAAATTACGGACGAGCTTACAATTTTGAAAGTTCATTGAATTGACAGACATATTTTAATAGTAATTTTCTCCTTACATTTTAACTCCAGTCTTATCTTTATATATGAGTTTTAATAGTTTCCTACTTGGTTCACCAATAATAGTATTAGCTGTCAGATATAGTAATTATATATATATATATATATATATTACACTTGCAGTATCGCCCGGCGTTGCTCGGGTTTCTTTCGACCCTTTAGAATTGGAATTTTTGAAAAGTAAAACTTATGCATTATGTAGCTTGTTATTCTCTTTAAGTGAACGTTTTTCTGGTTGAAATACACCGAGAAATGGCGACACAGCAGTCAATAAAATCGTAAAAAAATAGGGATTTTCATAGAAAAAAAAAGCACCTTTTTGATGTAAATAATTTTTGTTGTTAACATGGTCCGATTTGAATTTTTTCTTCTACGGAAGGAAGAGCAAGCCTTCTATCATACTCTCAATTTTGATCAACTTGCGCCGCAGGGTCTTGGAGGAGATAGTGTTAGTTGAAGGCTACCAAACCTGCCACACACAGACAACTTCAGCTTTATATATATAGAGATATCTAATTCTCTCAAAAAGACATTCAGTAACAGTTCTTTAAAGTAAAAGCTAATTGTCAACATAAAATGGATGTCCTGGAAGGGATGTTGTTATTGTTCATTAGCCCCCAAGAAACATCGTTTCTAACTGGCTAAGCTTTGTGTTGATAAAGAGCAATAACCCTGAAACTAGTCCACAGATGTTGTTTTATGCTAGGTTGGGATGCTGGGTTCCCTATTCAAAAATATAAGGACTCAGATAGTGTATCGTATGCATACATACATGAAGTGGTATCCAAAGGTTCCCGGAGTAGTTCTGTAGCGCACCAACAGATGGCAGCACACGATTGCGTGCACAATGACAACCAGCAGTGGCCTTCTTGAAGCAGCGTGCTTCAAAATGTAACCCACATGTGAATCGTTGGCGATTTCTTTTTCTATTGGACTTTCTTCAGTTTCTGAAGACGAGCGTTGCTTGAAACGTTAAACCATCTTTTTTTTCTTTCCTTGAGCGTCTGCTAATACTTTACATGTAGCACATCCTCGCATTGTTGTTTTCTTGTGTTTGCTCTTCGTTTTTGGGGGATTTACTACATATATATACATATATTCATGACAGTAAGTCAAGTAAACAATCGAAGCAGAATTAATGATCTATTCTTAGTAAAGAAACAGCAGAGAAGTCAGTCTTGTGGGTTAGGAGAATTAGCTAATTCGGAGATTCTATTAATAAAAGCAGAGCAGTCGACTTCCTTGTGATGAGAATGTCTTTGCCTGTTAGCAAAAACCCGTTTACTTGTTGGCAAAACGTGATGTGGCTACACTACTGCATTTCAATTTTTGATTGACAATGGGCGCTTGCTATCCGATTTCAGGCAGATGTATGTGGTTCTTCAGTAGCAGTTTAATTAAAATTGCCTTCTCCAGCCAGTAGTTTGAGTATGGGTAATTTTAATTCCTGCTTAGATCCTATACTACAAACCTATGATTCCTGCCATCGATATCCAGAATAAACTGTATCTTTTGAGATGCATCGTACATGACTTGGTTAATAAGCTTGGCTTTTTTGAGGCTGTGGTCAATTCAGATCAGATTATGTGATTTAGTTCCTCTTTTGGGAGAGAAATTATGCACGAACCATCATTAAATTTTCACATTTATCGAGGAACTAGCAGTATCGCCCGGCATTGCTCGGGTTTGTTTCAACCCTTTAGAATTGGAATTTTTGAAAAGTAAAAATTTTGCATTATGTAGCTTGTTATTCTCTTTAAGTGAACATTTTTCTGGTTGAAATATACAAAAAAATGGCGACACAGCAGTCAAAAAATCGTAAAAAATAGGGATTTTCATAGAAAAAAAGCACCTTTTTGATGTAAATAAATTTTGGTGTTAACATGGTTCGATTTGAAGGGCAAGCCTTCTTCTATCATACTCTCAATTTTGGTCAACTTGCACCGCAGGGTCTCGGAGGAGATAGTGTTAGTTGAAGGCTACCAAACCTGCCATACACAGACAACTTCAGCTTTACATATAGAGAGATTTGGCATTGGACTTGACGTGATTTTGCCAAATGATCTCTATATGTAATTATTTCTTTTGGTAAAGCATTGTTATTAGATGGAGGAGGAGGAGGTGGATTTGTACATGTTTTGGTGATGCGGTGATGCCTGGTGAGGTAGTTGTAATAATGGTATTGTTGTAATCTTAGATGCACTCTGAATCAGTAGACCTGTAACGAATGAGGTTCCATCCGTGACCATTCTATCTCCTTTGCATAAACAAGAAAACGTCTAGCGTGTCTTTCTATTCTTAGGATGCGATATAAGTTGGGGGCTATTTAGCTGCTATTTCTGACTCGATGAACAACCGCGTAAAGCCCCTATGTTATTGGCGGTGGTGGGTGAGGTTAGATTCAGTCAACTGTTTGTCTGCTAACGTAGAAAATGATTCCAGTTTTCGATGCTGGTGGCTGGAAGGATTTCTTTGTTTCTGTATCAAATATGGCACTGCTTCTTCGGCTTGTGGGCCCCTGGGTGATGAGGATTGTGGTAGTGTTGATGCTGTTAACCTTAACGAACAGAGGAGGTCTTCACTCCTCCTCCTCTCTTCATATACCTCCGCCCACACATTCTACTCGTTGTCTGTTATTTTCGACATCATGTATCGCGATTTGTTTTTCAGAGAAACTTTTTTGCTACAATTTCCTAAACGTTTAATTAAATTCGGTCGCTGTAAAGTAAGAAATCATTTCCCTCTACTCCTGATCAACTTCTCAAAAAATCTTGTATAAGGAAATATCGTTGATAACATAATCGTAATAAGACAAAATTAACAATGGCTTAACATAATTTACAGGTTGTGAGCAGATCCTAAAAAGATGGGGTAGTAACGCCGGGGAGGTTTTAATAAAGAGAATGCTTCTTTGTTACTCCGAAATATATCCTTTGGCATCGATGAAATAGCAACGATTCTAACTGAAAGACTGGCGTAAACATTTAAAGAATTCTCTGTGTGGAATACATGAATTTGGTGAAACGTTGCTTCTTAGCAAGTCTAATGAATATATTCTTTTGTACTCTAGGCACAAGGCCCGAAATATTGGGGGAGTGGGCCAGTCGATTGGATCGACTCCAGTACGCAGCTGGTACTGAATTTATCGACCCCGAAAGAGTGAAAGGCAAAGTCGACCTCGGCGGAATTTGAACTCAAACGTAGCGCCAGACGAAATACCTATTTCTTTACTACCCACAAGGGGCTAAACACAGAGAGGACAAACAAGGACAGTCAAACGGATTAAGTCGATTATATCGACCCCAGTGTGTAACTGGTTCTTATATAATCGACCCCGAAAGGATGAAAGACAAAGTCGACCTCGGCGGAATTTGAACTCAGAACGTAGCGGCAGGCGAAATACCGCTAAGCATTTCGCCCGGCGTGCTAACGTTTCTGCCAGCTCGCCGCCTTAACTACGATATTATTGCATAGATTAAATAACTTCTAGGAAAACAGTTCACTTCCAGAACAAAAGTGATGCGAAAAATGCGCACGTTTTAAAGCCCAAATACTAATTTTAAAAACAGCTTAAAGACAGGATTAACTATTAAGGCTTATAACAGAATTCTTTATCCACGGGTCTTGGGGACATTATCCATAAGTAAGGTCGCACCAATAATAAACAGGTACGTTGAACAAACCAGTAGCAAACAGGCAAATAATACGGCACATACGAACAATAATGGGGATTATAAAAACATCTATATTACAAAAGAAGTATTCAGAGACGTCTCCTTTCTTTCTCTCTCTATCTCTCTCTTTCTTTTTTTCTCTCTCTCTCTCTCTCTCTCTCTCCTGCTTGATTCTAACACCTTTACCCAATATTTTAAAGAAGTCTGGATTCGGATACAATTATGGTGGGAAGACAATCAACCTCCTTTTGTACGAGTATGACCTCAAAATTTATGCCGCAGATGGTAAACAACAGTAAATACAGCCATGAACAATACATAGATTTTATTTCTAGAACGAAATCTAGGTTAGAAAACTGCGCCAAGTCAATCAAGGAGAAAGGAAAATTAATTAGAAACACGAATGTCATGTTAGATCAAGAAATAGAAATAAGATAAGAGAATTAGAACAAACACAGACAAACAAATACTCAGGTATTAATAAACTAGACAATAGACTTGAATACAAGGAAGATTGGGAAAGGATATTGTAGACGCATTAGATTAATTCTTAAAACAGAGCGAAATGAAAAGGAAAAAATAAGACATCAAATCTCGGACCATCACAGTAATAAGTTATATTATCAACCACTACGTTAATTAGCTAGACTAGACAGGGAAACAAAAACAAATAAGTGCTAAAACACGCCAATCAATATACGACATTGGAAGATTATATTTACCCACGAAAACGGGGTTATTAATAAGAAAATTAATATAAAATAATTATTGTTGGACTACGAAAATATTTAATAGAGAATAATGGTAAACTCTTATTGATAGCAACAAAACCCGAACATAAAACCCTATTATCTTCAGGGAAACCAGTAAAAGTAAAAAGAGGCTGAGGTGAAATGTGGGAGGAATAATGACAGATGTTCTAAAAACATTAAAAGCTACGCTGAAATGGTTCTGCAGAATGTCATTTTAAAATGATGATGAAAAGAAAAAGCCCCTGCAACTACTGAACAACGAAGTGGTAGAGAACGATAAATTTCAGAATAGAACTCAAAACTGAGAAGGAAGATTGTTGGTTTCTAAGGAATAACAAGCTGAAACAAATGGTAAGAAACTCTCAAGAGAACTGAACAGCAAATGTTTTGGCCCTTAACTCCTTATACTTTAGGAGGGCTGAGTTGCATCCAGGTCTTCATTCCTGAGTACCGATTTGCTAACACTTTTTAGCTGCGAGAATATCATTGGTGCATAATTATTGCGGCTATTTTTTTTCAACAAATTTTATTCAACAGAAACAGTAACATTTAACAAAAACATCTTTAAATGACCGTCTGATCGTCTGCCAAGCAAATGCGACGCAATAATTGAAGGTGAATATACTCCTGAATAATCATTTAATGTGACAAAGATGTATTTAAATGATTATTCAGGAGCATATTCACCTTCAATTATTGCGTCGCATTTGCTTGGCAGACGATCAGACGGTCATTTAAAGATGTTTTTGTTAAATATTACTGTTTCTGTTGAATAAAAGACGTTTTTGTCACATGTTTTTGTTGAATAAAATTTGTTGAAAAAAAAGCCGCAATAATTATGCACCAAGTCAATATAATCTTGTGTATTTAAATGCTTGGATATTTCATTTGCTGGAACTCCACTCCGTTGATTTAGTTTTCAAATTTATACTTAAAGAAACAAAAATGTTGGTTTCTATGGTAGCGGTGAAATGTCAGCGTTACCGCATTTCATTTAGATATGTTAATAAAAGTTTATAGGGCGTAGAATATAAATTGTATAAAATGTACAATAATTAAAAGATATAATTTATAGACATGGAAACCAGATAGGGCAAATCATCCATAAAGAAGGGTGTACTTATGAGCTAGGTTACCCCACGGCACCCTTCCTTCATTAGTGAATCTATGTGACAGCTTCGGTTAGAAAAACACTTGTTCTTATCGCATCAGTTTGTCATATTCTATTGCTTATGTCAACATGTTCCATGTCCAAAATTCGTATGTTGTTAGTTACGTCTGCAAAAGACGAAACTGATCTCTACACACAAGTTTCCGTCATCGCACTCAGCAAACGATTGCAGTTTTGAGTGATGCGTTCCTTATGGTTGTTTAAGCGAAATTCTTCTCTTATACCACCTCCGACAGAAACACTGTCCATAAAAATACCAATGAATTTCCCTCTCAAACCGAAAATGATTGTGTCAGTTGCTGCTCTTCTTCTTCTTCTTCACAACCCCCCGCCGGAGCCTCGTGGAGCTCAGGTGTTTTTGCTCAATAAACACTCACAATGCCCGGTCTGGGAATCGAAACCGTGTTCTTACGACCGCGAGTCCGCTTCCCTAACCACCGGGCCATTGTGCCTCCACTCAGTTGCTGCTGTCGTTGTTACTCTTATCGTTGTTGTTGTTGTTGTTGTTGTTGCCATTTGTGTTGTCCGTGCCACTGCTACTTTCGTTGTTTTCCTTTTATTACATTTGTTGTTGCAGTGTTAGCCATGTTGGTGCCGGCAGCGGAGGAGACAGTGTTCTTCTTAGTATTATCATTGCTTGTTGTTCTCATTATTTAACCCTGTTGCACTTGTGATGGAGGTGTTGAAACTTTCAGAGGCGGGAAAACTGTCTCATACTTTTCCCTTGCTGATTTGCTGCCGGCCGTTGGATTGTTGTTGCAGACGACCATCGTTTTTGTATAGTCTAAGGCGGCGAGCTGGCAGAAGCGTTAGCGCGCCGGGCAAAATGCTTTCGGGTATTTCGTCTGCCGTTACGTTCTGAGTTCAAATCCCGCCGAGGTCGAGTTTGCCTTTCATCCTTTCGGAGTCGATAAATTAAGTACCAGTTACGCACTGGAGTCGATATAATCGACTTAATCCCTTTGTCTGTCCCTGTTTGTCCCCTCTATGTTTAGCCCCTTGTGGGCAATAAAGAAATAAATCGTTTTTAGTCTATAGTCGTGATAGTGGTTACACTGGTGATGTTTGGTGGTGGCGTTGGCGTCATTCACCTTTGATTCTTTGCTGTTATCGACAGAAATTTGCATGTTTTTTCGTTTGGATTTTTGTTTTTCACTCCTGTGTTCTCTGAAAGGGAGGGAGAATTCGCCTCCATATTTTATTAGAACTTCTATAGGCGTAATTTGAAAATGGAATTGTAATACTTGGACCCTAGGCCCCAATATTATGGGGTCGCCTTTTTTGGTGGGCAATGTATGGCGCCTCATTTATAGTTTGAAACAAAAAAAAAAATTAACAATGAATGTTATGCAAACAAGTGAAAATTAACAAATGTAACGGTGCGAAACTGTACATGGGGAAAAATTGAGATGATTATAATAATAATAATAATAATAATAATAATCCTTTCTATTATAGGTACAAGGCCTAAAATTTGGGGGAAGGGGACCTGTCGATTATATCGACCCCAGTGTTTCACTGATACTTAGTTTATCGACCCCGAAAGGATGAAAAGCAAAGTCGACCTTGACGGAATTTGAACTCAGAATGTAAAGACGAGTGAAATACCGTCAAGCATTTTGCTCGGCGTGCCAACTCGCCGCCTTAATAATGATAATAATCATTTCTACAATAGGCACAAGGCCTGAAATTTGTGGGGAGGGGACTAGTTGATTACATCGACCCTAGTACTCAACTAGTACTTAATCTATCGACCCCGATAGGATGAAAAGCAAAGTCGACTTCGGCAGAATTTGAACTCGGAACGTAACGGCAGACGAAATACCTATTTCTTTATTGCCCACAAGGAACTAAACATAGAGGGGACAAACAAGTACAGACAAATGGATTAAGTCGATTACATAGACCCCAGTGCGTAACTGGTACTTAATTTATCGACCCCGAAAGGATGAAAGGCAAAGTCGACCTCGGCGGAATTTGAACTCAGAACGTAACGGCAGACGAAATGCCTATTTCTTTATTGCCCACAAGGGACTAAACATAGAGGGGAACTCGGAACGTAACGGCAGACGAAATACCGCTAAGCATTTCACCCGGTGTGCTAACGACTTAATAATTTGACACAAGGCCTGGAATTTTGTGGGAGAGTTTCAGAAGGTAAAAACGGACGAAAGGTCGCTAAGAATTTTGGTCAGGTGTGCTAAAAGTTCTGCCAGATCGTGGCCTTTATAATAATAGTAATTATAATAATGATAATGAAGATTCTTGTCATGAGGACTGCGACAATAGTAGACGCGTGCCTTAGTTACAAACTAAGATATTACTTGGCAACTGTAACTCACGTTACCAACGAAACATTAATGATTTTTGTCCGTCTTAGAACTTAGCATATTCATCAGCAGCAGCGCGAGATTAGCAAATACCCGATTGATTGCATGCGCAAAACAATACACGCGTTCGATCGATTTCTTCCCTTGTAGAGCAAACATAAAGAAAATGACTTTGTTTATTCAGTCGTAATTACTTGCGAGAAATTCCCAGTTCAATGAAAACATTTACACTTCATGGACATCTAAAGTGCCGCTAGTTTTATATATTAGTGATGTATTTCCTATATGCCTGGGTGTATTATACATATATATATATATATATATATAGATATATATAATGTGTATGTGTGTGTACATTTTATATGTATATATATATATATATATATATATATATATATATATATATATATATATTAATATATATATATATATATACATATATATTTATATATATATACATATATATTTATATATGTATATAATATATATTTATATATGTAATACACATATTTATATATGTATATACACATATATTTATATATGTATATACACATTTTTTATATATGTATATACAATATATTATATATGTATATACACATATATTTATATATTATATACACATATATTATATATGTATATACACATATATTTATATATGTATATACACATATATTTATATATGTATATACACATATATTTATATATATGTATTTATTTACATATATATATATATATATTTATATATATGTATTTATTTACATATATATATATGTGTGTGTGAGTGTGTGTGTTTTTATATGTATATTTATATATGTATGTATACATATCGTATTAAAGAGAGCTGGACCGGTTGAGGTAAAGTAATTGTGAGGTAAAGTTGCTATGTGTACCGTGTTCGATCTTTGTAGTGTCCGGATAGCACGGAGGCAATGTCTTGGATGGATTTTAAAATTGATGCCAACATCATTTGTGCAATATTGATGGAATGTTTTCCACATAACACAAATGATGTAGCGCACCCAGCGGCGTTGTAGAGAGTAGAGATTGAGTTTTTTCAGTCGACCCAGTAAACAATGCCTATCATGCCATCTATCTTTCACGTTATGGACCGCTAGAGTGCTTCTACTTTCATTATAAGTTGCTTCGTATGGAGGGGGGAACTGCAGTGGACAACAGTACTCAAGGTAGGGTCGAGTAAAACTAGAGTAGAGAAGGATGATGGTGTAGGCATCTCTGGACAGGAAAGTTTTCAGAATCCAGGAGCACATCTTGCGGGCCAAGTCAACCTTGCTGTTTACGTGGGAACTCCAGCTTAGTTGTTATCAACAATTACTCCAAGATCTCTGGTGTTGTTGCATGACACTAGGGAGTCGTCCGAGGGAAGAGCATAAGGTAATTTCAGAGATTCCTCTTTCCTAAAGTGGATCAAATCAAACTTTTCTTCATTTAAAAGCATATTGTTTTGTTTTTCCACCCATTCAAGAATAACAAACAGATCTGACTGAAGGCATGTTTGGTCTCTCATGCCGTTTATGGCTTCTGGAGTTTGGAATCATCTGCAAAGATTTTCAATGTAGAATGTTTGATGATATCTACTATGTCGTTGATGTAAATAATGAAGAGGGGTGGGCCCAACATACTGCCTTGTAGGATATATATATATATATCAACTAGTGTGTTCATTTTAAACCTTCTACACATATATATACAGTTGCGGCCAAAATGTTCAGAACGGCATTGTTTTCGTCAGAAAAGTAGGTATAATTTTTTATCAAAGTTGTTTTAAATTCTATAATTTTCACAGACAATAAATACAATATTAATTGTTATTGTCTGAGATGTTGGTATAATTTGAGAGGATAATACAAAATGTATGGATGATTTAGTGATTTACTGCAAAATCCATGGCGGCCAAAATTATCAGAACGATTGCTTTTACTCCGTGTTTTAGTATATTTAACCGGCGAACCCTAATGTTTTGAATTTGTTTACGTGACGGTTCGTTTACTAAACATTAGTAAGAATATCTGCAGTGTACTTTGTTAATATAATGCCACTTACTCCGTTACCAATTCGTCAGCAGATTATTAAGCTTCGAAAAAAGGATAATTTAAGTATTGGGTCTATTGCAAAGATTGTTAACAAGTCAAAAAGTGTTGTTCACGGTATTCTTAAGGTCTACGATGATTGTGGTTCGTGTGAAGCAAGAAAGTCTACAGGTAGGCCAAGAAAAACGACCAAGAGAGAAGATCGTGCTATGGTAAAGTTGGTTAAAATGGACAGATTTAAAACTGCTGCTGCTGTTTTTCGGAAAATGAGCATTGTACTGAAGAAACATTTATCGCGAAAAACTGTGTCTCGTCGTTTAGTTGAACATGACCTACAAGCAAGAGCATCTGCAGTGAAGCCACTGATAAGCTCCAAGAATAAAAAGTGTCGTCTTATCTTTGCAACCGAACATGTGTTGTGGTCTCAAGAAAAATGGCAAACGGTGCATTTCAGTGATGAATCTAAGTTTATGTTATTTGGCTCAGATGGGAAAAGGTACATTCGTCGAAAAGTAGGTGAGAAATTGTCGCTTGAATGCCTTAAGACTAGTGTTAAATTCGGTGGAGGAAGTGTCATGGTTTGGAGGATGATATCCGGGGATGGTGTGGGCCCTTTGGTGCGATTACATGGAAAGGTAAATGCAGGAGTTTATAAACAACTTGTAAAAGATCATGCCTTGCCTGTGCTGAGAAATTCAACTAAGTGATCACCCATATTCATGCAGGACAATGCCCCATGTCACAAGGCTAAAGTGGTCATGAACTTCCTCAAGGCTGAAAAGGTTATTGTTATGGATTGGCCTGCTCAAAGCCCAGATCTCAATCCTATTGAAAATGTGTGGGATATTCTAGGAGAACGTTCGAAAGCCAGAAATCCTAAAACAACCGAGCAATTATGGAATGCCCTTCAGGAAGAATGGAATAAGATCACCCAGCAAGAAATTGAAAATTTAATTTCCTCATGCAGTCGAAGATGTCAAAGTTTGATTGAAGCTAAAGGGCTTCACACTAAATATTAAATAATTCCAGTATTTTCTGTCATTTTTGATTATTTTGTTATTTTTTCAACCGTTCTGATCATTTTGGCCGGCATGGGTTTTGCAGTAAATCTCTAAATCATCCATAACTTTTGTATTATCCTCTCAAATTACACCAAAATCTCAGACAATAACAATTAATATCGTATTTATTGTCTGTGAAAATTATAGAATATAAAACAACTTTAATAAAAAATTATACCTACTTTTCTGACGAAAACAATGCCGTTCTGAACATTTTGGCCGCAACTCTGTGTGTGTGTGTGTGTGTGTTGTGTGTGTGTGTGTGTGTGTGTATATATATATATATATATATATATATATATATATTAGAGAGAGAGAGGCGCAATGGCCTAGTGGTTAGGGCAGCGAACTCATGGTCGAAGGATCGCGGTTTCGATTCCCAGACCGGGCGTTGTGTGTGTTTATTGAGCGAAAACACCTTAAAGCTCCACGAGGCTCCGGCAAGGGGTGGTGATCCCTGCTGTACTCTTTCACCACTCTTTCTCTCACTCTTTCTTCTGTTGGCCTGCTCGCTTAGCCAGCGGGGTGGCGTCATTCGAAGGCTAAAGCAATGCGAATGCATTGTGACCAGCGATGTGTAGCAACATCTGATGGTCTGGTCGGTCACGTGATCACGTGATATATATATATATGTGTGTGGTGTGTGTGTGTATGTATTCTGTGAGTAGGTGAGATCAAAATCAGATTTGTATAGATAACACAATATCGCTGACATAGGTGGGTGCTTAAACACTAACCTCTTCCTCTATGTAGGCGCGAATCCCTATCAACTTGGAAATAATCGCCGTTAATCTTACAAAAAAATACAGATTACAGAGTAAAATCTCGACAGCTGTTTAAAGAAATCCGTTCCTTTTCCCACATATCAAAATGCAAAGAAAGAATACGTTTACATTCTTATTTTTCTCACAGCTAGTCCCAAATATTTAAGTTTGTTTCTCCCTCTAATTCTCTGTCTCTTTCTTCCACTATATGTTTGTGTGTTTGTGTGTGTCTATAAGAATATATTTTTGTGAATATATATTTGTAAGTGTGTTTGGATATATATTTTCTGGCGACGGTGAGAAAGAAATGAAAGAACGAGGTCATAGAACTGGTCATGTATGCTGCAATGATTATAAACATGAAATGGAAAATAAGAAGCTTCTTAAAACACAGATCATCGCTGTCTCCTTTAGATATTGGTTCAAACATCCTAACATTTCAAAGTTTCTGTTTGTGAAATATAAAAAAAAAAAAAGAAAAAAATGAAATGCTTTCAACCAGCAAAACTTTGTGAATATTCAGCATATCTTTTTAGATCATTCTTTCAGAACATTTTTTTAACCAAACTTTGCAGGATGAATTCTTTTGTTTGAATTTGGAATGTTTGACGTCTTACCGAATAAGCTGAGGAGGATGGAAAATGTCTGATTTTTAGGCATAGTATATATTTTCGATTTCGTGTTTACATTCAGTTCAATAGAACTTCCCGTTCTAGAGCAGTGAGAAACTCGCTCAAAGAAATTAACATTTTAAAGTTAATAAACAGACAAAATTAAAAGAAAAGAAGGTTAATTAAACAGGCAGACATAGATTTTATCAAAGAAAAAAGTAACGCTATGACAATAAAGGAAGGAATAATCTATATAAAGCGTTGAGGACAGTAACACTTTTCCTTGTACGATATATACACCTCAGAAGGCGGTGAGCTGTCAGAAACGTTAGCACGCCGGGCGAAATGCTTAGCGGTATTTCGTCTGCCGCTACGTTCTGAGTTCAAATTCTGCTGAGGTCGCGACTTTGTCTTTCATCCTTTCGGAGTCGATAAATTAAGTACCAGTTACGCAATGGGGTTGATGTAATCGACTTAATACCTATGTTTGTCCTTGTTTGTCCCCTCTCTGTTTAGCCTCTTGTGGGTAGTAAAGAAATAGGTATTTCGCCTGCCGCTACGTTCTGAGTTCAAATTCCGCCGAGGTCGACTTTGCCTTTCACTCTTTCGGGGTCGATAAATTAAGCAGTTGTATACTGGAGTCGATCTAATTGATTGATCCCCTCCCCGAAAATTTCGGGCCTTGTACCAAGACTAGAAAGCTATATACACCTCAGAATCCGAAAATCCGGCCTCGTGTGCTTGTGGCTTGTTCTTGATATATATATAATTCTTAAACAAAAATATTATTGACAATGACTTCGAAGTTTCGGCCATTTAAGCCATCGCGTCTGTAAATAATGCTGCCAGTGTCGCCCTCTATGCTACACCAAAACAAAACCTCTTTACTTAATCGATTTTCTGACGTTCTCTTTTCTTGTATCTATAAATTTTACAGGACCTTTGCTCACTATGTAAAATCGTTATAGTTTTTCATAGTCTTAGAATTCTCTTTCACACACTGTATCCTCTCCTTTTACTACTTCCCACCTCACTCTCATACTACAGCGTTTATTTCCAACGCTGCTCGATGCTTCGCCTCCCTTGCTCTTAACTGCTTTATGTTCCCCGTAAACTACTACCGTGTCCACCCAACCAACAGTTTTAAATTAACAGCAATATTTTCTCGGTCAACTTTTAACATTATCTTCTTTAAGTCTGATCTTTGTCAAGTAATATCTTCAGCTTGTGTCTCCCCTAACTACTTCCTTTATTTAACTATGTCCCTCAACCTCTCTCAACCCCTTCCCCGTTACATTCTTCTCTCTGTAAAGTTTTATATTTGTATTACTTAAAATGATGCATTTAACACTTTGAGAATGGACGCCTAACTTAATTTAGCTAGCTCAGTGGGGCTTCTCATAAGACACACATCTATCACATAATGTACATCGTGCATATGGGTTATTTCGTAAGTTTCGGCCGTTTCGAAACAGCTGTCGAGATATATTTAAACACTTATATTCTTGAGTCATATGTCTTCACTTTTTAATTGAAAGCAGTGAAAAAGTGAACGGTCAAATTTTCTTTTTGCGTGTATATTTCTGTTTTGTATGATTTCGCTATTCGCCATTAAACGAATATATATATATATATATATATATATATATATATATATACATACACAAGAAATCATTTTTGCCTCTTTTTATGGAGACAAAAGGGTTTATAGGACTGCAAGAAGTGCTCACATGTAATTATATATGTTAAAGGACATGGTAGTATTTATATATGATCAAATGTACGGAAGCGTGGTGTTATATAAAGTCGTTGACTCGAATTTTATGTTTGTTCTCTAATCAATGTTTATATATATATATATGAAGAAATCTTTTACTACCATGTTTTTACTGATGAAATTCACCTCTCTGTCTATATACCTACCCTCTTTGTAATGTTGGCAAATGGAATTAAGTATAAAAATGAACACTGTCAATTTAATTTTTTAAAATTCCCTATGTGGCTGAAGAGTGCTCTACATTTTAAAACTGATGTGATACTTACATTGTTTAATTAAATAAAGTAGCATGAAACTATTGTACTACACTACCTTTGGATATCTTTGTTGCTTATTTTGATTGTATATATATATATATATATATATATGTGTGCATGCATGTGTTTGTGTGTGTTTAATTATCCTTTATTTTTTCTTTCTTATTGCAGACATGATATCGTTCCAATAGTGATGGGCGCACATCCCGATGACTATCGCAAGATAGCACCACTAAACTCATACATCCATGTGGAAGACTTTAAATCGCCAAAAGAGCTAGCGGCTTACCTCCACAAATTGGACCAAAATAATAATCTATACAATGCCTACTTCAAGTGGAAAGGAATGGGCGAATTTATAAACACTTTCTTCTGGTGTCGTTTCTGTACCATGTTACACGCTGCTGATTTGTACAAGCCCACGTGGTACGATGACCTGGAGAACTGGTGGAGGGGCGATGGCATCTGTATAGGACGAGATAGGTGGGACCACAGAAGCAAAGTCAGCAATGATGGGACACCTAAATGAAATCGATGGTGACAAAAGCCGAGAAACTAAAAGACAAAAAAATCATTTTCAAAAACAAAACTCTTAGACTACACCTGGATATCTGTGTGCCTCTGCAGATATATATAATATATATATATATATATATATATATATATATATACGCACACATATAACCACACACGATTGCGCGCACGCACGTACACACACACACACACACTGATAGTCTTGAAGACCGGTATGTATATATTTTACTCATATATATTTAAATCATATATAATATATATGCCTATACATCACATGCATTACTCAAACATACACACACACACACACACACACTGCGCGCGTTACGAACACAGGGGACTTCATAAGCTATATATATATATATATATAATATATATATATACACGCAAAGGTTTTCATAAATGTACATAATATAGACATACTAAATGTATATACATATATTGTGTTCAGTGTGCAAATGTGCATGAGAGCTGTCCAATATATGCATGTATATATCAGATATCCAGATATCTACGGTTTGAAATTATATATATATATATATATATATATATATATATATATCATATATATGAAAACACACACTAAACTTCGGTGAAGGAGAATTGAATAAATTCTGACGGACTTGGTTATTGTGAAAAAAATATAGAATCGTAAAAATTGTGACAACAGCAATTCACGTGTGTGTTCAACTCTCAGTTTTGCAGATGCTGTTGCCATGGACGACAAACTGAACTGGAAAAGTTTTATTTATCGAAATGAATATCAGAACAATTTCTGATTGATGACTTTAATAACGATCCAAACTTGTACAAATGATTGTTAATAAATAGAAATTAGCAGTGAATAAAACTATTTTCATCTTAAAAATATTCATATGCACATTTGCCAATCTGCCCTATCGCACTATAATGTCAAATATCACGCATGCTTAACATCAACTTAATTTTTTGGGATCTTTTCGGTTTGAACGGCAGTTTTTTACATAATTTCTAGGTAACTAAAAAATTTTAAACTTCGTATACTGGTAGAATGTGTTTATAAAACATCTTTTTCTCTTGGCTTTATTGAGAAAATTCTATTTTGTATTGTAAGATATTGTTGTTGTTTTGTTCTTCTTCAATTTCTGCAATTTCAACCAATCAATTGACGTCTATTGAGGTAAAAAAAAAACATTCTGTGCCGTATGAATATGTCCCTCGTTAAGAAACAGGTTGGGTTTATTTACATTCTGAAGGAAAAAAAAACCCTTTCCCCACCCCTAACCCTAACCCTAAAACAGATTGAAATGTAATAGATCGATACTAGGGTCATAATTATGGGTGACAATTTCATATGACACCGCTAGAAAAAACTGCCGTTCAAACCGAAAAGATCCATTTTTCTTTGTTTTGTTTTCCAAAATGTCTCGTATAGAACAGTTTCACATACATGTGTGTATGTGCATGTGAACACATACACACACAATGCGCACACTGACACACGCATATCTGTAATATAACATGTGACAATTATTCGATTGCCATAATAAAACTCCGAGTTTCGGATGTCGGGGCGGAAAACTGCTCTGGCATTTCGTCAGTTATTAAGACAAACAAAAATTCATTTTATTTCTCTATATATCTTTTATATATTTTTTTTACATATTTCAATATATATTTAAAGGCGCATTTTTGTGTCTTAATAAATGACGAGATGCCGGAGCAGTTTTCTGTCACGACATCCGAAATTCGGACTTTTATCATGGCAGCCGAATAATTGTCACATATATTACAGATAAATTCCTTATTTACATAATATTGAGGTCTCATTCATTCTTTTGTCATACTATTAATATTGGTATGTATGTATGTATGTATGTATGTATGTATGTATGTATGTATTGAGGTTATGAGACGTAATGGTGTCAATAAGACCCAAAGGTGTCAGGTAATGCTGAGTAAGTGCTATGGAAGACTCTAGTTAAGCTCCACGTTCGGTGATTATGCGAATGAGGAGTCCAACGTAGGTCATATATCAGCATGCGTATATATAAAAAAATTAACAGAATGAGATAAAAATCCAAAGCTGTGAAAAATTTTATAAGGAGAATGTCTTACAGCTGTTTCCGGGATATTATATATATATATATATATATCCCTTCATCGGAGACGGTGTGAGAAAATGGTTAAGCAATAGTTAGTCTAGATAAGATATGAAATAGAGAGTGGAGTGGAGGAATGAAAATAGACGTGAGATATGCATGGATATTGTATCTGCAGTTCCATTATTTGGGCAGGATTGTATACATATAAGATTCCTGGACCTTGTGAGTAAATTCCACCGACCAATTTTAAATACCATTGGAACTTACAAGGTACAGGAATCTTATATGTATACCATCCTGCCCAAATAATGGAACTGCAGATACAATATCCCTGCGTATCTCACGTCTATTTTCATTCCTCCACTCCACTCTCTATTTCATATCTTATCTAGAATAACTATTGCTTAACCATTTTCTCACACCGTCTCCGATGAAGGGATATATATAATATATATATATATTATAATATCCCGGAAACAGCTATAAGACATTCTCCTTATAAATGTTCTGAAATCTTTCACAGCCTTGGATTTTTATCTCATTCTATTACTTTGTTTATGTATATATATATATTGTTGTGTCTGGGGACAATTATTCTGTTTTAACGCCTTATTAACACACTCACCGTTTCAATTTCCATTCATTTACTTATTTCACAAAATTTTCGTTGTTTCTTGCAATCTCTTCGATATTGAAGAGGTTTCAAGAAGCCACGAAGATTTTAGGAAAAAATTAAAGAGATAAGTAAATGAATGGAAATTGGACCGGTGAGTGTGTTAATTGATTAAAACAGAATGACTTTCCCCAGACACAACAAAATATGCTTCAACACAAATTCACATAAAGAATCTTGCAAACTAAATACAAAAACGAAATATATACATGTTTTACTTTTTATTAGTTTCAGCTCGAAGCTGTGGCCATGCTATGGCAATTGTGTGTATATATATAAGAAAAAAAGGAGTTGAAAATGCACTTGGAGTCTTTTAGATGTTTTATTTTTGAAGTCATAACCGTTTTCACAGATTTTTCTGATTTTCAAAGGTTAAAATAGAAAGACGTTGGGCTATGCCGCAATGGTCTTACTTCTTACTGGAGTTTTAAAATTTTCTTCTTTTTGTAGAGAGATCATAGCACAAGTTAGTATCTGCTGAGAATACAATTTGATTTGCAGAGGATGATCAGATGAAATTTTTGTATAAATGACTCACAACATCTGTGCGTTATTGTCATGTAACAGTATTTTTGGCGCCGTAAGTTAAAGCTGATACAGTTAAGTGAACGTGTCACATATATATATATATATATATATATGAGAGAGAGAGGAAGAAAGAAAGAGATACAGTAGGGTATATAATACCACTTGCAAGATCAGAGCCAAGGGTCCAAAAAGCACCTTAAACTCACAACAAAGACACACATGAGCAATGCAAGGAACATATGAGAAACAGGCTTACCTTTGCGTTGAATACATCAGTAAGTAACGTATATTTGGATACCAATTGATTTCACCCTCTGTATGACCAACATACTACGGGATCTTCAGTTGAAAATAATATTTTAACATCTATTATTAAAATATTCACAACATTAGCTCGTGTGCGATCCTTACTTTAAACGTCCTGCTCCGTTAAAAGAAAACTATCGTGAGCAAGAATAAGTTTAAATTAAAGACGTATTTACCGTTATTTATAAGGTAATAATAAAGTGGCCAGCGGGACGTTTAAAGTAAGGAACGGTTATTACCCAGATTATATATATATATAATATATATATATATATATATATATATATATAACACATAATATATTAATAAATGAAACATATGCATATATTAGATATATATACACATAATATATTAATAAATGAAACATATGCATATTAATATATATATATACAATATATATTAATAAATGAAACATATGCCATATATATATATATATATATACATATAATATATTAATAAATGAAACATATGCATATATATATATATATATATATACATATAATATATAATATATTAATAAATGAAACATATGCATATATATATATAATATATTAATAAATGAAACATATGCATATATATATATATATATATATATATATATATACATATAATATATTAATAAATGAAACATATGCATATATATAATACATATATGTACGTACCTACCTCTACATGTATATATACACGCATATATGAGTACAGGACACCAAAAAACGTCGAACACAATGAGAAACGAAAACATAGACACAAACACAAGGAACTGAACATTTTTCTTAAACAACAACAAAAATAGAGTACAGGACAAATAACACAAGGAAAAACCCCTTCTTCAGTCGCCATGGTTTCATCTACTCTACGTTTCGAAGGTGAAGGCGAGACGTATCTTCGATAGAAACTTTCCTTCCTGCGAAAAGCAAATCAAATAAAATTTGAGATCTTTTTGCAGAGGGGTAAAAATGGTAACAAAAACAGGACAGTAACGACAGTACAAAAGATAAGCAGTAAAAAACAGGACAAGGAAAATAACAAGACAATATATATATTAAATAATAAGGGTAGAAACTGAAATTAATCAATTAAAACCAGTGGCTTGGCATATTTAAGAAATCCGAAGATTAAAAATTATATTACATACAAATTAAGAGGTATGACCACCAAAGTGGATTCCTAATATGCTAAAGATAGACGTCAAATCGCCTTACCACGAAGAATGTGTTCTCAAGAAAAATTTCAGCAAACGCCAGAATGTAAAAATGTGCAAGAGAAATGAAAATATACGAAAAAAAAACGATTACCTATGTACCATGGTTTCGTTTGTTAATATTTACGAGTGTAAATATCTGCAAGCTCAACAGCGTAGTCTGTCGCTTACAAAACACAATTTCCAGACTTAGGCACAGAACGCTCACCCGAGGTAAGGCGATTTGACGTCTGTGAAAGATTTCAGAACATTTATAAGGAGAATGTCTTACAGCTGTTTCCGGGATATTATTTATATATATATCTCCCTTCATCGGAGACGGTGTGAGAAAATGGTTAAGCAATAGTTATTCTAGCATACAAGGAATCCACTTTGGTGCTCATTTTTCTTAATTTGTATGCAACATATATATATATTGACAATCCAATAATTTATTTATAATATTACATGATATTCTGTGAATATAATATGACATGATATCATATAACATAAACAATTATTTAAAAAGAACATAAAAGGCCAACAAATTGCTTCGACTTTTATACATTTTCTGATATATATACGCAATAACAGTTCCCTTTATATATATAAGTCACTTCAGAGTCATGGTTTAAAGATAGACGAAATTCCGTGTGAAAGGACGGCTAGGTTGTAAAAATGATTTCAAATGTCTATGTATTATGAGCGTGAGCGTTAACTATTCAATCATACATCAATAATAATTGTAAAACAATAAAAACACTTTAACGGAAGATACAACCAAGTAAGTGCAATCCACAACCATCGAAATTCACTTCATTACATTTCAAACACATACCAATGGAAACTCTTTCATGTCCAAGATAGTCCCTTGTCACCACAACATACAACAATAAGATATGTACGTGTAGATATAGATATATATATATATATATATAGATATATATAGATATAACTATCTAAGTCTTCCCCTATGTAGTATAACTGCAACAAAAAATATATAAACAATTACATCTTCAATGCAACTCTTATTTATTTAAATTAATTGATATCAGAAATTAACTAATAATAATCTTCTATGTTTATTATTTTCCCAGAGGGATAATACCGTAGTAGATATGAATTGAAACCCAATAAGAATTTTTTCCTTGTTTATTTAATTTATCGTAGGGAGAATTCCGTAATAAGCGTTAATATAGAGTTAAGGCTGTAAATGCGATAACCAAAATACTCCATAGATATATATTTAGGCTATAGTACTCTCTACTCTTTACTCTTTTACTTGTTTCAGTCATTTGACTGCGGCCATGCAGGAGCATCGCCTTTAGTCGAGCAAATCGACCCCGGGACTTATTCTTTGTAAGCCCAGTACTTATTCTATCGGTCTCTTTTGCCGAACCGCTAGGTGACGGGGACGTAAACACACCAGCATCGGTTGTCAAGCAATGCTAGGGGGACAAACACAGACACAAACACACACATACATATATACGACATGCTTCTTTCAGTTTCCGTCTACCAAATCCACTCACAAGGCATTAGTCGGCCCGGGGCTATAGCAGAAGACACTTGCCCAAGATGCCACGCAGTGGGACTGAACCCGGAACAATGTGGTTGGTTAGCAAGCTACTTACCACACAGCCACTCCCATAGTAATGGAAATAAAATTTACTAATTCTTTAGAGGTAACCAGATTTGAAGTTACTTAAACAATGGTTGTCATTCGTATTTTATGGAAAGGAGAATTTAGTGAATCGACAGAAATCATTAATATAAACCAAACAAGGACTGTTCTCGATGAACTAACCTATATTATCATTTACAAAATGAGGGACCATATATGGTGTATATCCAAACTCTATCAATATTTTCAGAAGAAACAAACAATACTGTTGTAATAAGAATACATTTTAATAAACTATACAATACTATAATAATTATAATTTTGGTTATTAAATTTATTTAGTAAGTCAAATGAAACTACTTTTTATTATTATTATAATTATTATCAATTAAGTAATAAATGGAATAAGTGTATTTGTACACCCGTTCGTTTAGTATAATGAAGACATCTTATTTGTGATATGTAATTAATATTAGATACTAATATAATGATAAATTTAACAGTAACTACAAGAATATGCACTAAAATGAAGCAATTCAGAATTGGTCCACTTATAATTAATTTTCTAATTGAATTATTATAACGATTGAGATAGAAATAATACATTTCTAAATCTCTTAGAGAGATTTATACAGTAGTGATACGATGAAGTAGATGCAGGCTGTCAACTTAATGTGACAGTCCCATGAGAGGGAAGAATGCTACTGTTATTTAGCCCTAGGCACAGCAGCACCGCTTCCTGTCCGCCTTGACAATTTCATCATCATCATCATCATCATCGTTTAACGTCCGTTCTCCATGCTAGCATGGGTTGGACGGTTCGACCGGGGATCTGGGAAGCCAGAAGGCTGCACCAGGCTCCAGTCTTATCTGGCAATGTTTCTACAGCTGGATGCGCTTCCTAACACCAACCACTCCGTGAGTGTAGTGGGTGCTTTTTACGTGCCACCCGTCTTTATATTTACAAGTGGGAGACAAGCACTTCCACCCGGCTAAACCAGCAGAACCCAGTGACTAGTTTCTGAGTCTTTGCTTGTATTAAATCTGTTGTAGATGAAAAAATTCAAATATACACTTATCTACACACACACACGCTCACACACACACATATACATACATACACACACACATATATACATACACACATATATATATACATATATACACATATACACACACACACGCATACATGTACACACATACGTACGTACACATACATACACATATATACAACCATATATATATAAGAACACACATACATGCATGCATATATACATACATATATACATACATATGGATACACTCACATCCAGATATATATACAAATACATTTCATATATATACATTTATATACATATAGATTCACATACAAATATATACATATAAATGCATATACACGCATATATATGTACACATCCATACATATACAGATATATATACATACACGCCTAGATAAACGTACACATACATATACACACACAGACACATACACATGTATGTATATATATATACACACACATATATATTCATACATTTACACATGCCCATAAACACACACATATATATACATACATGCACAAATGCGCACACATAGATATATACACACATATATACATAAATATACATATCCATATATATATATACTCATGTATATATATAATTATATATCAATACGTATATACAAGCACTTACATGCATATACAGAAATATATAGTTATTCGTGTATACACATATATGTATACACTTATAAATGGGTAGATACGAGTACAGATATACACACTAATTAAACTCTCCTAAGCACATATTTAGAACAGTGTGCATAAATGGACACATACGAAGACACACTTAATTAGAGATGGATTTAAAAGACAATCGTACATGATAGATTAAAGGGGGAGGAATTGCCAGATAATGGGTATTATATCCCTTAATTTCATCTTTATATATATATATATATGTGTGTGTGTATACATATATATATATATGTATGTTATTTATATATATATATATATATGTATGTATATATATATATATATATATGTGCGTGTATGTATATATGTGTGTATGTATATGTGTATGTATATATATATATATATATATATATGTGCATGTATGTATGTATGTGTATGTATGTATGTGTATGTATATATGTGTATTTGTATGTATATATATAATATGTATATATAATGTATTTGTATGTATGTAGTATGTGTATGTATATATGTGTTGTATATATATATTATATATGTATGTTATATATTATGTATATATATATATATGTGTATGTATATGTGTATATATATATATATATGTATGTATATGTGTATATATATATATGTGTATGTATATGTGTATATATATATATGTGTATGTATATATGTGTATATATATGTATGTGTATGTATATATGTGTATGTATATATGTATGTGTATGTATATATGTGCATGTATGTATATATCTATATGTATATATGTGTATGATTGATTGATTGATTCCAGTTTCAGCTCATGAGCTGTGGCCATGCTGGGGCACCGCCATTTGGTGTTGCTACTTGGTTTCACTTCATGGAGGCTTTCTAGCAACTGCTATTTGGTGCATGAGAGAGTTCGATGCAGCTGCCCTCATCTGCCCCTCCTGCCGTGAAGTTGGTTCATCTGGGACACCTGACAGGAAGAGATCCAGCTCCATTTTAAAGACATCTGTATCCACCCCATGCAGGTCTCTCAGGTTCATCGGGAGGATATTGAAGAGCTGTGGGCCTCGGAAGCCCAGGCTATCACAGAATCTTGTCCTACATCTTGATGGCAAGTTTGGAGTCCTAGGCACCACGCAGTGGCGCCCAGTTCTGGCGTTTGCGTAACTCTCGATGCCAAAGTTCAGGACACTTCCCTCCAGGATCTTCCAGATGTATATTATGGCATATCTTTCCGCCTACGCTCCAGGGAATATAATTTTAATCTCTTGAGTCTTTCCCAGTAGCTTACATTCTGCATAGAGGCTATCTTCTTCGTGTAGCTTCGTGGATCGCCTCAAGTTCTGTGATCAACTGACACTGGATGGTGACCATAGCTGAGAGCAATAGTCAAAGTGACTTAGGACAAGTGTCTTCCAGAGGACCATCATGGTTTCTTGTTGTTCTCTTTCTAAGGTTCTAGAATCCATCCAGCCAGGCGTCTGCATTTCACTGTCAGTTTAGCAACATGTACATGAAAGGTCGCGTCATCACTCATGTGAATACCCAGGTCACGCACTGATTGTGCCTCTGGGATTGCATCCCTCCGGGTCCAGTGTATTCCTGGGTATTGCATTCAGTTTTGCATGCTGATAGTATAAAGCTTGAAACTTTTCAGCATTGAACTGCATGCTATTCTTTTCAGCCCACTGGTAAATTTCGTCCAGCTCATATTGCAGGTGCCTAGTGTCTTCAGGGTTCTGTATTGCCTGTGAAACTTTTGTATCATCTGCATAACTTGTGATCGTGGCTCTCCGCGTGGCTGAGGGCATGTCTGAGAGGGCCATTATGAACAGTAGTGGTCCCAAAACAGTGCCCTGTGGAACACCGCTCACTATTTGCGTGCTAATGGAAGTGGCCCCATTGGCTACTACCACCTGACTTCTATTCTTCAGAAAGTCGTGAAGCCATTCTCCTAGTTTTCCAACTATGCCAAGATCACGCAGTTTGTGACATATCATTCCATGATCGACTTTATCGAAGGCCTTTGCGAAGTCGAGATATATGACTTCCACATTTGAGTGGTTGAGCAGTTGTTTCAGCACCCAGTCATAGTGCTGCAGGAGCTGAGTTAAGCAGCTTCTTCCTGGTCGGAAACCATGTTGGGTGTCAGGCAGCAAGTCATTTTCTTCAAGGAAGGAGATTAGTTTCCTTCTGACTATTCGTTCCATGACCTTGCTGATGTGTTGAGGTCAGAGAGATAGGTCTGTAGTTCTTGGCCTCCGCTCTGCTACCTCCTTTATGAATAGGGCATATTTTACCTTCCTTCAGTTTTCTTGGAAGTTTGCCAGCTGCAAGGAAGCTCTGAAAGAGGAACTGCAGTGGTCTTGCTAAGACTCTCTTACATACTTTTAGGAGGATTGCCGGGAATCCATCGGGCCATAGCTGAGTCTATTTTCATTTCATCTATAGCCTTTATTACATCATCTTCCTTTATATCGATGTAATTTAACGTCGCCGCCTCTGATTCTATATCTGCAGTGGTAAAAAAGTCAGTTGGATTGCTGATTGATTTGGAAATGCCCAAGGGGTGGAGTGAAAACACTCTTGAATTGTTCATTCAGTATTTCACTTACCCTCATTGGTTTTCCTGTGAGTGTGCCATCCTTTTCAAGGAGTGGCCCTATCCTACAGTGCACCGTAGCTGTTTCTTTGGCATACCTGTAGAAAGCTCTGGGGTTAGTTTTTATGTTGTCTATAGCCCAGGCTTCTTTGTCTGCTCTTTCCTTCTCATGGGAGAGTTGCAGACCATTTTCAATTTCCAACATTTTTATTTTCAGGCGGGACTTTTCACTGCTTTCAATTTGTTTGTTTAGGCGATTTGAGATTTTTGTGCGCCGTCTCATTAAAATTTTTCTCTCTCTGGGGATTTGTTCCTGTGTACAGTGGCCTTTCTCTCTGGGACACATCTGCAGCATATGGCTTGCATTACAGACATGAATTGTTGAAGTATCATGTCGATGTCCGGCGAGGAGAGACATTCAGGCCAGTTTTGTTTGAGGATCTCTTTCTCAATTTGTTTCCAGTTTGCCTTATTGAAGTTCAAGCTGGAAAGACTCTGAGGGTTTCTTGTAGGCTGCATGTCCGTGCTCTCTTTTGCCCGTACATGGTCAGCTCTACCATGTTGTGATCCGAAGTAGTGTCGGTGTCACTTTCACATTATGGATGAGATCCATATTATTTGTGAAGCAGAGATCCAGTGTGTTACCCGCTCTGGTTGGTTGGAGTATTACTTGCTCCATGTACAGGGTGTTGGTGAGTTTCAGAGGGACCTCGCCTGTCCTCGTTCACATCTTGTCATTCCTGGGAGAGAAAGGCCCTCGGGCCATCTGACATTCGGTAGATTGAAGTCTCCCATGAGAAGTACACTTATGTTTGTTCTAATGTGGTTAGAACTTCTTCTATTTTTAAAAGGCAGTCCTCAAACTTGCCCATATGACTTGGGGCATCGGAGGGCGATATGTAGCACACACACTACATCAGTTGCCTTATGTGTACAATTAGTGTGTCACACACCGAGTTTGAGTATGACAAAAGGACCTGGGGTGTGAGGTCCCCACGGATGTACATAGCAACTCCTCCATGACTTCTTTCTTTCCTGTCGGTCCGTAGTACAACATACTGTGGTATGTGTAATTCCGCATCTGCTATGTCCGGTTGAGATGCGTTTCTGTGAGTGCTATGCATAAGGCTTGATTGCATGCGACAAGTCTCTCAGGAACGGGACTTTTGTCCTGTTACTGTGTGTTAGTAGTCCTCTGATGTTCAGTAGGAGCATCGAGGTGAGGTGTATGCTGTTGCCGGTGGTGTCCACCCTGGGTCCATCTGCTGTGGCGGTCTTGTGACCGTGGGCAGTTCCATCTGCGAGCCTGAGCCTGATGGAGCCAGGTTAGCTGCTGTACAATCTTTTGTGCCATGCACAAAAAAGATTCCTGCTCAGCAGCTGCCCTTTCAACAACACGTTGGTGGTTTGTGGTTCGCACCACATCTGCGTACCTCCGTTTTGGGGCCGTGATGCGTGGTCCATCCCATTTCCTTTCGGTGGTTGGTTTCTGTGGCAGGGTCCCGGATGTGCAAAGCGGCAGCCTGCACCTTCCTCTCCATGCCGGCAGGCACCCCTCAGGTAGAACCTACATACCCGTGTGCGCTGCTTGTTTCCATCCTTTTTGGCATATGGACAGTTGGGTTTGCCTCTATCCCTGGCTGCCTTGCCCCTTGGCTTTGTCTGAGTTTTAGCTTCAGTTTTTCCTCTTTTTTTGGCCTCTTCATCTCCATGTCCATGGCTTTTGGTGCCGGTAGGAGCATCCGTACCTGGGTTCACCTCCCGGCAGGCCTCTCGCTGGAGTTTTCTTCCTGGGCGTCCACCAGGTGGGGGTGACCCTCCTCATCTGCGCCCGCGTCTCCATCCTTGCCATCTTTACTTTGTTCGCGTTTTTCGCTGTTAAAAATGGCATCCAGTGTGTTTATGTGCGATCTGACAAGTGCGTATGAGCGTACGAACTCTTGCCTCTTCCGCTCTATTTGTGCTGACGTCCTTTTGAATCCTTTGTTCCTTAGTGCTGCCGCAATTATGTTACTTGGACTTTCTCCGTCAGCGCATTGCCATCCTCGCAGGAACCACGCCAGTTCATCACGTTTCCAAGCTCTGGACATTCTTGATATATTATCTATCTATCTAATTATGTTAAGTTATATTAATCCAATAGTAGGGGGGTAATAGAGAAAGAGAGCGTCTATGTACTTAAGGAGAGATTGGGAGCCAAGAGAAGAGAGCAAGAGAGAAGAGGAAGAGGAGATCTAATTATATTAAGTTATATTAATCCAATAGTGCAATAGGGGGGGTAGGGGGGTAATAGAGAAAGAGAGCGTCCATGCACTTAAGGAGAGATTGGGAGCCAAGAGAAGAGAGCAAGAGAGAAGAGGAAGAGGAGATACTGAGTGCTGAAGGAAGATAGAGAAAGCCTCTATGCCCTCAGAGAGAGATTGAGAGCTTAGAGAGGAGAGCTGAGACAGACAGAGAAGTGCAAGGGAGGGAACCAAAAGACAGACAGAGAAGGGCAAGGGAGAGAACTGAAGAGACAGACAGAATTCTAAACGAAGCTATTGGGACATACACATGTATACACACATACACACATGTACACACGTGTGCACATGCACATATATAGACAAGAGTAACAAGTGAGTATATAAAGAAACAAAAATAATAATGAAACATATATAAACATATATTACTAGAGTAATAATGGTGAGAAATTATAAGACAATAATAATAATAAAAATAAAAATAAAAATAAAACAGCTGAAAGAAACAGGCCAGGAGGTTTTACAGAGTTTATATATATATATGTAGTATGTACACACACACATATATATATAACACAGAAGAGACAGACAGAATTCTAAACGAAGCTATTGGGACATACACATGTATACACACATACACACATGTACACACGTGTGCACATGCACATATATAGACAAGAGTAACAAGTGAGTATATAAAGAAACAAAAATAATAATGAAACATATATAAACATATATTACTAAAGTAATAATGGTGAGAAATTATAAGACAATAATAATAATAAAAATAAAAATAAAAATAAAACAGCTGAAAGAAACAGGCCAGGAGGTTTTACAGAGTTTATATATATATATGTAGTATGTACACACACACATATATATATAACACACACACATATATACACACACATATATTTAACAAGTGATAATAATAATAGATAATAAAATAGAATAATAATAATAATAATAATAATAATAATAAAACAGCTGAAAGAAAACAAGCCAAGAGATTTTACAGAGTTTGTACATATACATATAATATATACACACACATACATATACAATACATATACACACACATATATATCTAAGCAGAGGAAAAGAGAAAAGGGAATATATACGTTTGTCCGCCGCAACAGACAAATTTTTCTATAACATAACTAATACTATACTTCTAATATATGCGACTATACTTCTAATAATAATAATAATAAAACAGCTGAAAGAGGTTTACAGTTTAAGCAAAGAAAAAAGAAATGGCAATATATATTTATTTCGCTACAGACAATGTCTCTTAAGATAAACTACAATACGATTCTACTACTAACACACACACACATGCATGGATATATAGATATATACGCACATGTACGTATATACATATATAAACAGAGTAACAGGTAATTTATAGATAATAGATATAACGAAATTAACAGTAACAAGAATTTGTGATACGTTTTTGCGAGGATATAAACAGGAATTTGGGTACTTATCGACTGGAAATAAATTTATAAGATTCCACGTGCGTTTCGGCGGAAAGAGATCTTTGTGTCAAAACTTGACTTGTGGCAGAAATATATTGCGATTTTTTAAGCAAATATCCAGGTACGCGTCTATAAAGTAACAATTTCTACGTTTTGTGAGTGATTTGCCAAGTTATTTCGTCGATTTTATGCAGCCCTTCTTGTTTTTTTATCGCAGAGCGAGACAACACGTGTTTACTCATATATATATATGTATATATATATATGTATATATGTGTATGTATATATATATATGTATATATGTGTATGTATATATATATATGTATATATGTGTATGTATATATATATATGTATATATGTGTATGTATATATATATATGTATATATGTGTATGTATATATGTATATATAAGTATATATATATGTGTACGTATATATGTATATATATGTGTGTATGTATGTGTATGTATATATATATGTGTGTATATATGTATGTGTATATATATATGTATGTACATATATGTGTGTATGTATATATATATATGTGTGTATATATGTATGTGTATATATATATGTATGTACATATATGTGTATATATGTGTGTATATATGTATGTGTATATACATATGTATATACATATACGTGTATATATATGTGTGTATATATACATGTATGTATATATATATATATGTGTGTATATACATGTATGTATATATATATGTATATATACATGTATGTATATATATATATGTGTGTATATACATGTATGTATATATATATATATATGTGTGTGTATATGCATGTATGTATATATATATATATATATATATATATATATATGTGTGTATATATATGTAGTGTGTGTATATATATATATATATAGTATGTGTATATATATATGTATGTGTATGTATATATATATATATATATAATATATATATATATATATATACTGTATAAAAGATCGTGGGTAAGGCCAAAACAATGCGAAGTAAATGCAAGGTAAATCCCAAGAAAACATATATGTGAATTAATGTAGACTTACCTTGTATTCAATATTTCGGAGTTATGACACCATTTTCAAGAAATTGACGATTGTTGCCGATGTGCGTGTGTGAGCGTCGAACTGCCCCATGAATGACCCTGAATTGTGCCAGAGGACCAATGTCGAATTTAAGAATGTATGTGGCAAATGTGACGCATCCTGCATCGGAAGCACAACAAGAAAATTGCATGTACGCATGAAGGAACACATGCAGGCAGACACTTCCGAGAAGAAACATCGACGGATATGCCAGACCCTAGGAATTCGTTGTGCACATCAAGGCAACATAGCGGAACAGGAGCAAACTTAGAATCTCTGGGGCCATCCTCATACACCAAAAAAAAAAAAAACCCAAGATCATCAATAGAAGGGAGCTACAGGAAGCTAGCTAGTTACTATAGCAACACATTTCTGCGCATGTCCACTCCACACACGCTCACACACACGAACATCGGCAACATTCGTCAATTTCTTGAAAATGTGGTCATAACCCCGAAATATTGAATACAAGGTAAGTAAGGTAAGTCTACATTAATTCACATATTTGTTTTCTTGTGATTTACCTTGCATTTACTTCGCACTATTTTGGCCTTACCCACGATCCTTTATACGATATATTCTGCACAATGGTTCATAGTAATTATTGCATTATTACATATACATGTGTATATATATATATATATATATATATATATATATATATATATATATATATATATATATATATATATATATATATATAGTTAATCAAATATGAAAGCACAAAAAACACAACAACGCGAGGGACGTGGAACAAATAAAGTATTATTGGACGCTCACGAAAGAAGGAGGGCTTAACGTTTCGAGCGGAGCTCTTCGTCGGAAACATAGGAGAAGGAAAGATCCAGAGAAGGGAAGACAGAGGGAAAATATATATATATGGTGATGCAAACAGGAAAAGCAGAACTCGAATTATTAGTATATGTATGTTTTTATTAATTTCTAGCAGAAATGAGTGACTCAAGGTCCGAGAATTTCGTACATTGGCACTTATCAAACTAGCTACATGTCGAAGAGCTGTAGATTTATGTAGCCTGTAATAAATATATTTTCCTTTGGATTGTTCTAGATCGAATTTTCAAATCGATACATATAAATTCAAAGCTCTTCGACCTATAACTAGTTTGATAAGTGCCAATGAACGAAACCCTCGGACCTTGAGTCACTCTGTTACTTCTTCTAATATATATATTGTTTTGAGAAAGAAGATTGATTAGAAATTCTCTCACAATGTAGAGATTTGGACTTAGAAGTGCTGAAGAGTAACTTGAGGCAAAATATCTAAATAGGTAATGTGAAGAAACAAAAGACCTGGTAATTCAATCCACGAACATGACCCCGATGGATTTAAAAGACAATTGTATATGATAGATTAAAATA
Organism: Octopus sinensis; assembly: GCF_006345805.1. Taxonomy (NCBI): domain Eukaryota; kingdom Metazoa; phylum Mollusca; class Cephalopoda; order Octopoda; family Octopodidae; genus Octopus; species Octopus sinensis. The sequence continues at coordinate 104,724,187 of NC_043001.1, read as the reverse complement.
GAAGGAGGAATTACCAAATAATGGGTACTATATTCCTTTATTTTTCCCTGCAATGAACCCCCAGAAACGGCCGTCGGTACCCTATTCTAACCATCCCGAATTTTATCCTCGTTCCTCATTGTATCTTTTAGTTCACTTCCATCACCACTTCAGATTTTCTCCAATATTTTCACCTATACACGCATGTCTTGACGTTTTTATGTCTGAATCGGGAGGTTTTTTCATAAATCTATTACTTTATACATATATATTTTTAATATTTTTAATCTATCATTTACAATTGTCCTTTAAATCCATCTCTAATCGGAGTCATGTTTGCGAATTGAATTACCAGGTCTTTTGTTTCTTCACATTACCTGTTATATACAGGTGTATAAAGGTTGAATGTGGATTCGTCCTTTAATTGGAGGTTTCCAAAAAAGATTTCTGATGTTGATTCTTCATACTTTGCTGGGAGTTTACAGGCGTAAATTTGCGAAGATATGAAAGTAGTACTTGTATATAATGTATGATGAATTTATGGAAGGAATAAGTTCCATAATCCCATCGATTTTGTTAAAAATGGAGGAGATAAATTGTTAAAATTTATTAAACTTCTTATAAATTTTAATAACTTGTTTTCTCCATTTTTAATAAAATTGTTGGGATTTATGGAACTTCACTCTAAAAATTCTCCATATAGTAAATACATATATATGCACGGTGTGTTCGAGCGAATATAATGCAACTGGTGTTTGGAGATTATGACGTCAAGACGACAAACACGAAAATTACGTCATCAAACCGACCCAGGAAAGAAAAACAAAAACTGTTAAATGTGTAAAGGCAAAGTAATAAGGAGTCACAGAACATAAAAAGAAACAAAACACACAAAACGAAACAAAGTTGTGTACATTGAGACGAGCAGAGAACGGGCCGGATGTCTTAAAGTTCTTTCATTGGTTGTCTTGGAATCCACGCACACATACACCTCAAACTCACATGCACACACACACACACACATATATAGTTGACGTCATAAGAATTTTATAAACTTTCGAAGGAATGTAAAATAATTATTTTTTGGAACAGGGGATCTCGAAGTACTTAGACCTATAGATATTAGTATGCAATTATTGGATTAAAAGCCTCTTGAATACAAAAAGTCAGAGGGGTTTTTCTATAGCGTTGTGTGCTTCCAGATCCACTCTTCCAAAAGAGATTAATCTAATTTTCTCTCAAAAGCTCACAAGTTCTTAAGACATCAACAACACAATTTTCGTTGATAAGAATATTGTTTCTTAAACGGATAAACAAATTCGAACGATGGTTTTGATCCAATGGTAGAACGTCTGCCATGTCACCAGAGAAAGCTGCTTCGGAATAAACATAAAAGAGGGAAGAATATTTTGAGGTATAACCTTCATTTCTGTATTTTGGTGAAAAATTCTATTGCTAAAACTTTTTCAAAATTTTTCACCGCAAGATTTTTTATTTAAAAAATATCCACGTAAAATCTCTCACTCCTCCTGATGGGTGATTATCGTGAGTTCTGTGAGATTCAAACTACTCAACCGACTGACATTCGCTCCATCACCACTATTTTTTTTTTTTTTTTTTTTTTTTTTTTCTTAATAATCTATGCTACTTGATCGTAGGAGAAAAAAAAAGCAAAACGAGCCACAGCGGAATTTGGGCTCGGAACGCGAGAAGACGTAACTACATACTTTCAGAGAATATACAATACAGTTCTATATTCAAGAGATGAAAAATTATGTACATTACTTACATTTGAATAATAATAATAATAAATGCCCTGATACAGTACCAGGCAGTGGCTCTCGTGGCTTCTGATCTTAACTGTTTGGAAGTGTCATCATGTACATTGTTTTGTATTGGTATAAAAGATGGGCTACAGCAAATACACTGCTCAATACCACAGATTTGCTTGTCAGTTGTTTGACCTTCACCAGTTGAGCAAGTCCCTTACTGGCTGACGATATGTGCATCTCTGATCACGAGCAGAAGTAGTGGGGGAGCATCATAGCCATGTGTTGAGAGGGATTCTTTGAGGTTTGAATAATTCACCTCTGGAAACATGGGTGTTTCGTTCAACATCCTTAAACAATCCTTATTCAGGGACCCTTTGAGTGGGATGGGTTACTCGACCAGAAGAAAATTCTAACTGGGCCCCACCTGCAAGGTCATGTGCTGTTTATCTTGATATGAGATCACGATGTCGCGCACATATGGTTGTGATGCATGTTCCTGCTATACCTTTATCAGACGGCTAGTATGGATGGGTATACTGGGCTATATTTTACTCCAGTGTCACTTTGATGGTATGCACTGCTCTCTCACTCAATAATAATATAATAATAATAAATGCCCTGATACAGTACCAGGCAGTGGCTCTCGTGGCTTCTGATCTTAACTGTTTGGAAGTGTCATCATGTACATTGTTTTGTATTGGTATAAAAGATGGGCTACAGCAAATACACTGCTCAATACCACAGATTTGCTTGTCAGTTGTTTGACCTTCACCAGTTGAGCAAGTCCCTTACTGGCTGACGATATGTGCATCTCTGATCACGAGCAGAAGTAGTGGGGGAGCATCATAGCCATGTGTTGAGAGGGATTCTTTGAGGTTTGAATAATTCACCTCTGGAAACATGGGTGTTTCGTTCAACATCCTTAAACAATCCTTATTCAGGGACCCTTTGAGTGGGATGGGTTACTCGACCAGAAGAAAATTCTAACTGGGCCCCACCTGCAAGGTCATGTGCTGTTTATCTTGATATGAGATCACGATGTCGCGCACATATGGTTGTGATGCATGTTCCTGCTATACCTTTATCAGACGGCTAGTATGGATGGGTATACTGGGCTATATTTTACTCCAGTGTCACTTTGATGGTATGCACTGCTCTCTCACTCAATAATAATATAATAATAATAAATGCCCTGATACAGTACCAGGCAGTGGCTCTCGTGGCTTCTGATCTTAACTGTTTGGAAGTGTCATCATGTACATTGTTTTGTATTGGTATAAAAGATGGGCTACAGCAAATACACTGCTCAATACCACAGATTTGCTTGTCAGTTGTTTGACCTTCACCAGTTGAGCAAGTCCCTTACTGGCTGACGATATGTGCATCTCTGATCACGAGCAGAAGTAGTGGGGGAGCATCATAGCCATGTGTTGAGAGGGATTCTTTGAGGTTTGAATAATTCACTCTGGAAACATGGGTGTTTCGTTCAACATCCTTAAACAATCCTTATTCAGGGACCCTTTGAGTGGGATGGGTTACTCGACCAGAAGAAAATTCTAACTGGGCCCCACCTGCAAGGTCATGTGCTGTTTATCTTGATATGAGATCACGATGTCGCGCACATATGGTTGTGATGCATGTTCCTGCTATACCTTTATCAGACGGCTAGTATGGATGGGTATACTGGGCTATATTTTACTCCAGTGTCACTTTGATGGTATGCACTGCTCTCTCACTCAATAATAATAATAATAATAATAACATCGCAAAATACCTTAGGAATGAGAACCCAGGTTCGAAATTTCCCCAATACACCTAATGAAGGCTGGAGAGTACATCAGCCGAAACGTTGTGTTAACAACAAACACGATGAGAACAAATATCCGTCAAATGTAAATAATGTTCGGAGAATATATGTCCAACGAGCCACCGATCCTACCAATCACTCCACTGCCCTTATTTTTCGCAGCACCAATATAAGAAATGCGAGCTAATATAAGGAAAACGAGTAAGTATACTCCTCGTATTGATGAAGCTGCACTCGATAATTTGAAATCGGTGCTTAATAATTGAAATTCCTCTGACCGAGGAAAGAGTGACTAATTGTGCTCTGTGGGCCCCGTTCTAGTATTAGTTATTTGCCCTCCAGCAGATCTCAAATACATAATGACATTTTGGCTCCACCGACTAATAGCATTTATAAGGCGTCTCGGATGTGTCACAAGGCAGTGAGCTGGCAAAAACGTTAGCACGCTGGGCGAAGTGCTTAGCGGTATTTCGTCTGCCGCTACGTTCTGAGTTCAAATTCCATCGAGGTCGACTTTGCCTTTCATCCTTTCGAGGTCGATTAAATAAGTACCTATTTCTTTACTACCCACTAGGGGTTAAACACAGAGAGGACAAACAAGGACAGACACACGGATTAAGTCGATTATATCGACCCCAGTGCGTAACTGGTACTTATTTAATCAACCCCGAAAGGATGAAAGGCAAAGTCGTCCTCGGCGGAATTTGAATTCAAAACATAGCGCAGACGAAATACTGCTAAGCTTTTCGCCCGGCATGCTAATGTTTCTGCCAGCTCGCCGCTCGTCGATTAAATAAGTACCAGTTACGCACTGGGGTCGATGTAATCTACTTAATTTGTTTGTCCTCTCTGTGTTTAGCCCCTTGTGGGTAGTAAAGAAATAGATATTTCGTCTGTCTTTATGTTCTGAGTTCAAATTCAGCCGAGGTTGACTTTGCATTTCATTCTTTCAGGGTCGATAAATTAAGTGCCAGTTGTGTATTGGGGTTGATCTAATCGATTGGTCTCCCTCTCCAAAAATGTCGGGCCTTGTGCCTAAAGTAGAACAGAATATCCTTGGAATGGGTTGGGAAATTTTGCCAAACTCATCAATCAAAAGAAATTTGTCGAAAAATACGCGATCAAAACTGTTGGAAACACACGTTTTTCTCTTTTTCTCGTTTACTTGTTTTAGTCATTAGATTCCGGCCATGCTGGAGCACTGTGTTGAAGAATCTTACTCAAACGAATCAATTCCAGTATTTTTAAAAGCCTGGTACTTATTCTGTCGGTTGCCTTGGCCGAAACGTTAGGTTACGGGGACGTAAACACACCAAGACCAGTTGTGAAGCGGTGATCCAGAACAAATAAAGACACAATCACGTGTGTGTATATATATATGTGTGTGTGTGTGTGTGTGTGTGTGTGTGTGTGTGTGTGTGTGTGTAAATATAATATGTGACAATTATTCGGTAGCCATGATAAAACTCGAGTTTCGGATTCCGAGGTGGAAATCCATGCCACCATCTCTTCAGTTATCCGGCCAACGGAAATTCCTCTATTTACATAATATCGAGGTCTCTTTCATTCTTTTGTTGTCTTACCATTTTTAGCAATATATATATATATATATATGAGACCAAAGTGTACACACACACATTTATATATATACATGTATGTATGTATGTATGTATGTATGTACGACGGATTTCTTTCAGTTTCTGCCTACCAAATCCACTCACAAGGCTTTGGTCGGCCAGAGGGTATAGTAGGAGACACTTACCCAATGAGACTGAACCTGGAACCATATGATTGGAAAGCACGCTTCTCTTCTTACACAGCAACTTTAAGAAAGACGTAGAACGGGGCACATTCCGTCCGTACATTGAGAACATTCAATACACGTTAGGAATTAGATGTAGTCAGTGATGGGAGACAACTCTGGACAAGTTTCACTTTCGGCGAAGTGTAGAGTTATGGGAACTTGCAGAAAAATATTGACGTGATGTGGGTGTGTGTATGTATATATATATATATTATATATATATATATAATATATATATATATATATATATATATATATATATATATATCTATATATATATATATATATATAAATTGAAAGGAGACAAGAAGTGGAACGAACCGACAAATCGAAACGAACCTGACGCGGGGCGCTGTCAGACAATAATGTGATAATTAAAAATATATGCATACATACAAACATATTTGTACGTACCTACATCTACATGTATATATACATGCATATATAAATAAATATACGTAAGTACAGGACGCCACAACAAGACGTAGAAGCGGGAAAAACAAAAATTTAACAAGTACAGGACAGGCTACACAAGGTAAATTCCCAAAAATTTTTACAAGAAAACAAGTACAGGACAAGCTACACAAGGAAAAATCCACCGCCATCAGCTGTCGCTAGTTAACTCAGGCGTGTTTCGAAGGCAAGACAGGACACTCGTTAACTAGGCCTTCCTGCGAGAGAATTAAAATAAAATAAAATTCCAAGCAATTCTCTCGCAGGAAGGCCTAGTTAACGAGTGTCCTGTCTTGCCTTCGAAACACGCCTGAGTTAACTGGCGACAGCTGATGACGGTGGATGTTTCCTTGTGTAGCTTGTCCTGTACTTGTTTTCTTGTTGTAAAAATTTTTTGGAATTTACCTTGTGTAGCCTGTCCTGTACTTGTTAAATTTTTGTTTTTGTTTTCTTTTCTTATTTGTCTCTCCTTACTAACCGTCAGCCATCTTGTATTTCTATTGTATGTCTTCATTTGCGCATGCGTATATCTCTATGTACGTCTATGTTTAGTTAGTGTGTGGGGGGGAATGCCTGCAATATTTGTATCTTCTGTTTATATACGTTCGTCTAATTTGTTATTTTTTTTTTTGTTTGTTTGTTTAGCCATGTGTGTGTATGTATGTGCGTGCGTGCATGCGGGTGTGATGGGCTGAACAGTTAGGATGAGTTCGCGCTTTAGAAATTAATAAATTTATTGTTTCGATGTCGGAGAGGGACTTCCTGACTTTTTTTTTATTATGAGTTGCCAAATTTGCTCAATGAAGTCTTGAATATTTTTCTCAAATATATTTATATGACAATAAAAAAATATGTTGAGAATGACGACATATTTGGTCGACCAACGAGTGAGTTCAGTTTCAGTTGACATTAACCTTCAAGCGCTCTAATAACTAGCTTAGTTTAACCTGTCCCTGGGGCCCGTGCACTCGTTAGATACTTGACACTTCAATGTAATTCTCCGCGAATTTGCGACGAGACAGGTTACATTTTGTGTGCATGGCCACACCCTGAAAATGGAGAACCAAAACGAACATTATCGACGTTTCATGCGTTTTTATTTATTTATTAGCAGTATCGCCCGGCGTTGATCGGGTTTGTAAGGGAAATAACTATATAAGAATTTTTAGAGAGTTACTTCCCTTATATAAAACCGAGCGAAAAATGGATTAAAAAGATGGTAAATTTTTTTTTTTTAATCGTAGATTCATCGTAGACGCGCGCTAAATCCCAGAAGGGCTCGATATGGATCACGACTATAAGATACCCGCTTTTGGTTAAACTGCACGGCAAAATGTGGGAGTAGTTAGGAATCTAAATCGAAGGGGACAGACACTCACACAACTACAGTTTTATATATAAAGATTAGGTGGCAGGAAAGTGGTAGAAAGAGCAGAAAGGCACGCGCTGTGTACAGAGAAGATGCTGTTACGGAAGGTGTGTGCTAGAAATGGTTTTCAAAATTTCGATCAGGAAAATTTTCGGTTCAAGATGCACGTCACTTTGGCCGACCAACCGAGATGAACAGCAACATCAAACTCCGTTATACGACAAGTGTGATCGCAGATATTATCAAATTATTACACACATGTGAGTGAGAACACTTTGAGATATTTTTGGTATCTAACATATATCAGATACTGCGAGCGCTGCTTCTGATTGGTCAATCCATGGTGATGACCCGAGGTCACGGTGACAGCAATGCTTCTGATTGGTCAATTCATGGTGATGACCCGAGGTCACGGTGACGGCACTACTTTTGTCATTCATAAGTTACAACTAAACGTGAAGAATTTAGTTATTGGGTTAATAAAATATGGTCGTTTACTCGTGTGTAATAAATAAAATACCAAACTCATTCCCTATGGATACCGTATTTATAACAACTTGTGGCTTGTAAACGTATCTAACTCGCTTTCGCTCGTTAGATACGTTTACAAGCCACTCGTTGTAATAAATACGGTATCCATAGGGAACTCGTTTGGTATTCTCTATATATCCATCGATGAAAACCCATTGAATCGATTATGTCAGCAGGACCGATGTTTGGTTCCCGCATCAATTGAATGAGGTCAAGTTTGCCTAAAGGATTTCGGTTGGCGATTCATTGCAGGAACAGGAGGAAAACGAATCTGTTTTTAAGGAGACGAAAATTTAATCGTCAATAACAATGTGAAGCGTAAACGATGAAAGAGGGGAGGCGAACGATAATAAACCATCTCCAAAGCAGGAATTCACACGAACGATGTTATGCTTCCAATTTCGTGGGTTTGAAAGGATGTTGGCTTTTACAAGGGACCATCATTTCGCACGTGTACTGTGACCAGCTGGACAAAGTAAATGCAGCGATCCATCAGAAGTGTTCAGTCCTACTAATCGCAATGGCATTGTTTTTTCTGGTTTTATAAAGACAATGCAAGACAGCACACTTCTTTACAAACGTGGCAGAAGTCACTGGGATTTGGCTGTTAAGTTTTGCCTCCCTCTATATATTCATCCGATCTTGCGTCTTCAGATTTCTACGGTTTTTCGTCTCTTCAAAAATTCATTGAAATCTTCAAATTTGAGGAAGATCTTAAAAATCCACCTGGAAGAGATTTTCGCAGAGTAAAGACAAGGAACTCTTTCAGCAGAGAGAAATGGGTTGTCTTGCAAGATGGCAGAACATACTGGAATGAGACGATAATTATGTCACTAATTGAATTAATCACTTTGTGTTTTAAAAGTCGAGCATATCTTAAGGTAGAGACAGAGTGAACAATATTAATAAGTTATTATTGAGCAATGGGAGACAACTCCGTATTAGCTGGTTTACAAGATCGAGAGAACTTCAGAGTTATCTCAACTTGGTTAAAATGTTTGCGATCATCTGTTTAAGTAAGTATATGCAAGTGTACACACATATTTGTGTGTGTATGTGCGTGCGTGTGTCTGTCTGCGTTTGTGCATGTGCGTGTGTACGCATGTTTGTGTGCATGTGTGTTTCTCTAAGTGCAAGTGTGTGTGTGCATGTACTTGTGTGCGTGTGTGCGTTTTAGAGCGTATGTGCATATGTGTGTGTGTCTGTCTGTTTTTGTGTGTCTACGTGCGCGTGAGCGCGTATGCTTGGGTGTGTTTGTGTATACATACATACTCAAATATACCTATACCTATATACAGTGGGGTAAAATAAATATTCGTACATGTCAAAATTATTTATTTATTTAATTACTAATGAACATAAATGGGATATACCAATACTATATTTGCATACACATGCATAAACTAAGAATATGCAAAAGAAACTAATAAATTATAGTAACTAAGGAATTTATATTCAATTATAAATATTTATGGGTGAAAAAAGTATTCGTACAGAACATAAATAACTGATAATTCTTTTTTAATACTTCGTAGCATAACCATTATTCAGTTCCACTTCAACCAATCTCTGGTGCCATGTAAAAGCACTCATTAGACTCCTGGAGTGGTTGGTGTTAGGAAGGGCATCCAGCTGTAGAAACCATACCAGATCAAACTGGAACCTGGTGCAGCTCCCTGGCTTACCAGTTTTCAGTCAAACTGTCCAACCCATGCTAGCATGGACAGCAGACGTTAAATGATGATGAGGAGGAGGAAGAGGAGGTGAAGGAGGAAGAGGAGGTAAAGGAGGAAGAGGAGGTGAAGGAGGGAGAGGAGTAAGATGTAAGTAGGTAGGTATATCCTTTGCTGACAGGTATCAATGAATATTGTAAAGAATGGAAAAAAAAATACAATGCTTTTTGAATGAAGTCCTTTGTTCTGCACCAAAACGCTGACACGCCATGGTTACTCCTGTTGTCAGACATACAATGAACAGGTGATTGGAAACCAGTAACCAATCAGGCTATTGATTACCAAACGCAATATAAAATCAATAAATGTGCTGCCATGTCAATCATAAGTATCGTCTTTTACCTTTTACTTGTTTCAGTCATTAGACTGTGGCCATGCTGGGGCAACACCTTGGAGAGGTTTTAGTCAAATGAATGGGCCCCAATACTGTTTTTTTGTTTTCTCAGCCTAGTACTTATTCTATCAGTCTCTTTTGCCGAACAACTAAGTCACAGGGATGTAAACACACCAACACTGGTTGTAAGGAAATGGTGGGGGACAAACACACACACACACACATACAACAGGCTTCTTTCAGTTTCCTTCAACCAAATCCACTCACTGTGGATGTACAGTAAGAAATTTGTTTCCCAACTGCATGGTTCTGGGTTCAGTCCGACTGCATAGCACCTTGGGCAAGTGTCTTCTACCACAGCCTTGGGCCAACCAAAGCCCTGTGAGTGGATTTGGTAGATGGAAACTGAAAGAAGCTTGTGACGTGTGTGTGTGTGTGCGTCCCACTGCCACTTGACAACCGGTGGTGGTGGTGTGTTTATGCCCCCAGTAACTTAGCAGTTCAGCAAAGAGATTGACAGATAAGCACCAGGCTTAAAAAAAAAGAAGACAAAAACAAGTACTGGGGTTGATTCATTTAACCAAAAGTTCTTCATGATGCTGCCCCAGCATGGCCAATACAAGTAAAAGACAAAAGATAGAAGAGACCCCACCGAAATAACATATACATGAACACAGGCACATATACGTACACGCTTTTATCATGATATTAAACTTTATTTGTGACAATCATGTGGCCACCACTTCTCAACATGGTTGTAATGTATCTTGAATATCTTACCAACTATCTGACTAGAATACAAGTTGGACATAACGTAAGTGGCAGCAAGATCAAAACAATAACGAAACAAGTTAACGATTATTTGTAATATTAATATTGATACGTCAACAAGAAATACACATAAGACTTGAAAAAAAAAAATTTTTTTTTTAACTTTTTTTTTTGTCCTTTAATTATGGCCTCTGCTAGGAACTGTGTTGAAACAGTAGAGTGAGATTTTAACTTATGTTTTTATTTCATTTTAACTTAACATGCTGAGTGGGGCAAAAAAAAAAAGGAAAAAAAGCAGAGAACAGAAGTTACCTTTCCTAAGAAATTTCTACACCATCAGTTGGATAGGTTAGGTAACAGAAAATAAGAAAACGTAACGAAATGTTAGTTTCTTGGCTTATCTCATTCGTTGTATTATTACAGCATTTAAAAGATTTCCTTCAGCTAGTGTTAAGCTCTCGTTTTGTAGCTCTTTGCTGGGATATGTGGCCAAAAAGAACGAACGACCTTCATATTCTGGATGTTGTCTACAAAGGAGAAAAAACCAGTCAAGAAAAATAACGTGAACACAATGATAATGAAGCAGTAACTAAAATAATATCTTTTATTTTTTATTTTCTTCAATTATTAGACTGTGGCCAGGCTGGGGCACCATCTGGAAAGAATTCTTAGTTAAACAAACCAACCCAGTACATTTTTTTTCTTGCCAAATCACTAAGTTAGAGGGACATAAACAAACCTACACTGGTTTCAATTGGTGGTAGGGGACAAACAACTAACATAGACAGAAAAACACATACACACACAACAAGCTTCTTTCAGTTTCCATCTACCAAAGCCACTCACAAGACTTTTGTTGGCCCAAGGCTGTAGTAGGACACTTGCCCAAGGTGCCACACAGTGGGACTGAACCCTGAACCATGTGGTCGGGCAGCAAGCTTCTTACCACACAGCCGCACCAATACCCATAAAAAATTTTTTCCTTTTACTTCTATCTCATTAGTTTTTTTGTTTTTATATTTTTCTTTGTAATTAAGAACAGGACAGGGTTTATCTTTTAATCTTCATAGACAACAAGTGCAAACCTGTGACACATGTAGGAATGACAACATTCATTTATTCACATAAACCAGGAAGCTTCTAGAATGAAAATGGTACATCCATGCAGCATGTGGCCTACAACCTTTATTGCTAGTCACAGCCATGAATTCCAATAGGTTTAATTGCTTCAAGCCCCTGAAAGAACCCCCTACTCAGATGTTGAAACTTCTGCAAATAGTAACCAAATGTTCCTCAAATTACACACCAGATCTAAAAAAAAATTGTGAACAATACTCTTACTCTTTACTCTTTTACTTGTTTCAGTCATTTGACTGCGGCCATGCTGGAGCACCGCCTTTAGTCGAGCAAATCAACCCCAGGACTTATTCTTTGTAAGCCCAGTACTTATTCTATCGGTCTCTTTTGCTGAACCGCTAAGTGACGGGGACGTAAACACACCAGCATCGGTTGTCAAGCAATGCTAGGGCGACAAACACAGACACACAAACATATACACACACATACATATATATACATTTATACATATATACGACATGCTTCTTTCAGTTTCCGTCTACCAAATCCACTCACAAGGCATTGGTCGGCCCGGGGCTATAGCAGAAGACACTTGCCCAAGATGCCACGCAGTGGGACTGAACCCAGAACCATGTGGTTGGTTAGCAAGCTACTTACCACACAGCCACTCCTGCACCAATGACACCAATGTTTTCCTTTTGGTGGTTTAACGACATAATTGGGATCCCTGCCTGCCACAGTATGTAGACCAGGGTGAGGTGAAGCAAGCTATGCTTAGGGCATTTTTTCTAGCCCCTTCCTCAGGCCATGAAGGTGAGCAGAGCAATCCTAAAGAGGTGAGGGGGCTGACATTGACCATGTTTGGATGGTGCTTTTTAAGTGCCACCGGCACGGAAGATAGTCAGGCAGCACTGGCATCAGCCATGTTTGGATGGTGCATTTTAGGTGCCACCAGCACAGGAGCCAGTCTTGGTGAGGGGGCCGGCATAGACCAATTTCAGAGGCTGCGTTTTACGTACCACCAGCACGGGGTGGGGAGGGGAGTCATGTGATGTACGTACATATGTATGTATTTAAATACGTATCTACGTATGTACGTAAGTATGTATGAAGGTGCATGGCTTAGTGATTAAGGTATTTGGTTCACTACTGTAAGGTTATGAGTTCGATTCCCAGAAGTGCTTTGTGTCCTTGAGCAAGACAATTTACTTCACGTTGTTTCAGCCCACTCAGCTGTCTTTCAAAGGGGCCAGCTTTCTCGCATTCTCTGTCACACTGAATCTCCATGTGAACTCTGTTATGGGTATGCATGTCTGCGGAGTACTCAGCCACTTGCACATCAATTTCATGAGAAGGTAAGTTCAGTTGATCAGATCATCTGGAACCCTCATTGTTGTAACTGATGGAATGCCAGAAACTGTATTTAATCTAAATGAACCTAAATGTGTTCAGTAATTTCATACATCCTTGTGTAGTGTATTTTTAAGAAAATGAGATTTTGTGTTCGACATACATACATACATAAATGTCTTTCTGTCAGTTACAAGAACAAGGGTTCCAGTTGACCTGATTACGGAACAGCCTGCCTGTGAAATTAACATGCAAGTGGCTGAGAACTCCACATACATGCATACCCTTAACATAGTTCTCAGGGAGATTCAGTGTGACAAGGCCGGCCCCCTTTGAAATACTTGATTTACAGTAGGTGGCATTCAGTTTTGCTAGCTGAGTGGGTTGCAGCAATGTAAAAATACAGTTTTCTACACACACATATATCTTGATCAAAGACACAATATGCTACCAGGAATCAAACCCACAACCTTACAGTCCTGGAACCAAACACTATCACCACTAAGCTATGTGCCTTCACAGACACTGAAATTGTAATCAGAAACCTTAACCAGAAACTGGTGTCTAGTTATGTGACTGGCTTACCAGTTCTCAAGTGGCAAGCCTTATTAAAACTATCAAAAGTTGGCACGTAAAATGCGCCATCTGAACGTGGCCGATGTCAATACTCCCTGACTGGCTCCCATGCCGGTGGCACGTAAAAAGCACCATCTGAACATGGCTGATGCCAATACCACCTGACTGGCTCTCATGCCAGTGGCATGTAAAAAGCTCTATCTGAACGTAATCGATGCCAGGCCCGCCTGACTGGATCCCATGCCAGTGGCACATAAAAAGCACCAACCAAACGTGATCAATGCCAAGCCCGCCTGACTGGCTCCTGTGGCGGTAGGACGTAAAAAGCACCCATTGCACTCTTGGAATGGTTGGCATTAGGAAGGGCATCCAGCTGTAGAAACCTTCCCAGATCAAATTTGAGCATGGTGCAGCTTCCTGGCTTGCCAATCTTCAGTCAATCTGTCCAACACATGCCAGCATGGAAAGCAGATGTTAAGTGATGACGATGATGATGATGATGTTGCTGTGGGTACTTTGATAAAGTAAACAATTCTGCTAACTTAACTGAGAATAATAAATCTTTCTGGTGATTTCCCCTCCTTAGGTGGCCATCACCCATGGGTAATTTCCTGACCAATTTATTTATGCCAAATGTTCGGCATAGCAGCTATCTTCAGATTTTTTCCAAATCTTTTGGTATCATTTTCAACCCTCCCACTGTACTTTCAGTCTTGCAGCAAGAAACAGGTTTGAGTAAATTGTATTTTGAAATGTTGAAAGACCCAGCTTATTCACAGAGTCAGACCAACTGCAGAACCAGCTGGCTGCCAAAGGCAACTTCACCAAACATGATCATTTGACAATACTCTCAGGATTCATTGACAATTAGAAAAACTGCTACTAACATATCCACTTCAGAGTAGAGAGAGAGAGAGAGAGAGAGAGAGAGAGAGACAAACAGACAGACATTACAAAGCAGAATTTAAATAGTAAAAATTCCTTCAAAATCTCTCAGTTTCCAAAGTCACACTGACAGAAAGTGTTTCAGTTGTTGGCTGTGACCATGCTGGGGCAACACTTGGAAGAATTTTAGTCAAATGAATCAAACCCAGTCCTTATTTTATATTTTAAAAACCTACTACTAATTCTATCAGTATCTTTTGCCAAACCACTAAGTTACAGGGATGTAAATACATCAACAAAGTTTTCAAACAGTGATTGGGGACAAATACACACACATGCACACTTAGATATATATGTATATATTATTATTATTATTATTATTATTATGTACAAGTTTCACATCTGATGGATTAGAGCTCAAATGAGATTACATCTGGGGTTTATATTTGAAAAGTTGGAAAGAAATGAGAAGAGAAAGTACAGTCACAAATCAAAGGATACAATAAAATATGTGTCCTAATGTCACTAATTTGATGGGTGTGGTTCAGCTTCAGGGTCATCCTGGAAAGATACAAGAGTAAAATTTTAAATACATTTTTCTACATACACCGGTGATGGTGATGGTGATGGTGATGATGTTAATGATGTTGACAGTGACAATCACACTAAGTCATAATCAAATATATTAATCCAGCTATACAAAAGTCTCTACAACAGAAACACCAACGCATGAACGCATTCATCCATTCATATACACAGACATACATATTAATGCACACAGATCCACACATCTACATATGCCCAAGACCTGCCCACCACAACAGAAGTGATAGCCTAAATGCAAGGTGCCACATAAAAAAGCACTGGTGATGGTGTCATGTAAAAAGCACCAGTACACTCTGTAAAGTGGTTGGCATTAGCAAGGGCAGCCACCGGTAGAGACCCAGTCAAAACAGACTATGGAACCTGGTGTGGTCCCTGGCTTTACCAGTTCCTGTCAAGCCTTCCAACCCATGCCAGCATGGAAAATGGACGTTAAATGATGATGATAATATGAGTGTCTGTGTATACACAAACACAAACACACACACATCATCATCATCATCATCATCATCATCATTTAACGTCCGCTTTCCATGCTAGCATGGGTTGGACGGTTCAACTGGGGTCTGGGGAGCCCGAAGGCTGCACCAGGCCAGTCAGATCTGGCAGTGTTTCTACAGCTGGATGCCCTTCCTAACGCCAACCACTCCGAGAGTGTAGTGGGTGATTTTATGTGCCACCGACACAGGTGCCAGACGAGGCTGGCGAACGGCCACGCTCGGATGGTGTTTTTATGTGCCACCGACACAGGTGCCAGACAAGGCTGGCGAACGGCCACGCTCGGATGGTGTTTTTATGTGCCACCGACACAGGTGCCAGACGAGGCTGACGAACGGCCACGATCGGATGGTGTTTCTTACGTGCCCACAGCACGGAGGCCAGTCGATGCGGTATTGGCTACGGCCACGTTCGGATGGTTTTCTTGTGTGCCACCGGCACTGGTACCACAAAGATATTGATGTTCATCTATTTTGATTTGATTTGATCACTTGTCTCAACAGGTCTTCACAAGTGTCACAAGAAGGAAGGTATGCACAGGTGGACTGACTACGTCCCAAGTAGAGGCCACGGGTTATGGCCTGACTAGTCTTGCCGGGTCTTCGGATGGTGTTTTTATGTGCCACCGACACAGGTGCCAGATGAGGCTGGCGAACGGCCACGATCGGATGGTGTTTGTTATGAGCCCACAGCACAGAGGCCAGTCGATGCGGTACTGGCTACGGCCATGTTCGGATGGTTATCTTGTGTGCCACCGGCACTGGTACCACAAAGATACAAATTCCATTGATGTTCATCTATTTTGATTTGTTTTGATTTGATTTGATCACTTGCCTAAACAGGTCTTCACAAGTGTCACAAGAAGGAAGGTATGCATAGGCGGACTGACTACGTCCCAGGTAGGGGCCACGGGTTATGGCCTGACTAGTCTTGCCGGGTCTTCAGATGGTGTTTTTATGTGCCACCGACACAGATGCCTGATGAGGCTGGCGAACGGACATGATCGGATGGTGTTTGTTACGTGCCCACAGCACGGAGGCCAGTCGATGCGGTACTGGCTACGGCCACGTTCAGATGGTTTTCTTGTGTGCCACCGGCACTGGTACCACAAAGATACAAATTCCATTGATGTTCATCTATTTTATTTTGATTTTCACTTTCACTTGCCTCAAAAGGTCTTCACAAGTGTCACAAGAAGGAAGGTATGCACAGGTGGACTGACTACGTCCCAGGTTGGGGCCACGGATTATGGCCTGACTAGTCTTGCCGGGTCGTCGGATGGTGTTTTTATGTGCCACCGACACAGGTGCCGGATGAGGCTGGCGAACGGCCACGATCGGATGGTGTTTGTTACGTGCCCACAGCACGGAGGCCAGTCGATGCAGTACTGGCTACGGCCACGTTCGGATGGTTTTCTTGTGTGCCACCGGCACTGGTACCACAAAGATACAAATTCCATTGATATTCATCTATTTCGATTTGTTTTGATTTTTTTGATTTTTTTTGATTTTCACTTGCCTCAACAGGTCTTCACAAGTGTCACAAGAAGGGAGGTATGCACAGGTGAACTGACTACGTCCCAGGTAGGGGCCACGGGTTATGGCCTGACTAGTCTTGCCGGGTCTTCGGATGGTGTTTTTATGTGCCACCGACACAGGTGCCAGATGAGGATGGCGAACGGCCACGATCGGATGGTGTTTGCTATGTGCCCACAGCACGGAGGCCAGTCGATGCGGTACTGGCTACGGCCACGTTCGGATGGTTTTCTTGTGTGCCACCGGCACTGGTAACAAAGATACAAATTCCATTGATGATCATCTATTTTATTTTGATTTTCACTTTCACTTGCCTCAACAGGTCTTCACAAGTGTCACAAGAAGGAAGGTATGCACAGGTGGACTGACTACGTCCCAGGTAGGGGCCACGGGTTATGGCCTGACTACTCTTGCCGGGTCTTCTCACGCACAGCATACTTCCATAGGTCTCGGTCTCTAGTCATTTCCTTGGTGAGACCTAAAGTTCGAAGGTCGTACTTAACCACCTCGTCCCAGGTTTTCCTGGGTCTACCTCTTCCACAGGTTCCCTCAACTGCTAGGGTGTAGCACTTTTGCACACAACTATCTACAGCCATTCTCGTCACATGACCATACCAGCACAGCTGTCTCTCTTGCACACCACAATTGACGCTTCTTAGGTTCAACTTTTCTCTCAAGGTACTTACACTGACGATTATGAACACTGACATTACACATCCATCGGAGCATACTGGCTTCATTTCTTGCAAGCTTACGCATATCCTCAGCAGTCACGGCCTATGTTTCACTACCATGTAGCATGGCTGTACGTACACATGCATCATACAGTCTACCTTTTACTCTGAGCGAGAGGCCTTTTGTCACCAGCAGGGGTAAGAGCTCTCTAAACTTTGCCCAAGCTATTCTTACTCTAGCAGTTACACTTTCAGCACACCCACCCCCGCTACTGACTTGGTCTCCTAGGTAGCGGAAGCTATCAACTACTTCTAGTTTGTCTCCCTGGAACGTGGTAGAAGTTGGTCTCTGCAAATTTCCAGTGTTTATTGCTCCTGAGCATCTGCCACAGACAAAAACTATTTTCCTAGTTAGCCTTCCTTTGACATTGCTGCACCTCTTATGTGTCCATAGCTTACACTTGGTGCACCTTATAGAGTTTCTACCTACACCTTTTTTACAGATCGAGCAGGGCCATCTACCTGAAGTCGTTTGTGATTGGTCCACCTTCCTACTTATTAGGACTTTGGTTTTGGCTAGGTTGATTCTAAGGCCCTTCGATTCTAATCCTTGTTTCCACACCTGAAACTTCTCCTCCAGTTCTGATAGTGACTCAGCAATTAGAGCAAGGTCGTCAGCATAGAGGAGCTCCCAGGGGCATCCTGTCTTGAATTCCTCCGTTATTGCCTGGAGGACTATGATAAATAGGAGGGGACTGAGGACTGAACCTTGGTGGACCCCAACCTCTACCCGGAATTCTTCACTGTACTCGTTGCCAACCCTCACCTTACTAGCAGCGTCTCTGTACATGGCTTGCACAGCTCTCACTAACCATTCATCTATCCACACATATATATATATATATATATATATATATATATATAATATACATAATATATTTATGTATAAATATACATAAATATATTTATGTATAAATTTGTATTGTCTCCCTGGTTTTTATGTGCTAAGCCACTTGGTGTTAAACTGATGGTATTATTAAATTAATATCGAATTTTTCACCCTCATTTATGAATATATATATATATATATATATATATAATATATATATATATATATATATATATATATATATGTAGAAGGTTAAAAAGGAACACATGAGTTGATATATATATATATATATGGAAAAAAAAGTCAGGATAGAAAATGCTAAAATAATTTTGTAAAAAATATTTCAGTAATGGTTTCGGTCATTGAGACTTTTTTCAACTGTAAGTATGGAAAACAATTAAACACCAGTTGTCAAGCAGTGGTAGGGGACAAACACAGACACACACACACACACACACACACACACATATATGACAAGCTTCTTTCAGGTTCCATCAACCAAATTTACCCACAACACTTTGGTCAGCCCGAAGCTGCAGTAGCAGACACTTGCCAAATGTGCCAGGCAGATGGTCTGAACCCAGAACCATGTGGTTGGGAAGCAAGCTTCTTATCACACAGCCACAGCAGTGCCTATAATTGCTTTTTTCTTCAAAGCTGCATCAGTTTTTATCTTTTCTCTCCAAGCTCTACAAAACTTCAAACTGAACATTAGCCACAACAAACTCATTCCATCTATCCACATGTTCCAGTGTCAGAAAACCTAAAAGGGCTTCAGATACTTTAACATTCTTCTTCTCTCAAGACTAATTTACAAAAAAATCCTCTAAGTTGTAGCTTATTACACTTCATTCCCTTCTTATCCACACTGTACCATGCCCCCCCCACACACACACACACATGCATTTTTTTTTCCTCGTTTTCTTTCTCTGGTTTTTATCTCCTTGTCTCTCCTTTTTCTCAGAAGTGAAGTGAATACTGAAAACATAAAAGACGTTTCCTTCTGTTTTTCCATTTCCCAACTATTGACCCAACATACACTGGGAGTTTGTGTATTTTCTTTTGCTTTTTTACCTTGACTTCATTATATATATACTTTTTTGCACCATATCAAAACAGGCGACAGGAACCTGGTGCAGCCCTCCGACCTGCCAGTTCCTGCCAAACAGACTGATGTAAAATAAAAAGTCTCAAGTAGCAAAAAGATGTACAATGTAGCATCAACTTCATTTTGATAAAGTATGAGGTCTTTGTCTTGCCAAATAAAAAGCATCTGTGCCCGTGCCACATAAAAAGCTCCTGTACTAGGTGCCATGTAAAAAGCACCCAGTACACTCTGTAAAGTGGTTGGCATTAGGAAGGGCATCATCCAGCCTTACAAGCCATGCCAAAATAGACAACAGGAGCTCAGTGCAACTCTCCAGCTTGCCAGCTCCTGTCAAACCGTCCAACCCATGCTAGCAAAAAAAACAGACATTAAGTAATGATGATGATGATGATGATGATGATATGGGAGTCATCTCAGAAAGAAGAGAGGTCACATGAAAAAAAAAATTTATGAATTTTATATAAGACAAGACTACCCATGACCCATTGGATCACTGACGGTTCAGGTTATAAAACACTGAAGCTGAGTTCAATATTGCATTGAAAGTGAATTTTAGGATGATTCAGTTAACTATTTCAAATCTTTTATGTCATCATAGGTATGGTTCACAAGTTCATGTTTACAATTTTATTGGTTATTTACAGCATCTAATAGAAATAGAACTTCCAGGATAAACTTGAACTCCAGTAACCGCATTTACTTAGGACATATGAGCACACTTCTGCAAAAATGCAAAATAAATTGTTATATATTGTAAACATAAAATTAATGGAAACAATTTTCACAGTATCATATATTCCCATATCAGGATTATGTTACTTTCAGAGTACTTTCCCATTATGCACTGTTTTGCCTATTTATGAAGGTACAAAAAAAAGCTGCATATCTAGGGAATCCGTAGTCCAATTTACACAAAACTTATTTTATTCTATTTTGTATTCACATTTCAGGGATACCTTACTTTCAGAGTATTTTCTCATTATGCACTAGTTTGGCTGTATTAAATTACAGTCAAGCATGCAAGCAAGCAATCACAGAATTTTAGTAGCTTATAGATAAAGAGAAGGAATAATAGAGAATTTACCTTGATCCATCAGAAAGTCGAATTTGCAGATTTGTGGTTGGTAAAGATTTATTAACTTCAATGTTTGATACTGGAGCACTGGAAGCTGAAGTTGCTGGGGATGTGTTGGTCGTAGATACCATACCAGGTAAAGGGCTTTATGAAAAAAAAAAAGAATGAGAGTAGGGAAAAAGATTAAGGTTATTTTGAGTTGGTTACTATAACAGTATATGAAAGAATTAATAAATGAAAATGTGTTTAATTATGGCTTTGTTCACAGAAACTATGACTGGAATTTTTGAAAGAAGAGTTGAAGGAAAATCATGATGACAGTGCATTTGTCAACAGCAATGACGAAAACTGAAAATAAATTGTAGCAGATTCAACTCACAAGAATTTACCATTGCTGTATAGTACCAGGAGTAAAGTAAATAAATAATCATCATAGTTTTATAGTTTACTAGTAGTATCGCCCAGCGTTGCTCGGGCTTGTTTCGACCCTTTAGAATTGGAATTTTTGAAAAGTAAAAATTTTGCATTATGTAGCTTGTTATTCTCTTTAAGTGAACAATTTTCTGGTTGAAATACACCAAAAAATGGCGACACAGCAGTAAAAAAATAGAGATTTTCATAGAAAAAAAAGCACCTTTTTGATGTAAATAATGTTTGGTGTTAACATGGTCCGATTTGAATTTATTCTTCTACAGAAAGAAGAGCAAGCCTTCTTCTATCATACTCTCAATTTTGGTCAACTTGCGCCGCAGGGTCTCGGAGGAGATAGTATTAGTTGAAGACTACCAAACCTGCCATACACAGACAACTTCAGCTTTATATATAGAGAGAGAGATTTATCCAGGTGTGGCTGTGTGGTAAGAAGTTTACTTCCCAACCACATGGTTCTAGGTTCAGTCCCTCTGCATGGCACCGTGAGCAAGTGTCTTCTACTACAACCTCAGACCTTGTGAATGGTTATGGTAGAGGGAAATTGTAAGAAGCTCATCATATGTTTGTGAGTGTATTTGTGTCCGCGGTTGTCCCTCACCATTGCTTGCCAACTGGTGTTGGTGTGTTTACATCCACATAACTTAGCAGTTTGGCAAAAAAGACCAATAGAATAAGCAGCAGACTTTACAGACAAATAAGTACTGGGGTAGGTTCCATTGAGCAGTCCAAGATGTGATGTTCACAATCGGAATGTCTATGACCAAATATTTTCTCCAACAGATATGCTGTGCTTGAGAAGACCCAGCAAGCCAAGTAAGACCATAACCCGCGGCCTATGTCAGGGGTGTAACCAGCCCACTTATGCATACCTTTCCTTCATTGGACACTAAACTCTACTTGCAAAGACCTGTTGAGGTAAGTGAAATCAAAATCAAATTCAATGACAGCACCGCATGACAGGCATCCATGCTAGTGGAGTGCTAAGAGCACCATCCAAGCGTGATTGCTGCCAGGGCCGCTGACTGGCTCCTGTGCCGATGGCATGTAAAAAGCACCATTCGATCATGATCATTACCAGCGTCGTCTTACTGGCACGTGAAAAACAACATTCGAGTGCGATCATTGCTAGTGCCGCTGGACTGGCTCCTGTGCAGGTGGTACGTAAAAAACACCATTTGAGCATGGCCATTGCCAGTACTGCCTGAGTGGCCCTCATGCTGGTGGCATGTAAAAGCACTCACTACACTCTCAGAGTGGTTGGCATTAGGAAGGGCATCCAGCTGTAGAAATTCTGCCCGATCAGATTGGAGCCTGGTGCAGCCATCTGGCTCGCCAGTCCGCAGTCAAACTATCCAACCCATGTCAGCATGGAAAGCGGACATTAAACGATGATGATGATGATGATGTAGTGGTTGAAGGAAGGTCTGGCTTTCATTAGGAGTGGTCCACATAACCATTCATGATAGAGAGGCTGGGATCCTATTTCAGTTTGGGAGTGAATCGTCATCACATGTCACTTTGTCACAAGCACATGTCAGAGAGCTGCAATAGAATGCTGTATTGCCAACAATAATCTATCAAATCCATTTACATATTTCTCAATACATACTGCTGTTATGACTTCACACCCTCATTTTATGGCTCCATCATAGATGGGTAGATTTGCTAGTATATATATATCATGGAAGGATTTGAACCCACAATGTCATCATCATCATTTAACATTTGTTTTCCATGCTGACATGGGTTAGAGGGTTTGACAGGAGCTGGCAAGCCAGAGAGCTGCACCAGGCTCCAGTTGTCTTTTTTATCAGGGTTTCTACAGCTGGATGCCAACCATTTTACACAGTGTACCGGGTGCTTTTTATGTGACACAAATACTAGTGTTTTTTTCATGGCACCAGCACCAACAGGGTTACCAAGTACCTTGCAAAACAAAACTTGCAACTGGGAGTAGTTTTGTGCCAATTGAGAGATTCAAGGTATAGAGGGGAAAAAGATAGATGTCATGCTGTAGAGCAGATACATGGATACCCTAGTTGGAAAAGAAAGGAGTGCACAGCAGGTTAATTGTGGGCTTGATTAACAGACAGGATGAGGTGACTGTAGTAAATGATGGAGAGAAATATAGGAGAGGCTTAGGGGCAGGGGTTACAGAAGATATGGGAGGGCATTGAGGATAATATCAGGCAAATAAGGTGTTAATGATGGAGAGCACCTCAGGGAGAGAAGAAAAGACAAAGGAGGTGATTGGTGGAAACAGTAGGAAGGGGAAGTAAGATAACTGGGTGGGGAGTAAAGGTAATTGGGGGGAAGTGGGGAAGGGGTTTGAATAATTCACCTCTGGAAACATGGATGTTTCATTCCTCACCCATAAGCAAACCTTATCAAATACCTTTTGAGCTGAATGGGCTACTTGACCTGAAGAAAATTCTAATTGGGTTCCACCTGCAAGATCATGCACTGTTTATCTTGATATGAGATCACCATGTTGTGCACATATGGTTGTGATACACGTGCTTGGTGTACTCTTGTCAGATGGGTAGACATAATGGGTATATTGTGCTTCATATATTTGTACCCCAGTGTCACTTTGATGGCATATGCTGCTCTTTCACTCAATAATAATAACAATAATAATAATCTTTTCTACTCTAGGCACAAGGCCCGAAATTTTAGGGGAGGGGGACAGCCAATTAGATCAACCCCAGTACACAACTAGTACTTAATATATTTATCCCGAAAGGATGAAAGGCAAAGTCGACCTCGGTGGAATTTGAACTCAGAACATAAAGACAGATGAAATACAGCTAAGTATTTCACCTGACTAACATTTCTGCCAGCTCGCTGCCTTCTAATATAATTATATCCTTTTCTACTCTAAGTACAAGGCCTGAAATTTATGGGGAGGAAGCCAGTCGATTACCTCGACCCCAGTACGCAACTGGTACTTAATTTATTGACCCCCGAAAGGATAAAAGGCAAAGTTAACTGCAGTGGAATTTGAACTCAGAACATAAAAACAGATGAAATACTGCTAAGCATTTCACCCAGTGTGCTAACCGCCTTAATAATAATAATAATAGTAATAATAATAATATGTAAACTTCACCTTCCAAGCATATGTCCTTTGCCTGAGAAAGCAGCAACTGTTTCCTTTGGTGGAACGTAATCCTTAGTGTGATAATCATTGATGTTTAAATTAATTTTACCTCCTTTAGCTTCTCTGCTGAGTTCTTGTGGAATTTCTCTGGAAATAGAAATGGAATCTAGCTATAATAAAACAGAAATAGATAACTGATACAAATTATAATGAAACCATCAATGCAAATGGAGAGAAAAAGATTAAAAATTTGACAGTTAGGTTAACTCTGAGAACACCTTGCAGAATGATTATCTCCCCTTGGTAAGTAGATATATTGCAGAATGATTATCTCCCCTTGGTGAGTAGACGTATTGCAGAATGATTATCTCCAGGAAGAAGTGGACATTAAATGATGATGAAGAGAAATAAAGAGAACGATTTGTTAAAAAGAATATTCATCAACACTTGAAAGAAGTGAAGCTAGAATCCATTCACAAGGTTTTGGTCAGCCAAAGGCTGTAGTAAGTGATATTTGCCCTCAGTGCCATGAAATGAGACTGAACCCAGAACCATGTGGTTGGGAAGCAAACAGCTTACCATACAACCATGCCTGTGCCAAAGCATAATTTTCACACAGAATCATTTACATGCAATTGTGATCAGAAACAGAGAGGTCCAGAAACAATTGTAACAAATAACAAAGTCATACTTTATACATTCTTCAACTTCTTATATAAATCCACAAATGTATCAGACCAGCAGATGATTAAGGATTCCACAGATGATTCAAAACAAAGTATACACAACAAAATCCATGAATATTCCAACTAATGTTTGCTATTCTGAACTTTTCAGACACAGAGTACTATTAGGGTTAGGGTTGCAGATGAAGCAAAAAACGAAAGATAAAGATTTACCTTCGGGTGATGGATTCCAGAAACTCTCTATTCCTTTCATCAGTGTATTCCCTTAATGGTCCATTATCAACATTGAAGCCATTCTTCCACATGTTCAAAACCTATTCCAAATCATAATGAAAAGTTCCAATGATGATAAAGGGTTTTCTTAAAATACCATGTCACAAATAAAATATGTACGTACATACAAACACTTAATCATATATCATCACTATGAAACCATGTGGCTTAGTGATAACGGTATTAGGTTCATGATTGTAAGGTTGTGAGTTCAATTCCTGATAAGGCAGTGTGACCTTGAGCAATACATTTTATTTTACATTCCTACAGTCCATTCATCATCATCATCATCGATTAATGTCCGCTTTCCATGCTGGCATTGGTTGCACAGTTCGACTGGGGATCTGGGAAGCCAGGAGGCTGCACCAGACTCCAATCTGATCTGGCAGTGTTTCTACAGCTGGATGTCCTTCCTAATGCCAACCACTGTGAGAGTGTAGTGGGTGCTTTTTATGTGTCACTGGCACAGGGGACAGAGGGCCCAGAGGGGTCTGGTGTAGACCACATCTGGATGGTGCTTTTACATGCATGGGCACGGAAGCCAGTTCAGATGGCGCTTTTTACATGCCATTGGCACAGGAGCCAGTCAGGGGTGAGGGGGCTGGCATCGACCACATTTGGATGATGCTTTTTACGTACCACCGGCATGGGGAACCAGACAGGCGGCATCAGCCACAACTACAATTTCCATTTGATTGTGGTTTGATTTGATTTTGATGTACTTGACTCAACAGGTCTCCTCAAGCACAGCATGTCGCCCTACGATCCAAAGTACTTTTTGAGTGGGCTGGTTATGCAACACTGGTGTAGGCTGCAGCTGTGATCTCACTTTATTTGCCTGGTCTTCTCAGTCACAGCATACCTCCAGAGGTCTCGGCCTTTTGTCAATGCCTCAGAAGACCGAATTCAACTAGCAAAAACGAGTAGTACATGTATTTCAAAGGGGCAGCCTTGTCACATTCTGTATCACACAATCTCACTAAAATCTACATTAAAGGTATGTGGATCTGTGGAGTGCTCAGCCCACTTGCACATTAACTTCATGAGCAGGCCATTCAACTGATCAGATCAAGTGGAACCTTTATCATTGTAACTGATGGAGTGCCAGTTCTTTTGTTTCATCATCATCATTTGATGTCTGTTTTTCATGGTGGCATGCGTTAGGTGATTCGTCATGGTCCTTCCTAGATGGCTCAGAGGATCATGCCTTGCTTCTTGGTTTCATCTTAATCTGTGATCACTATGGCTTGATGCCCTTCATATAACCAACCACTTTAGAAAGTGTATTAGGTACATCTTAGCAAAGCAAAAGCACAAAAGAAGTTACCATGCCCTCAACAAGACAAGACAAAGCATCTGCTCCACCCTGCACACATCCCACTCAGAAGCTGACTCCATTAGAGTGAAGTGGATCTATGGTGGTAATAGCACTAGTGAGCTTATATCATGGACAAAGCAACACAAAGAAATCTTCTCTATATTGACGATCCCATATATATGTGTATATGTGTATATATATATATATATATATATATATATATATATATATATATATATCTATACAATAATATGTTACTTTACTCGGTAGTCAAGATAAAACTCTGAGTTTCAGATGCCGAAGTGGAAATCCACAACACCATCTCTTCGGTTATCTGGCTATTTGAAAACGCTATGAAAAAATACCGTTAAATAAAGGGAAATTACTGTGTTATAACTCTGCTTGCCTGCGTACTTATACATCGCTTGCATTTTTCGTCATAAAAATTATATAAAAATACATAAAAATATATAAAAATATATAAAATCTTCTTGGGACATAACATAGAAAGCATGTTCTATCTGTTTTCTTTAGGGGACCAAAAACGTAACAGAAATTTAGTCACATGTGGACATGATCCGAAAAGTCTAAATACAAGGACAGAACTTTTCGGATCATGCCCACATGTGACTAAATTTCTGTTACGTTTTTGGTCCCCTAAAGAAAACAGATAGAACATGCTTTCTATGTTATGTCCCAAGAAGATTTTATATATTTTTATATAATTTTTATGACGAAAAATGCGAGCGATGTATAAGTACGCAGGCAAGCAGAGTTATAACACAGTAATTTCCCTTTAACGGTATTTTTTCATAGCGTTTTCAAATAGCCAGATAACCGAAGAGATGGTGTTGTGGATTTCCACTTCGGCATCTGAAACTCAGAAACATATTATTGTACAGATAAATTTCCTCTATTTACATAATATTGAGGTCTCTTTCTTTCTTTTGTTATCTTACCGTTTTATCAATATATATATATATATATATTGTATATAATAAGAAAAGAAAATATATACATAATCACCATCATCATCATTTAGCGTCCGCTTTCCATGCTAGCATGGGTTGGACGGTTCAACTGGGGTCTGGGAAGCCAGAAGGCTGCACCAGGCCCAGTCTGATCTGGCAGTGTTTCTACAGCTGGATGCCCTTCCTAACGCCAACCACTCCATGAGTGTAATGCACATATATATACACATACATATAATGTAAACTTAGGTATATATTCTTTTACTTGTGTCAGACATTTGACTGTGGCCATGCAGGAGCACTGCCATTAGTCAAACAAATCGACTGTAGGACTTATTCTATCGGTCTCTTTAGCCAAACTGCTAAGTTACAGGGACTAAAGACACCAACATCGGTTGTCAAATGATGGAGGGGGACAAACACAGACACACAAATATATATATATATATATACATATATACGACAGGCTTCTTTCAATTTCCATCTACCAAATCTACCCAAAAGGCTTTGGTCAGCCTGAGGCTATAGGAGAAGACACTTGCCCAAAGTGCCACGCAGTGGGACTGAACCTGGAACCATGTGTTTGGGAAGCAAGCTTCTTACCACACAGCTACATCTACATAATGTAAATGTATAACACACACACACACACACATATTTATATATACACACATAAATATAATATAAACATACCACTGTCATTTACAGAGAGAATACTAAATCTAAAGACAATAAACATAACTCTTACCCTAGCCATTTCAGGGCTTTCGTTTGAAGCTGCACTTTTAATTACAACAGGGGTGGTACTTTCCATATCCCCTAATCTGTAACCAGTCCCGCAAAAAGCTGAAGACTTGGATTCAAAGTCCTCTTCAGGCCCAGAATCATCATCTCTAAAAATAAAAAGAATAAAAAAAAACTAAAATAAAGCAAAGTAGACATTCCTAAAACTGTTATTAGTTTTTAGTAATTATTTAAGCATAAAATTACAGCGGGTTCTTATTCACATATACATATACATCATCTACTGACAATTTGTATGTATGAATATATATATAATATATATATATATATATATATACATACACACATACATACATACAGGGTCGTCACAAGAAAAGCAGAAAGTTGTATATGTATGTATATACATGTATATATGCGTGTGTGTGTGATATATATATATATATTATATATATATATATATATATCATCATCATCATCATCGTCGTTTAACGTCCGTTCTCCATGCTAGCATGGGTTGGACGGTTCGACCGGGGTTCTGGGAAGCCAGAAGGCTGCACCAGGCTCCAGTCTAATTTGGCAATGTTTCTACAGCTGGATGCCCTTCCTAACGCCAACCACTCCGTGAGTGTAGTGGGTGCTTTTTACGTGCCACCTGCACAGGTGCCAGGCGGGGCTGGCAACGGCCACGATCAGATTGGTGTATTTTATGTGCCACCGGCACGGAAGCCAGTCGAGGCGGTGCTGGCATCGGCCACGAGTCGGATAGTGCTTTTTACGTACCACCAGACCAGGGATCCTGGCTGGTTCAATTCGATTTCGATTTCGCTTGCCCCAACATGTCTTCACAAGCAAAGGGGGTTGGCAAGGGTGCCTGTCGTACGGTCGCATTGGAGTATTTTACGTGCCACGGCCACGAGTCGGATAGTGCTTTTTACGTACCACCAGACCAGGGATCCTGGCTGGTTCAATTCGATTTCGATTTCGCTTGCCCCAACATGTCTTCACAAGCAAAGGGGGTTGGCATGGGTGCCTGTCGTACGGTCGCATTGGAGTATTTTACGTGCCACGGCCCCGAGTCGGATAGTGCTTTTTACGTACCACCAGGCCAGGGATCCTGGCTGGTTCAATTCGGTTTCGATTTCGATTTCGATTTCGCTTGCCCCAACATGTCTTCGCAAGCATGGGGGGTTGGGATGGGTGTCTGTCGTCGGATGAGGTTCTATATCGACTTCGCTTGCCTCAACCGGTCTTTGTGTCCAAGGGAGGAAAGGCATTCATAAGTGGGCTGGGCTCACTTGTCCTGCCTGGTCTTCTCACGTACAGAATATTTCCAAAGGTCTCGGTCTCTGGTCATTTCCTCAGTGAGGCCTAAAGTTCGAAGGTCGTGCTTCACCACCTCGTCCCAGGTTTTCCTGGGTCTACCTCTTCCACGGGTTCCCTCAACTGCTAGGGATTGGCACTTTCTCACACACCTATCTTCATCCATTCTCGCCACATGACCATACCAGCGCAATCGTCTCTCTTGCACACCACAACTGATGCTTCTTAGGTACAACATTTCTCTCAAGGTGCTAACGCTCTGTCGAGTATGTACACTGACATTACACATCCATCGGAGCCTACTGGCTTCATTCCTCACGAGCTTACGCATGTCCTCAGCAGTCACAGCCCATGTTTCGCTGCCATGTAGCATGGCTGTTCGTACACACGCATCATACAGTCTGCCTTTTACTCTGAGCGAGAGGCCTTTAGTCACCAGCAGAGGTAAGAGCTCCCTAAACTTTGCCCAGGCTATTCTTATTCTAGCAGTTACACTTTCAGCGCACCCACCCCCACTACTGACTTGGTCACCTAGATAACGGAAGCTATCAACTACTTCTAGTTTTTCCCCCTGGAAAGTGACAGAAGTTGTTTTCTGCAGATTTTCGGAGGTTAATGCTCCCGAGCATCTGCCACATACAAAAACTATCTTCCCAGTTAGCCTACCTTTGACATTGCTGCACCTCTTATGTGTCCATAGCTTACACTGGGTACATCTTATAGAGTTTCTACCTACACCTTTTCTACAGATCGAGCAGGGCCATCTTCCTGAAGATATTTGTGGATTGTCTACCTTTCTACTTATTAGTACTTTGGTTTTAGCTAGGTTGACTCTAAGGCCCCTTGATTCTAAACCCTCCTTCCACACCTGGAACTTCTCCTCCAGTTCTGATAGTGACTCAGCAATAAGAGCAAGGTCGTCAGCGTAGAGGAGCTCCCAGGGACAGCCTGTCTTGAATTCCTCCGTAATTGCCTGGAGTACTATGATAAATAGGAGGGGGCTGAGTACTGAACCCTGGTGGACCCCAACCTCTACTTTGAATTCTTCTGTGTACATGTTGCCAACCCTAACCTTACTTACGGCATCTCTGTACATGGCTTGCACAGTCCTCACCAGCCATTCATCTATCCCTAGTTTCCTCATTGACCACCAGATAAGGGATCGGGGGACCCTATCAAAAGCTTTCTCCATGTCAACGAAAGCCAGGTACAGGGGCTTATCTTTGGCTAGGTATTTCTCCTGCAGCTGCCTTACCAGGAATATAGCATCAGTGGTACTTTTTCCTGGCACGAACCCAAACTGCATCTCATCTAAACTAACTCTCTCTCTAATTAGTTGGGCTATGACCCTCTCCGTAACCTTCATTACTTGATCCAACAGCTTGATACCTCTGTAATTATTTGTATCTAGGGCATCACCTTTACCTTTGTAGCAGTTGACTAGTATGCTGCTGCACCAGTCATTGGGTATGACTCCTTCGTGTATCACCTGGTTGACTATACGGGTGACTAGGTTATAGCCGACACTGCCAGATATTTTGAGCATCTCTGCAGTAATTCCTGATGGGCCTGGGGCTTTCCCTGTCTTCATGCTTCTAATTGCCTTAGCTACCACGGAACTATCAACTCGGATAGCTGGTCCCTCTGTAGGGTCAACATTCGGCAGACTCTCTTTATCCCATTCATTTTCCTCATTCAGTAACCTTTCATAGTGGCGTCTCCAAGCTTCTCTCTTTGCATCCTCATTTAGCGCAAGTGAACCATCCTCCATGCGAACACATTTCTCTCCTACCACATCACGATTCTCTCTCACACACTGTCTTGCAACACGAAATACCTCAAGTCTTTCATCCTCACGGCGCAGGACATTGGCAAATTTTCTCTTATCTGCTTCCCCTCTGGCTAGATAGACCTGTCTCCTAGCTTCCCTTCTGGCAGTCTGATACCCTTCCCTGCTACCACCGTTCTTCCAGGCCTTCCAAGCCTGTTTCTTTTGTCTAATAGCCCTGTCAACAATATTGTTCCACCACCACGTTATTTTGGGTCTTAAGGGGACTTTGCACCAGCCACAGATCTGGTCAGCGGCTTTCAGCAGGTTGTCCCTCAGAAACGTCCAGTTGTCTTCTACCCCATGTGTAGCTATACCCCCTTCCACTTCGTCAAAGGCTTCAAGTAACATATCTCTAAATCTCTGTCCATTCGCAGGGGCTTTAAGCTTCCAGACCCTTCTTCTCCATGTTGGTCGTCTTCTAGTCGCCCTCTTAGTCCTGATCCTAAAGTCACTAACTACCAGTCTATGTTGTGGGGTGCATTCTTCGCCTGGGAAGGTTTTGGCATTTTTAAGCAGCCATCTTTCCCTTTTTCTGGCAAGGATGTAGTCGATTTGGCTAGTATGCCGGCCCGATCGGTAGGTGACCAGGTGGCTTGTTGGTTTCCTGAAGTTAGTGTTGCAGACCATAAGACTATTCGCATCGCAGAACTCCAGCAGCCTGGTTCCCTCCTCGTTGCGGGAACCATAACCGTAGCCTCCATGTACGCCATGGAAGCCCCCAGCATGTCGTCCAACATGCCCATTGAAATCACCAGCCACAAAGAGAAGGTCCCTGTCGTTCGTCGATGAGGTGGTCTGCAGTAGGGTGTCATAGAAACTGTCTTTCTGTCCATCGGGTAGCCCTGGCTGAGGGGCATAGGCCGATATAATGGTTGCTAATCTATTATGAAGCACTATTCTAATCTTAAGTATTCTGTCACTTACTCTGATTACCTCAATTACTCTATCTATCCATTTCTCAGCGATAATTATACCCACGCCACCAACCCCGTCAGTGTTCCCTGCCCAGAAAATCTTGTACCTGTGTCCCTTGCCTGTGAGGACCCTAGCAGATCCTCCTCTCCACCTTATTTCTTGCATACAACATACATCAACACGTCTCCGTGTTATATATATAAATAACAATTTAGCTAGGTATAAAATTCACCTAAGGGATATTAAATATCTGAAGAATTTACAGCTGTAATTTATGAGATATGACATTTGATTGTATAAAATATTTAAATTGAATTTATAATAGGTCAATTTATTGTTGTTTTCTATTTCTTATATATATATATATATATATATATATATATATATAGAGAGAGAGAGAGAGAGAGGAGAGAGAGAGAGAGAGATATGTATGCATTGGGTCATCCCATAAAAAAAGCGGTTTTTTTTATACTTTAATTTTTCAAAATTAAGATAAATAAAGTTCTTTTTTAAATCTAAAATAGAGCCTCCTTCATTTTCTACAGTGCTCTTCCATCTATCTGGTAGACTTGCAAGGCTCCTCTACCAAAATCCACTTGTCTGTGATGAAAAATACTCCTCCATCCAAATGATTTTGAAGACTGCGAAATAGATTATAATCAGATGGGGCAATGTCCGGTGAATATGGTGAATGGGGCATTGTTTCCCATTCAAACTGCTCCAGCCTTTAGAATATCATCTTCGCTGTATGTGGTCGAGTATTATCCTGATGGAAAAACACCTTTCATCTTGAAACCGAAGATGGTCGTTTTCCTTCTAGCACTGATGTCGATGAATGGTCGAATGACCAAATCCAGACTTCTCTGCTAGTTTCTCACCAGTTACAATGGGATTTTGTTTCACCAGGGTTTGCAGAACATCCTCGTTAAGCTCTATGAATCTTCCAGGATGAAGTTCGTTTTTTAGGGTGTAGTTTCCAGCTCAGAATTTTTGGAAATACCAGACATTGGCTTGCACTTATTGTCCAATCCCCATATACTGCATTAATATTCCTTGCACTTTCCATTGTGTTGTTGCCTTTATTGAACTCAAAAAATAAAATATGCCAAATATAGACACTTGTGATGTAGAGGTAACAGACTGATTCAGGCCAGTTTGAATACAATGGGATTGACCAAAGTCCAGCCATCAATATAATTAGTCAATCCCATTACAGACAATAGGTGGCTGGTCTTTATAATATATCAGTAAGTATATTAATGTAATTTATTTTACGGGCTTGTTATTTGGGTAAATATTAATTAGGACTATTTATGAAATCTTAACTATTATTCTTTTTCTAGACCTATTGGCGAATCCAGTTATACTAAAGTATTTTGTTTTATTTCTTATTATTTATTCACCCTGTTACCCCTGATGAAGCTCCATGTGCCAGATCGGATGTGCTATAGAATATGACAAATATTATTCTCAGAATTTTCTTTGGCAGCACTGAGGGACACTGGAAGTAGAAACGGCTGTTAGCAGTGATAAAGCTTTGTATTAAAAAATAATAATCGATGTTAGTCAATTTGTTGATCAAGAATTTTCTCCATTTTCTGCTTAATTTAAATGCCTAAGGTGGTATACAGTAAGACTGGACCCAGAACCATGTGGTTGGAAGCAGACTTCTTACCACACAGCCACACTGTTGCCTATTATAAAAAAAATTGGAATGCTTCACAAATATGCATGTTATCAAAGTAACTGAAAAGAGTTTCTGTGGGTAAATAAATCCTGGAGAACTTATTACAACAGCACAGGACTAACCACAAATTTCTGTAAAGATTTCTGAAACAGAATGTTGTCATATGACATCTGGTTTCATACAGAAAAAAAATCAATAAGCAAACTGCAACTGTAGAAAATTGACATTAAAATTGGTCTCTCAAAGAATTATTTAGAAATACTTACTTTTTAACTTGTTTAAATAAATCCATAAACTTCTTTGGAGGACCTAATACTTGCTGACCACTGGAAATTATAAAGAAAACAACATGAAGCAGGGACACTTCACAAATATTGAATGAATGCAAATTGCTATGATGGCTAGAGTTCATCATCATCATCCTCATTGTTTAACATCCACTTTCCATGCTGGTATGGGTTGGACGGTTTGACTGAGAGCTAGCAAGCCAGGAGGTTGCACCAGGCTCCAATCTGTTCTGGCAAGGTTTCTACAGCTGGATGCCCTTCCGAATGCCAACCACTACACAAATGTAATGGGTGCTTTTTACATGCCACCGGCACAGGGGCTAGTCATCCAGTACTGGCATTGACCACGCTTGAATGGTACTTTTTACATGCCACCAGCACAGGGGCCAGTCAGGCGGTACCGGCTTCAACAACACTTGAATGGTGCTTTTTACATGCTGCTAACACAGGGGCCATTCAGGCAGCACTGGCTTCAATCATGCTTGAATGGTAGTTTTTACGTGCCAGTCAGGCGGTGCTGACATCGACTCCGCTAGGATAGTGCTTTTTATGTGCCACCAGCACAGGGGCCAGTCAGGCAGCAGTGACTTTGACCATGCTTGAATGGTGCTTTTTACATGTCAGTGGCACATGTGTATTCAGGTGGCACTGAATACACATTAAAGTATGCTAATTCTATGCAAGACTACATAGTGTTGCTGTAAAATAATTTGACTGTCTTTGGTAATTTCAAGTAAATCTATAAACTCATAAGCTTTCATGTATACCCAACGCCACAATTTCTTTTAAGATTACATTCACTCTACTGATAGCGAAGGCACATGGTTTAGTCATTAAGATATTTAGCTTACAATCACAAGGTCATGGGTTCGATCCCTGGCAGCACAATGTGTCCTTGAGCAAGACATTTTATTTAACATTGCTTCAGTTCACTCAGCTGTCAAATATGATTTGTACCTCTAATTCAAAGAGGCTAGCCTTATCACATTCTGTGTTGTGCTGAATCTCGCAGAGAACTACGTTAAGTGTACGTGAGTCTGTGGAGTGCTCAGCCACTTGCATGTTAATTTCATGAGTAGGCTGTTCCATTGGTCAGATCAACTGGAACACTCGTTGTTCCAAAAGAGTGCCAGTTACTGATAGTCCAAATTCTTCAATTTTTAGCCTAAATTTGGCAAATACTTGAGAATCACATAATGCAGAAGCAATTCTGTACTCTTTAGTTTTTCATTCTTTTATTTGTTTGTCATTTGACTGCGGCAATGCTGGAGCACCACCTTTAGTCGAATAAATCAACCACAGAAATTATCCTTTGCAGTACTTATTCTATCAGTCTTTTTTGCCAAACTGTTAAGTTATGGGGACACAGACACACCAACTTCAGTTGTCAAGCAATATATATATGACGGGCTTCTTTCAGTTTCCGTCTACCAAATTCACTCACAAAGCTTTGGTCGGCTCAAGGCAATAGCAAAAGACACTTGCCCAAGGTGCCATGTAGTGGGACTGAACCCAGAACCATGTGGTTGATAAGCAAGCTACTTACCACACAGCCACTCCTGCACCTGTGTCCAAAACTTCTGATATAAAAATGTCAAAGCTATTTTACGATCACAAGAATCTAAAGAATTGGTAATTTAGCTCTACAAGCCAATGAATTACACATTGAACAGCATGAGTGAATTATATCAGTTTGACATGGCCCTGCAACTCACCAGATCCTCTCAAACCATACCAACATGGAAAGAGTAAGTTAAATGAAGAGGATAATTAAGAAAGCTGTTTAGGGTTAGATGGATTTGGTTCTTAAAAGCTAAGATTCTTGGCTACAGTCATTATAGATTCCTCATGGTAGAATGCAAACTATTTTTTCCAATTGTTGACCATTCACACATGCTAGTGCCATGTAAAAAGGACTGGTGTTGGTGCCATGTAAAAAGCATCCCGTAACACTGTAAAATGGTTGGTGTTAGGAAGGGCATCCAGCCACAGAAACCATACCATAACAGACAATGGAGCCTGGTGTAGCCAGGTCCTGTCAAACTATCCAACCCATGCCAGCAGGGAAAATAACGATGATGATGATGATGATAGTGGGGGGGATGGTGATGGTGGTGGTGATGATGATGATGATGGTGGTGGTGGTAATGATGGTGGTGATGATGGTGGTAGTGGTGATGATGGTGGTGATGGTGGTGTTGATGATGGTGGTGGTGATGACGATGACAATGATGATGATGAGAAAAGGCATAAGGAAAAGTATATATTTTTCCTCTTGTACACTGTTTATCTTTCAGTTAAATTACATGAAATTATTCTATTAAACTTAATGGTAACTTCAATATATAAAACAGGTCGTTATCACTTTTCAAAAAAAAATCCATATTTCAGTGCTATGACTGGCTGAATCAGTTACAGAAACTGTTAATCAAAGTATTCCTTCTCTATTTTCGGTAATTATGCCTGAGGCTTCAGTTTCTTCAGATTTCATCTAACGAGCTCACAAAGCCCTGCCTCATGTGACTATTATTGCTCTTCAATATAATTACATAATTAGTATATACAAATTATAATTTGCAAAATACTAATTATCATATCCTTTGCAAAATTTGATAGAGGACAGAATCATCATCATCATCCACTGTTTTATCCCCATTAACGGGGGTGGCTGGATCTACATCAATGTCATAGTAACCGCCCTCACACCATCTTGCCCAGTTTTGGGCATCCTCCCTTCTCAAGCCAACCCTCCCCCACCTGTCCCCTTCACCTTTTCCTTGGCGTACCTCAATTTTTCAGTCCATTTACCTCAAACTCAAGCACCCTCCTCAGAACATGCTCCTCATCCCTCAACACATGCCCATACCACACT
Organism: Octopus sinensis; assembly: GCF_006345805.1. Classification (NCBI taxonomy): domain Eukaryota; kingdom Metazoa; phylum Mollusca; class Cephalopoda; order Octopoda; family Octopodidae; genus Octopus; species Octopus sinensis. Next base: position 104,686,925 of record NC_043001.1, on the reverse strand, counting down.
CCATTCATCTTTTCCATCAACTCCAGCATTTCCATCAAGTCCTCAGTCCTCCTCTTATCAAACAGCTTCACACCACAGTAAGAATAATAAGATGAATTTTCCAACACAAGGAATAAGAAACTCTTTTGAGTTGATGCCAGGTCCACCTGACTGGCTCCCATGCCGGTGGTGCGTAAAAAGCACCATCTGAATGTGGCCGATGCCAGTACCCTGTAACTGGCTCTTGTGCCAGTGGCACATAAAAAGCACCTACTACACTCTCAGAGTGGTTAAGGTTAGAAAGGGCATCCAGCTGTAGAAACACTGCCAGATCAGATTGGAGCCTGGTGCAGCAGCTGGCTCTCCAGACCTCAGTTAAACAATCCAACCCATACCAGCATGGAAAACAGACATTAAACAATGATGATGATGATCTCTCTCTCTCTCTCCAGCCGGGTAACCTTGTACCTCCTCTACAGCAAGACACCTGTTTCTGTCTCACTATAACCTTTCATCATCCAATACAAGGTAACTTCTTCCGATGCACCATCCCCCTCTCAAAAGATTTTGTTTGTCTTGCACATTACTTGGTGATCCTGCCAGCGCTGGTGCCATGTAAAAAGCATCCAATCCACACTGTAAATTGAAACTGCTTCTTTTGAAACTCTTGTTTGAGGAGGTCAAGGTTTAGAGTAATTTTAGGCACAATATGACACAGAAACAAGGTTAAATGGATTAAGCTGATGCATATATTGTTTGGTTTAAAATCTTTGTTGATTCAGGTTTGGAGTGAAAAATCTATGTAGGATGAGTATACCTTGGCACTTTGCCACCATCTCTATCCTGCTGTCTCCCACTCTCTCACTCTCTCCTTCTCCTACACTTCCCTCAGGTTGGGTAACTATGTATCTCCTTTGCGGCAGAAGGCCTGTTTCTGTCTTCATTCCTGATCTCCCTCTTGCCGGCCAGGTAACCTTGTACCTCCTCTAAACCAACACACACGTTTCTATCTCTCTGTCTCACTATAACCTTTCATTATCTGACACAAGATCACCTCCTCCAATACCCCTTCCTCTCTCAAAAGACTTTTTTTGTCTTGCAAGTTACTTGGTGACCCTGTCAGAGCAGGCGCTACTTAAAAAGCACCCAGTTCACACCATAAAGTGGTTGGTGTTTGGAAGGGCATCCAGCTGTAAAAACCTTGCCAAAACTGACCTCGCCTGTGCTTGTGCCACATAAAAAGCACTAAGTCCATTCTGCTTACTGGTTGGTGCTAGGAAGGGAATCCAGCTGTAAGAATCCTGCCAAAACAGTCACAGAAGTCTGGTGCTGGCTTCTGCCTGGCCAGTCTTGTCAAACTGTCCCACCCATGCCAGCATGGAAAACAGACATTAAACGATGATGATGATGTTAAGTTGCAGTAGGTCACAGATCTCTAGAAAAACTGACCGAAGTGTTTAGGAGAAGATTTGAATGGGAATACTCATTACATTTGCATACTAACAGAATTACTGTTAAAATACCTGTGTTCAGATCCACCGGCATAGAAGGCTTGTCCTTCCTCATCACTATCTGCAGTTTCTCCTTGTCTCATATCAGCAATGGAGGCAAATCTGCCAAAAGAAAGATCATACTATGTTAATACATAATTTATAATATAATAAAGCTCATCACTACAAACACAACTGCCTTATACTAGTTTTCTTAACCCCTTTATTACCATATTTATTTTGAGATGCTCTGTGTGTCTTTCAATAAATTTTAAAAGGAAAAATTTGACAAGTCAGTCAGTCACCAGCTGACACTCGCTGACAATACATCGAAGAGGCCAGGGAACAGAAGGAAGAAGAAGAAAGAAGACACCTCCGAAAGGGGGGGCCCCGCCACGTCAAAACGGTAGAGGAGTAGGGGCCGAAACCGGACGTGGTTCCTCCTGATGATGTCTTGAGCTAACTGGATCCTATAAAGGAGCTGTTGTGGTAGCAGACCACGAAACATGGTTATAATTCCTATTACAAAGAATTTAGTAAAATAACTTAGTTATCATTAAGCTGGTGTTAGGAACATACATTGTGACTAAGGTTTGGTGGAAGATTTTAATTGAAATCTTATGGAAACAAGACATTTGTACTAGAGCCAGAGGCAGTTTCGGCTGGGTTGGTATCGAAAGGGTTGAAGAGTGTTCTTTGGTATTGATAAGCATTCATATATAACACGATATACATTTAGAAAAAAAACTCTTTTTTGCATACATAATGAAATAATTTCTTTACTTGCTTCAGTCATTGGACTGCAGCCACGATGGGGCACTGCCTTGAACGGTTTAGTCAAACAAACTGACCCTACTGCCTATTTCTTTTCTTTGTTGTTACAGCTTGGTACTTATTTGCCGAACCACTAAGTTATGGGGACATAAACAAACCAACACTGGTTGTCAAGTGGTAATGAGGGACAAACACAGACACATAGGTATATACATGTATCATTTTATTGTGAATGATGTTTGATCACAGTCCTGCTCAATCACATTTGACCTAAGGGTTATACAACATACACTACTTGTATATACATCAATAAGAGTGTATCCTTGTAAAACAATTGCAGGAAACCTCTCTGTGGTTGTTCTATATTTAAGAGATGAGGAATTGTGTGACACAAGCATTCTGTGTCCTTAAGTTTTCAAACAGGAGAGATAAGCACCTTCACCCAGCAAAGCCAGCAGCAAGAGACTAGTTTCAGAGTCATTGCTCTTCATCAGTCTGGAGTAGCTTGGCTTGCTAGCTGTCAATGTTTATTCGCCTTTGAAAACAGAATTTCAAGTGAAATAAATTCACTGATCTATAAAGTTAGAAATATTGCATTTCTAAATCTCTCAGAGAGACTTATATAGTAGTAGCATGATAAAGTGATGGTTTGTTGCCAACTTAATGTGGCAGTCCCAGGAAAGGGAAAAATACTACTGCTGTTTAGCCCCAGGAAACACCGTTTCCAGTTGGCTATATAACACAAGCATTCTGTGTCCTTAAGTTTTCATTTAACTCTTTTGTTAACAAATTTCTTTTGAAATATACTGCCACTGTTTCAATTGATTTTCAAAATAATAAAGAATTTAGTAAAATGTCGTCTTACTAGCTCTTGTGCTGGTGGTACGTGAAAAACATATTCAAGCGAGGTTGTTGCCAGTGCCGCTGGACTGGCTCCTGTGCAGGTGGCACATAAAAAGCACTATTTGAGCATGGCCACAGCCAGTACCACCTGACTGGCCCACATGCCATTGGCACATAAAAGCACCCACTACACTCTTGGAGTGGTTGGCATTAGGAAGGGCATCCAGCTGTAGAAACACTGCCAGATCAGATTGGAGTCTGGTGCGGCTGTCTGGTTCGCCAGACCTCAGTCAAATCATCCAACCCATGCTAGCATGGAAAGCAGACGTTAAACGATGATTATTTCATTATTATTATTATTATTATTATTATTATTATTCATCAATTATTATTATTATTATTAAGCTGCCATTTGGAACATAGCAAGAAATTTTGAGGGAGGATTTTAAATTAGATCATGTTGGTGCACCCAGTACACTCTGTAGAATGACAGTGTAGGGTAGGTGTGGGAAGCCAGATCTGGCTGGGGTGAACATAAAACAGCGATAATATTTGGACCAGATGAGGGTGGTTTAAATGCTAAAGAGTTAGACAAAGCTATTTTGCATTATTGTCTGTTTATATAAAGGAGAGTAAACTCTAACAAACTAACCGAGGGTTTCCTTCTTGGGTCACTGGAGTAGGATCAAATGACGGTCCAGAAGGTGGTTTCGTAGCTTCAGGTATAGGTGCAGATGGAAACATATCGTACATATCAGGTTCTTGGTCATCTTTGTAAAAACTCTCCATGGCAAGCTGCAATGACAGGAAAGTGATAATAATTATTTGTCTTTTTTTATTGCCCACAAGGGGCTAAAGATAGAGGGGACAAACAAGGGCAGACAAAAGGATTTAGTCGATTACATCGATCCCAGTGCATAACTGGTACTTATTTAATCGACACCGAAAGGATTAAAGGCAAAGTCGACCTCGGCGGAATTTGAACTCAAATATGAATTCAAAACAATGTGAATAAATAAGCAATACATTTGACAGAATAATGTGAATCCTAAAGGGTTAATGACAGAATGGCATTAGATTCCATTTCCCAATCATGGCTATCAAAGTCAATACACAAGGCAGATGTGCTTGCTACCTCAGATATTGAAAAGCTAAGAAGTGGCTCTTTTAATTGAAAATGGAATGACTATCTCCAGTGTTATCAATATTTCAATGGGAATATACAAGGTGAAATGCTACCTGTACTTCTGTTTATTTTGGCCCCAAATCCATTGGGTTTGTCATAGAGTCTGCAACAGCAGTGCACACTTATATTACCTATATTTTCTCTGTGGATTTTCTAAAGATCTATGCTTGAAATATTTAGAATTCTAAAAACAACTGGATTTAATCAAAATATGTTTTGCTGTTAACAACTGAATATGGAAAAACTGTTCTTCAGACCCAAAATCTTTGCATCAATGGTCTCTGTCGTAATAAGTGGTACAAAACCTAGGTATTGATGAAAATTTATTTAAAAAGGGGCTGTAAACAAAGAAAATTATAACTGACTAAGCAAAACGTCAGTCAGTGCTTTCCTCTTACAAAAACACAATATCCCACAATGCATTTGCAGTGCAATACTGATCCCAAAGTCTGCTCCCTAGACATTAAAACCTACAAGATCCTGAGAACAACTGCAAATTTTCAGAGAAACAGTGATATTAACAGAAGATATAGAGTCCTTAAGCTTGGGTTAGTTTTGCAGAGCAATACAGCAACAATTATCTCTGCCTGTGGCCCTCAAATGAACAAAAGGACCACTTTTATGATATTCCTCTGCAGGCTACCTCCAAGACAAATGACAATGACTTCATCTTTGTGACTGGTGATTTCAATGTACATATTGGGTGACACCCAGGTATCTTCCATGATACACATGGGGGCCATAGAATTGGTTCCCAAAACAAGGAGGAAACAAGGCTGCTGGAGTTCTGTGATGCAAATGACCAAATGATCTGCAATACCAACTTCAGAAAGCCATCCAGTCACCTGATCACCTATAAATCCAGCAACCACACAAGTCAGATTGACTATTATCTCACCAAAAAGCGAGATTCATGGTTGTTCATAAATACAAAGACCTCCCCTGATGAAGGCTGTACCCCCCCAGCATAGATAAGTCATTAGCGACTTTAAATTTCAGGCCAGAAGGATTCCAAGGAGATGACTAGTCTGAAAAACGATTTGGAAGCTTAGGGATCCTTTAAATGATCAGAGATTTGGGGACATTCTAAGAAATTTAACAAGGAAGAGGAAGAACTACAGACTTGTAACATAGAGGGCAACTGGGAGTTCCTACGAGAAAGCTTGCTAAGTGCTACTGGTTCGAAGTCCCAGCCAGATCTAGGGTGACATGCTGGTAGGATGATGTTGTAGACAAAACCATGAGAGCGAAGAAACAGGCCTGGAAGCACTGGAAGAATGGAGGTGGCAGAGAACTGTATCAGGTTAGGGTTAGGGAAGGCACTTACCAACAAGTACACTTAGCCAAGGGAGAGGCAGAAAGGAGGAAGTTTGTCATTGTTCTGTGGCATGAGGAGCAGAGGCTTGAAGTGTTTCAGATCACGAGACAGCATATCAGAGAAAATCGTGACATGGTAGGAGAGAAGTGTGTTGACATGGATTATGCCTCGCTTGCAGTTAGTGAGTCTGCAAAGAAGGAGATTTGGAAGTGCCACTATGAAAGGTTGCTAAATGTAGAGAATGCATGGGAGAAGGAGAGGCTGCCTAGTGTGGACCAACAGAGAGGGCAGCTATCCAAATTGATAGTAGCTTGGTAGATTAAACAATCAAGGATATGAAGACAGGGAAAGCCCCCGGCCCATCAGGAGTCACTGCTGAGATGCTAAAAATATCTGGTAGAGTGGGGTATGGTCTAATCACCTGTCTAGTTAATCAGATTGTTCACGAAGAAGTCATATCCAATGACTGGTGTAGCAGACTGCCTAACAAAGCTGCATCAACAGAGGTGCTACTTCCTACAAACAGATCAGGGTTGCAGGAGCAAAAAAAAAACACCAACTGTGTAAGTCCATAGCCAACCCCTTGCCTTCAGTTCCAGCACCACTAGCGCCCAACCTACAGAAGAGCCTTTCCCAGCACACAACAGACTGATTGGCCACAGCCAGACATATCATGCCCATGTGATATCCTTAGTCATCATTGAAACGACAGACACTAACGTAGCTAGAGTGTGTGCTGCCCAGGGTGGCCCTTTCATTTGCCACTCTTGGACTCCTCAAAAAACACATATTGCCTATAGCAGTCCCAAAAGTGGTGCCCCTTTAAAAGTGCCGCCTGGGATGGACCATCCCTACCACCCTAGCTACGCTAGTGACGACAGATGAACTAATAATAATTTTTTGAAACCTGGAATGAAAGTTGAAGGGAATGCTTGTCCTTGTAGAAAAAGATATGGATTCAAAGAATTGTGTGGCTATCACAGAAACCACATGATAATCCTTTCTACTGTAGGCACAAGGCCTGAAAATTTAGGGGGGATAGTCTATTACTTCTACCCCAGTGTGTAACTGGTACTTATTTTATCAACCCGGTACGGATGAAAGGCAAAGTTGACCTCGGCGGAATTTGAACTCAGAATGTAGCAGCAGATGAAATACAGCTAAACATTTCACCCAGTGTGCTAACAATTCTGCCAGCTCACCACCTTCATCAAATTACATAATAATCCAATACAGAAAAGTATAATACATAATGTCCATGAAGCTAAAATCCAGAAGATCTGATCAATGAAATTAGTTCCTGAGGAGTATTGTTGAGTCTCGTCAACACCGTTATATCCTTCTTTGAACCCACTGTATAAGCCAGTTTATAACGTGGACTTAGAACAAGGTTATAACAATACCTATTTCTTTACTACCCATAAGGGGCTAAACACAGAGGGGACGAAAAAGGACAGACACACGGATTAAGTCAATTACATCAACCCCAGTGCGTAACTGGTACTTATTTAATCGACCTCGAAAGGATGAAGGGCAAAGTCGGCCTTGGCGGAATTTGAACTCAGAATGTAACGGCAGACGAAATACGGCTACACATTTCGCCCGGCGTGCTAACGTTTCTGCCAGCTCACCGGTTATAACAATACCAATATAAATCAGAAACAACACATAACAAATAATATCTTTTATCAACGACTTCTACAACTGTCTTCACAAAGCACATGCACGCACCACACTATCCCTCACTGACAGTGCACATGCGCCTGTACATAGTTTAGGACAGTTGATTTGCTATCCCACAGGGGTCTCAGGATTTCACCACAAGTATATAAACCATAAAATGTCAGGAGACATGGGAAACAAATATATTTATTTAACTACTAGATATCCTTAGGATTACAGCTGTTTCAAAGCCTCCTTCATGTTATAATAATTCCAGTGCGGAATAAATTATGCTTACATGTTTGCATGAATATGCTTGCTATGCATTATACAATACAATTCATCATCATCATCGTTTAACATCTGTTTTTCAAGCTGGCATGAGTTGGATGGTTTGACTGGGATCTGGAGAGCCAGCAGCTGCACCAAGCTCTAATCTGATCTGGCAGATCTACAGCTGTTTCTACAGCTGGATACCCTTCCTAATGCCAACCACTCTGAGAGTGTAGTGGGTGCTTTTTACATGCCACTGGCACAGGGTGTACTAGCACGGGAGCCAGTCAGGGGGTACTGGCATCGGCCACATTCAGATGGTGCTTTTTACATGCCACCAGCATGGGAGCCAGTCAGGCGGATCTGTCTTCGACCATGTTCGCATGGTGCATTTTACATGTCACGGGCACGGGAGCCAGTCATGGAGTACTGGCATCGGCCATGTTCAGATAGTACTTTTTACATACCACCGGCACAAGAGCCAGTCAGGTGGATCTATCTTCAACCATGTTCGGATGGTGCTTTTTACATGCCACTGGCATAGGGGCCAGTCAGGCAGTCCTGGTAGCGATCACATTCGGATAGTGCTTTTTACATACCACTAGCACGGGAGCCAGTCAGGCAGACCTGACATCAACCACGTTCGGATGATGCTTTTTACGTGCCACCGGTACAAGAGCCAGTCAGGGTGCACTGGCCACAGCTTTGATATTGGTTTTACTTGACTCAACAGGTCTTCTCGAACATATTATATCACCCGACATGTCAGGGGTATTCATATATTCACAAATCAAAACTTGAATAATTAGTGTAACAATGATGTTCTGATAATCTGATGAGCTAGCTATATTTACAGTGATTTATAAATATACAGTTATATTGTATAATGCATAGCATGCATATTAAAGCATGTAAACATAATTAAAATTCACAATGCTGATGATAAGATTATTACTACATGAAGAACACTGTGAAACAGATGTAAGCCTAAGGATGCCAAGTGTTTAAACATATTCATCTCACATACTTTTTATGGTCTATACACACTCACACATACACACACACACACATATATATATATATATATATATATATATACATATTACTTTTAAGAAACACCCACATTGCTAGAAATAAGAGTTAAAATGCTCTGATGCTGCAGTTAACGCACACAAATGAAAACATATACACTACCTCTCATTCACTGGACAATGAACTTTGCTGTGAAGACCTATTTAGGCAAGTGTAAACAAACCAAAATCACTGACATGGCTGATAACAGTACCACCTGATTGGCACTAGTGCCAGTGGAACGTTAAAAGCACATCCGAGCGCGATCGTTGTTAGGGCCACGGATAGGCTCCCATGCCAGTGACACGTAAAAAACACCTTTTGAGTGTGGTTGTTGCCAGAACCGCCTGACTGGCCCTCATGCCACTAAACTCTCAGAGTGGTTGGCATTAGGAAGGGCATCCATCTGTAGAAACTTTGCCAGATCAGATTGAGCCTGGTGCAGCATTCTGGCTCACCATTCAAACCATCCAACCCATGCCAGCATGGTTTGGACCAGTCCTCAGTCAAACCATCCAACCCATGCTAGCATGGAAAGCGGATGATGATGATGATGATAACGAGCATTTTTCGGATAGATATGGTCCCTGTGAGTATATATGTTTTCATACATATTCTTTAACTCCAGCATTGGAGCATTTTAGCTCTTATTTCTAGCATTGTAGATGTTTCTTAACACCCTAGTCATATTTAGTAACAATTAAAAATTCTCCTTTTTGGTAAAACATTGCAACCTACTGTTTATATTAATTTTGCATATATATATATATATATATATATATATATATATATATACATACACACATGCACACATTTTTACATGTGTGTGTGTGTGAAATGTTTGTTGTTATGTTCAATTATAATAAAAACAATTTTACATTAATCTGATGGTTTACTCTATACTTTTGGAGAGAAAAGAATTTCTTAACCCTTTTGTTACTGTATTTCTGCTGAGATGCTGTTTCTTTCAATTATTTCAAATATAACAAAGAATTTGGTAAAATAACTTAGTTATCATTAAGCTAGTGTTAGGAACATAAATTGTGACTAAGGCTTGGTGGAAGATTTTAATTCAGTATTTATGAAAACAAGAGATTTGTACTACAGAGTCAGAGGAGGTTTCAGCTGGGTTGGCAACGAAAGGGTTAAACAAGAAAATAAGAATATTGTTGACAGTGACTTCAAAAGTAGCAGCCAAAGATGGCTTAGCTGACCAAAACTTACAAGTCACTATCAATAACATTCTTCATCATCATCTCTTAACGTCCGCTTTCCATGCTAACATGGGTTGAACGGTTTGACTGAGATCTGGAGAGCCAGAAGGTTGCACCAGGCTCCAATCTTGATCTGGAAGAGTTTCTATAGCTGGATGCCCTTCCAAATGCTAACCACTCCGAGAGTTTAGTGGGTGCTTTTTATGTGCCACTGGCACAGGGGGCAGTCAGGCAGGCCTGGCATCAATCACGTTTGGATAGTGCTTTTTATGTGCCACCGGCACGGGGGCCATTCAGTGGGTCCTGGCACCAGCCATGTTCAAATAGTGCTTTTCACATGCCATCAGTACGAGAGCTAATCAGGAGACACTGACGCACACACACATGTACACATACATACATACATACATACATACACACACACACACACATTATATATATATATTATATATATATATATATAATATATATATATACATACATATATACATAAGAATTATAGAAGCAATTAAGCACAATATAAAACCATAAAGGTAAAATATAATTGTCACTAGTTGTGACAGAGGGTGCTGAGTAGCACCTATATTGCTAGAAATAAGAGTTAAAACCCTTGCAGCAGCATAAATGCACATTTATATTCACTGACCATTCAAGCATGGCCAATACCAAACTGGCTCCCATGCTGGTGGCACATAAAAGACACCATTCAAATGTGATCAATACAAGTGCCACCCGACTGACTCCCATGTCGGTGGCACATAAAAAGCACCCACTACACTCTCAGAGTGGTTAGCGGAAGGGCATCCAGCTGTAGAAACCTTGCCGACTCAGATTGGAGCCTCATGAAGCCTCCTTGCCAGTCCACAGTCAAACTGTCCAACCCATACCAGCATGGAAAGAAGACGTTAAATGACAATGCTGATGATAGGGGAGATAACCGTCTAACCGTCCAATGAGCAAAATTAGAAACACTGGACTAGTTTCAATTGATTGTGAACTCCTCAGCAGTATCTACTCCACTGCTCTGAAAGTACAGCTAACACACACACACACCTCTTTTTTCACTCATTTACACGAATACACACACACACTTTTTTTTCACTCATTTACACATACACACACTTCTTTTTTCACTCACACACACACACTTCTTTTTCACTCATTTACACACACACACATTCATCATTTACCCAAGGAATGGAGTGAATAATTTTCCTAAGGTCAGCATTTACTGAAGCAAAACCAACTCTGAACCAAAATGAAAAACTGTTAAGTTCCCTGGATAAACAGTTACATTCATCACATTTTGTGACATTACAATTGGTTGTGTAAAAAAAAACACAAAAAATGACAGAATGTGTTCAAAACAAGAGTAACATTTTTAAGCAGTAAAGTTTTGTTATTTCTGGATTATTTTTGTGTTAGTTACAATTAGATAAAAATATCTCAATGAGAGGAAACTAAAACAGCAAACTTTGTCACCCTTTGTAGAATATGCCGAACAGTATAACCAGATATGAAATGGCTAATTTACTAAAATATGATAGTGCCAATGCAAAGAGAATTAATACCAAGTTGTAGCCTGTAGTTTTCTACAAAGAACTGAAAAAGATAATATCAGGGCTTAAAGAAGGTAAAATGAAAACTCAGATTTCTGAATGGTGCTAATGACTGGAAAATCATCATCATCATCTAATGCTTGTTTTCTATGCTGGGCTAAACAGTTTTTCAAGGGCTGGCAAGTCAGAAGACTGCACCAAGGTCTACTGCCTGCTTTAGCATGGTTTCCATGCCTGGATGCCCTTCCTAATGCCAACCACTTTAGGGTTAGGGTGGCACCAACAGCAGTGAGGCCATCAAATGCCTTGCAAGAGAAAGGCCCCCTCAACTGAGATGGGGAAGAGATTTGAGGAAGGTGGCTGCATGCCAGGTGATGAGAAGTGAAAGTATGAATAGAGGGACAGCTAAAGATGTTTTGCTGTAGAGGAGATACATGGCAACCCTGTTGGGGAGAGAGTGAGAAGACGATGGTGAAGATACATATCAAGGTACAAACAATTGGACAGGGTGGAGTGAGCAAGGAGTTCATAAGAGTGCAAAAGAGAGTGGGAGACAAAAAAGGAGAAGGGGAATGCAATGAGTGGTAGGGTAGCAATGATACAAGGAGAGTGAGAGAGATGAGAAAGTGGCATTGCGCTGGAGAAGCATGAAGAGACAAGCATAGGGCGCAATGAGATGTAGTTTGGGTTATTGGGGGTATGCAGTGAAAGCAATACACTAAGCAGGACTATAGTTGCTGTACACCCACTCTCATTCCGTTACATAATTAGAAGAATTATTTGACCCAATATTAATTAAAATATTCAAACAGATGAAACTATTTCTCTATAATATAAATCCATTTTATCACTCCAAACACAATTTCTATCATATATTCATGATGATGATGATGATGAATATATGACAGAAATTGTGTTCTTATATAACTATGTATGTGTAAATATATTTTGGATGTGTGGTTGAGTTTGCCTTGCAATTATGTTGTTTCAGTTTCAGTGTGTATGTGCCTCTTTGTTTCAACATTACAGGGTAGTTCTAAATGAGAGTCACTGCCATACAGTTAGTATCATTCTATCCTATTTTCTACGAAAACGTATCAAGTCATGGGGAAATATTACTTTACTTAGAAACAAGGAATGGTGATAGAAAGGACATTTGGATATAGCAAACCTGACTCAAAGAATTCCATCTGACCCATAAAAACATGGAAACGTGGACTTAAAACTACATTGGTGCTGCCATAACTGGCTCCTGTACCAGTGGCACGTAAGAAGCACCCACTACACTCTTGGAGTGGTTGGCATTAGGAAGGGCATCTAGCAGTAGAAACATTGCCAGATCAGATTAGAGCCTGGTGCAGCCACTAGCTCTCCAGACCTCCATCAAAGCGTCCAGCCCATGCCACCATGGAAAACAGATGTTAAACGATGATGATGATGATGTAGGTGGAGAACACATAATACACAACGCTTCCAGAACTGTTTTGCTGAGGTGGGTGGATCTTCTCAAGAACCTCATATCACCAGACATCTCAGTCCATTCGATTCCAATGAGGTTCAACATCTTGAGATTGACCCTCCTACTACTTCATCTCATTTCTTAGCGGGGGTTTCTCTCTTCCACAGATTCCACCCACTTTAAAAGATTGGCACTTCTTTATACAGCTGTCCTCATCCATACACATTACATGATCAAACAATTATAATCTTTTCTCTTGCATGTTACATTTGATTCCTCTTATGCCTAACCTTTCTTTCAACACATAGGAAGCTGTCATGCTTCAAAACTGAGACATTAATAACAAAACAACATCCTTACCTTATGACATAGTCTAAAATGATAGTGACTTAGGAGAGTAACATAGAGTGGGCACCTAAAGGGAAGGGTTCCCAACCTTTTCACTATCAAAGACCCCTTTTATTTAAATGAGTTTTCCCACAGACCCCTTTTAATATGCTTATCCTTATGTGTGCATATATATACATATAAAAATAGATAAATGGTACAAGGCACCAAAATTTACTGGAAAATAGCAATCAATACAAATATGACGCTATTGTATAGCTTCACTGCGTATTTTGGTGCCTTGTACCATTTATCTATTTTTATATGTATAATTCTACCCTTATGGGGCTATCTTTTACTGGAAAGTAATACATTTATTATATATATATATATATATATATATATATATATATATAAAGATTTTTCACTTCCCGAGCATTATACTAATACATGTTTGTTGTTTAAACCACCTGTCTTCGTCTTTTGTCGAATTCTCCCCCTATATATATATATGAAATTTTGAATTTACTTCATTGACTCCCAGTACTACCTTTGCAGACCACCTGGGGTCCGTGGAGCACAGATTGGGAACCACTGGTCTAAACTGTGTAGGAGTTCAGGGATCATCTAGAGTACAACAATGAAAGTGTAGAGTGCTTCAATTAGAAATGGGGTGTTTTGGGGTTATAACTAGGACTACAATGTCTATTTGGGTGGTATTTGGACTAAGGAAAATTAGTAGTGCAATAATTTACAAGAGAAGTAGGAGAGAAGTGAAAGTAAAATCGTATTTAAACGACTGTATAATGCGGTTATATACTGATTTCGAAGACTGGCACAGGGCCAGCAATTTCAGGGCAGGGAGTAAGCTGATTACATCGACTTCAGTGTTCAACTGATTACTTATTTTATCGATTCTGAAAGGTTGAAAGGTAAAGTAGACTTCGGCGTCATTTGAACTCAGAACCTAAAGACGGATAAAATACCGCTAAGCATTTTGCCCGACATGCTAACATTTCTACCAGCTCACCGCCTTATATGTGAGAAATATTGAAACTTAGAACGAAGAATATTCTGCAATTAGAAAACCAACAGTTGTTGCAAGGTTGAGGTGGTCACACTTGCACCCAAATAAGTGAGATGGCTGCGTAGACAACAAGAGTAAACAAACGTGATACAGTGTTCGTTATAAGAACCGAAACGTTCCCTATTAATATCAGTGCGACTTGGAAGCGATTCTTTCGGAAGGTATCGCAAATAGTTACGATCTACAGTCGACAGCTGATATGAAAAATAATACACGACACTACGACAATACCTCGCTATTAAAAAAACGCAAGTACGTAGTAATGAAAATAGTTTTTTGTTCTTTTTTCAATTCATTTATGATTAATTTATTTAATCTTGGTTTGATATAATGCTTTCACTGTTGGATACATCACATTAATTTGGTTTTTCCTTGATAAGCAGACCAAATATTTTGTTGAAATATATATAATCAAACAGTATCTATGATGTCCTTCTCTGCTTTATAAATGACGGCTTTTGTCTAATGAATTTTTTTTATCCAATTGGTGTTTTGTCTGGATCTCAGACATACACACACAATATATATATATATATATATATATATATATATATATATATATAATCACCGTGATCGACCAGGCTATCAGATGTTGCTACACATCGCTGGTCACAATGCGCTTCGCATTGTTTTAGCCTTCAAATGATGCCACCCCGCTGGCTAAGCGAGCAGGCCAATATATTATATATATATATATATATATATGAGATTAGAGAGATTGAGTGATTGATTAATTGGTTCGATACGATAATCTATTTCCATTTTACTTTTGGTAAAGTACTCAATCCAGTACTGGTCTTACCTTAGTCGCCTCTCGTTTAATAACATTATACACACACACACACACACAGACGAGCACACACAATACAATCTATGTGTGAATATATATAAACACACACGTATAAAGGTATAACCTCTCTCTCTCTCTCTCTCTCTCTCTATATATATATATATATATATGGAGAAAGAGAGAGAGAGACGTATAAGCATCGACCCTGCACACACATTCATACATTTAGACAATAGAAGATACGTTGGAATGAAAATGATTTAAAAACCAAAGATATTATCCATATAATACTTCAATTTTTGTACGGTATATATAACAAAAAATATATAAATACTTCTAAATCCCATGATGAAGATTCAAGGAAGAATTTGGCTCGATCTCTGTCTACTTCAGTGACTTTAATAAA
Organism: Octopus sinensis; assembly: GCF_006345805.1. Taxonomy (NCBI): domain Eukaryota; kingdom Metazoa; phylum Mollusca; class Cephalopoda; order Octopoda; family Octopodidae; genus Octopus; species Octopus sinensis. Next base: position 104,671,487 of record NC_043001.1, on the reverse strand, counting down.
TTGCTCCACCAAAGATTCCTGACCGGGATCCATGTTGAATTTGTTGCAGAAACAGAAGAGCTCTCTAATCTTGCTGACTCATTTCGTACGAGTTATCTACCCTTCAGTTAAGAAGTGAAAGTAAAATCTACGTCGAGAATACGATTATATAATAGTTGGAAAGGTTGGCGTAAGGCCAGCAGTTTTGAGAAAGGGAAAAAGTCGATAACGTCGTCCTTAGAGCTCAACTGGAGCTTATTTTATCGACTTCGAATAGATGAAAGCCAGAGTAGATCTCGGGAAATGTGAACTCCGAATGTAAAGACGGACGAAATGCTTATTTCTTTATTGCCCACAGGGGGCTAAACATAGCGGGGACAAATAAGGACAGACAGAGGGATTAATTCGATTATATCGACCCCAGTGCGTAACTCTGTACTTAATTTATCGACCCCGAAAGGATGAAAGGCAAAGACGACCTCGGCGGAATTTGAACTTAGAACGTAGCGGCAGACGAAATACCTATTTCCTTACTACCCACAGGGGGCTAAACACAGAGGGGGACAAACAAAAACAGACAAACGGATTAAGTCGATTATATCGACCCCAGTGTGTAACTGGTACTTATTTTATCGACTTCGAAAAGATGAAAGCAAAAGTAGATCTCGGGAAATGTGAACTCAGAATGTAAAGGCGGACGAAATGCTGTTAAGTAATTTGCCCGGGTTACTAACGTTTCTCTTAGCTCGCTGCTTTGATGCGGTTATATATTGACTAGCAGTATCGCTCGGGTTTGTTTCGACCCTTTAGAATTGAAATTTTTGAAAAGTAAAAATTTTGCATTATGTAGCTTGTGAACATTTTTCTGGTTGAAATACACCCAAAAATGGCGACACAGCAGTCAAAAAATCGTAAAAACTAGGGATTTTCATAGAAAAAAAAGCACCTTTTTGATGTAAATAATTTTTGGTGTTAACATGGTCCGATTTTAATTTTTTCCTACGGAAGGAAGAGCAAGCCTTCTATCATACTCTCAATTTTGGTCAACTTGCACCGCAGGGTCTTGGAGGAGATAGTGTTAGTTGAAGGCTACCAAACCTGCCATACACAGACAACTTCAGCTTTATATAGGTAGAGATTTCAAATGTTGGCACAAGACCAGCAATTTTGAGGAGGTGATAAGTCGATCACATCGACCCTAGTGTTCAAATGGTGCTTATATATGGCTGAAGCGGGAAGACCAAAAATGGCTTGAAAGTCATAACATGCTGGCGGGAAATAACATCACTAGGTGAGACAAGCTTACCTCGTGTAGAGAATGTGCGGGCTAAGACTACACACCTTCACTAGTCAGCTAAGGTGAGACAGTGTCATGTGACAACTTGCTAGGGCTGCCTGCTGGAGCCTAGCGTCAGGTATTTAAAGGGAAAATTTGACAAGTCAGTCAGTCACTCGCTGACGATACATCGAAGAGGTCAGGGAATAGAAGGAAGAAGAAGAAAGAAGACATGTACACAACACCAGAGCTGAAGACACCTCTGAAAGCGGGGGCTCCGCCATGTCAAAACGGTAGAGGAGTAGGGGCCGAAACCGGATGTGGTTCCTCCTGATGATGTCTTGAGCTAACTTGATCCTATAAAGGAGCTGTTGTGGTAGCAGACCACGAAATACGGTTGTAATTCCTCCTATCGAAAGTGGACTTGGGAGGAATTTGAACCCTGAACATAAAGATGGACAAAATGTCGCTAAGCGTTTTGCCCATGCTAATGATTCTGCCAGCTCGCCACCCTAACACAGTTGTATATTAATCTTTCATCTTGTTTGTCATTGGACTTCGGCCATGCTGGGGCACCGCCTTGAAAGATTTTAGTCAATGAATCAACCCCAAGCACTTTTTTATTCTTTTTTAACACTTCATACTTTTCCTATCGGTTTCTTTTGTGCAACTACTAAGTTACACAAATTACCGGTACTACTTAAGAACAGTGGTCCCGGTGCGCGCACTCGCGTACTCGTGCATCCGCACTAGCTAGTTGATCCTACAACAACTACCTAGCAAAGTAAATAAAACACAAAATAAATAATTATTTTACACAAAGTAAATAATTTTTGTTAAACAAAGTAAATAAAGCACAAAAACTACAAAGTAAGGAGCAACTAGTCATGACTAGCTAGCACGAGTATGCGAGTGTACACATCGGGACCGCTGTTCTCAAGTAGTACCCAAATAACCTACACCGGTTGTCAAAAGCTGGGGAGTCTAATACAAACACAAGGACACATTTTTTTTCTTTTATTTGTTTCGCTCATTTGACTGCGGCCATGTTAGAGCATCACCTTTACTTGAACAAATGACCCAGGACTTATTCTTTGTAAGCCTAGTACTTATTCTATCGGTCTCTATTAACGAACCGCTAAGTTACGGGGGTGTAAACACACTAACATTGATTGTCAAGCCATGGTGGGGAGACAAGCACAGTCATGAACACACACACACACATATATACTGAGAACCCCTTCGGTCATGACTGACCATGGGATTGCACCTAGAAAGTTACCCTCCCATGTACAAGTCCGGGCAAAGTTGTTTAATGGAAGGCCAGCAGTCGCCCATGCATACCAGCCTCCCCTCTCCACATCACTGATGTTATCCAAGGGAAAGACAAAGGCTGATACAGCTTGGCACCAGTGACATCGCAACTGTAGTGTGACTGATATCCTCACTGTTTGAGAGACACATTAGGAATAATCTCATGGTAGATTACAACCATTTTTGGCTAGTTTGACCCTGTTGTGTCCACTGCTCTGATTGGTTGGCATTTGGCACAGTTTGTCTCTCAACTTATTTCACGCCAGTGTGTAAGCCAACCAATCACGGCCTTCGGATAAGATGCTTCATTTGAGCCTACCCCAGGCTATAAAAAGGCCAGCATTCACTATTCCAGGTCTTTGGCTCTAGACCTTCTAAGGACTAGTCACTGACCACCAGGCTACTCAGCCATGTTCCAGTTCCAGCAACAGATGACCAGCCAGCCAGCCATGTTCCTGCTTCAGCCATGACGACGCTAATGTACACCAGCACCATAGGACGTCTCCACCACCATTGCCATTACCACCATCAACTTCAAATATGTACACATCAACATCATCCAGGTTTAAAACTCCACGCTGTTTGTGAATATTTCACCGAGGTGAAACAGTTACAGTCTACCTGAAAGAACTTTCTGTATCAAGAGACTCGGCACGGCATAGAAGCCCCAACCGCTGCATGACATGTCCCCAACCAGCCTCTGCCTCGTGTCCACAGCATCTTGTTATAAAACTTGCTATCATGTACCTCACTTACGAACTGGTAAACAAATTCCATCTTAACTCAATATGCTGAGACATTCATCTTATGCTCTGTATTTCTGTTGTATACGCATTCACCTTCAGTCACACACAGACACAAACACTTGTTGCACGCATTCAGACACAACACTTTGCTAGCACTCACACACTCTCTCTTTGTACACTTTGTAAATAGAGTCTTCTTCTCTCTCAAACTGTAGAACAGTTTGTTGTCCTTCATTTATTCCTGTTGGCACTGTATTTTACATCATGTATTTAGCTTCTAATTTTGTTAGGGGTGACCATGCGGCATTCTAAAGGAGACATTTGTCACCCAACTCCTTACGTACAATCATATTCCCTACACAACTCATTTCTACAGCTGAGTGGACTGGAGTAACGTGAAATGAAGTGTCTTGCTCAAGAACACAACATGCAGCCCTGTTCAAACTCACAACCTCACGGTCGTAAGATTGACACTCTAACCATAAATACAATGGGCTTCTTTCAGTTTCTGCCTACCAAATCCACTCACAATGCTTTGGTCGATCTGAGGCTATAGTGGAAGACACTTACCTTAGGTGCCACCCAGTAAGACTGAACCTGGAACCATGTGGTTGGTAAGCAAGCTACTTACCACACAGCCACTCCTTATGTCTATAATTCTTGTGACAACAGGCTAGATTTTATGGTATAACCACCCCCAAATTTGTTGCCTTATAACTTCCAGAACAATTTATACTTTTTAACGAAATCTTCAACAAATACTGCTTCCACTTAGAAGCTACTAAGTTATCAGGAAGAAAGACTTGTTACAGATTTTGCTTGTCACTTTTATATCGGGGGTCAGTAATAATTTATAGACTAGTTTTATCAAATTCTGGTATATCTAAGGCCAGGTCTGTTCGGGATAGGGCTGAGGGAGTCGACAGAAATCATAGTGAGTATAGTCATAAAATTCAAGATTTATTATACTAATAATTAAGAAGAAGAAATTATAACAAAAGGACAAAATGTTTTATGAATACTTTTAGTAAATTTACCTAGAAGTAAATAAAGTACAAAATAATAGATAAATAGTAAATAAATAGTTATATAATTAGTAATTATATACTATTTATTTATTATTTTATAAATAGTATATAATTACTAATTATATAACTATTTATTTACTATTTATTTATTATTTTGTACTTTATTTACTTCTAGGTAAATTTACTAAAAGTATTCATAAAACATTTTGTCCTTTTGTTATAATTTCTTCTTCTTAATAATCCTCTGAATAACCCTAAACTTTAACTTTATACAATATAGCAGTATTGCTTCACACTCCAGGGGGAAAAACTAGAAGTAGTTGATAGTTTCCGCTACCTGGGTGACCAAGTTAGTAGTGGGGGTGATTGCTCAGAGAGTGTCACCACTAGAATACGAATAGCCTGGGCAAAGTTTAGAAAGCTCCTACCCCTACTGGCGACAAAGGGTCTTTCACTCAGAGTGAAAGGTAGATTGTATGATGCATGTGTGCGAACTGCCATGCTTCACAGCAGTGAAACATGGGCCGTGACTGCAGAGGACATGCGTAGACTTTAAAGAAATGAAGCTAGCATGATCCGCTGGATGTGTAATGTCAGTGTGAATGCACGACAGAGTGTAAGCACCCTGAGAGAAATGCTAGGCATAAGAAGCATCAGATGCGGTGTGCAAGAGCGATGCTTGCGATGGTATGGTCATGTACTGCGGATGGATGAGGAGAAATGTGTGAAGAAGTGCCACTCCCGAACAGTTGAAGGAATCAGGGGAGAGGTAGACATGGGATGAGGTAGTCAAGCATGACCTCAGAGCGTTGGGCCTCACTGAGGCAATGACGAAGGACCAAGATCTCTGGAGATGTGCTGTGACTACTAAGACCCAGCACCAGTTCCGCATAGCCCCTGCCCATTCAAAATACCTTGGATCCCGGAACATCTCGCTGTGCTTGAGGAGACCTGTTGAGTCAAGTGCATGTACATGAACATCGAACCAAATATCAATGGAAATAGTAGTTGTGATACCTGTGCCGGTGGCACATAAAAAGCACCATCCGAATGTGGCCGTTGCCAGTGCCGCCTCGACTGGCTTCTATGCTGGTGGCACATAAAAAGCACCATCCGAACGTGACCGATGCCAACCTTGCCCGAATGGTTTCTGTGCCGGTGGCACATAAAAAGCACCATCCGAACGTGGCCGATGCCAGCCCCGCCTCAACTGTCTTCTGTGCCGGTGGCACATAAAAAGCACCAACCGGTCGTGGCCAATGCCAGACCCCTCTGGCACCTGTGCAGGTGGCACGTAAAAAGCACCCACTACACTCATGGAGTGGTTGGTGTTAGGAAGGGCATCCAGCTGTAGAAACACTGCCAGATCAGACTGGAGCCTGGAGCAGCCCCTGGCTCCCCAGACCCTGGTCGAACTGTCCAACCCGTGCTAGCGCGGAAAACGGACGTTAAACGATGATGATGATGATGATGATGACTTTATTTAGTTCTAGGTAAATGTTTTACCGTATATTTAATTTTTTCTATATGGTATGATTTAATTACATCATTGTTGAATTGCTACATGGTAGTTCTTCTCTAATTGTTATAAGTCCTTTCTGATTGCTCTAAGTCCTTTAGAAAATCACTTCTAATTGCAAACCCAACATCACCTTCCCTTTTTTCTCCTTTTGGCTTCTAACCCAGAATAATGTGAATCCTGCTGCTCTTTTGACAAGATGATCTTCATCTGAAAAATCTTGTTTCAGAAAGAGCTGCAATGTCAACATTAAGATACCTTAGCTCCTTAGTTACTAGAGCTGTTCTTCTTTCAGGCCTATCTGCTTGAGCTAAACGGGTTCTCACATTCCAAGAGGCCAGGTTAAGAGAAACCTTATTCCTTGCATACTTGTTATCATTGTTTATATCAATTCTTTGTCCATTCCTGCTAAATTGAACCACCGTTAACCACAGTAAACTAACCAGAAGAGAAAGGACAGACAATTTTTGGTGCACCTTTTCTAGCACCTTCCCAGTATATCCAGGTGAGCAGTGTTCTCCTTAAAAGGGCTGCTCAGACTCAAGATTCTCCTCCAAAAACAGTTCCTGTCCATGAAAACATGCTAGCAATGTTAAAATAAGAACCCTGCCACCTTATGTGCAGATTTGTAACTATACTTCCAACTGGTCAAGTCTGCATACATTGCCACACCTTGATCGCCATAGGACTTTTGAAAAATGATGATTGTATGATGATGATAATCATCATCATTGTTTAACGTCTGCTTTCCATGCTAGCATGGGTTGGACGATTTTGACTGAGGGCTGGCGAACCAGATGGCTGCACCAGGCTCCAATCTAATCTGATAATATTTCTACAGCTTGATGCCCTTCCTAATGCCAATCACTCCGAGAGTGTAGTGGGTGCTTTTTACATGCCACTGGCATGGGAGCCAGTCAGGCAGTACTGGCAGTGACCTCACTCAAATCTTTTTACACATGCCACCGGCACAGGTGCCAGTAAGGCGATGTTGGTAACAGGTGCCAGTAAGGCGATGTTGGTAACAGGTGCCAGTAAGGCGATGTTGGTAACAGGTGCCAGTAAGGCAATGGGACATCTGTACTTCATTGGATTTCAGTGACAAACGCTTGTACAACACTTTTGCCATTCTCTGAGTCAAAATTGTAGATTCCAGTGACAAGCAAAGCAAGATAACCAGTACTAAGTTGACTGTAGGTTTTATATCAGAGTATCTTCTCCTAGGCTTTTCCTCAAAGGGAAACTGCAAGGCAGCAGTGGTAAGTTAATTTGAATTCAGAGTTTTATTCTCCTATCCTGGTTGTCCTAATCATGACTTTGCTTCAAATCAGGAGCCCAGTCTGCACCCATAAAACAGTCATGGCTTTGATAGTGCAGCTGATTAAGGGGACCGTCATAACCATGACCTGTTTTTTATGTCAGAGTGTCCCTCTCCTAGAAAAGTTGCCTTCACCACAGCTAATGAGCCCCCACCTACCCACCCCTACACACAAACACACAGAAACAGCATATACAAATGTACATGTAAAAAAAGAAAAAGAATATGAAATTTTAAATTTTTACAATTTAAAATTCTTAAAATTAAAAAAAAAATCAATTTAAAATTAAGAATATAAATAAAAATAAAAATATATCTATATAAAAATATGTATGGACATCTATTCATACATACATACATGCATGCATGCATACGTATGTACATACATACATACATTATGGCTGCCCCCTCGTTATTGAGTATGGCCATTGCGCATACATATACATACATACATACATACATACATACATACATACATACATACATACATACATACATACATACATACATGCATGCATACATACAAAGTCAAAACCATTTCACTGTGGGCCACCATCTTGAAATTAAATACAAAGAGTGACTGTATTATCACTAATAGAATACAATATCACAAATGCTGTTTATACTTTCTGTAAACCCCTTGTCATTCATGTTAAGGGAGTCTGAAGGGTATCTCACTGGTTCACAAGGAAACAGAAATACCAAAATTACTGTTTCTTTGTGGATGACTTGAAACGTTTTGCAAAGAATGTGCACGAGATGAAAAAAAGCCTTGACCTGGTTACAATATTTTCAAAGGATGTAGGGTTGGAGTTTGGTCATGATAAATGTTGTTTTATGGTTGTGAAAAGGGGGAAAACAATAAACCAGACTAGCAACATCTCCATCAATGATTTGACTGTTTCCCCTATATCTGATGAGGAATGTTACAGGTATCTAGGGGTGGATGAAAACATATCTTACAATGGCACCTGTAGCAAACACATGTCACTAAAGAATATTCCAGCTGAATAAAGAAAATTTGGACCTCAGAACTCTCTGTATTCAATAAAACAATGGCTCATAATGTGTTTGCAATGCCAGTATTCATACAACATTTCAGCTGCTTGTCGGGACGCTTGATGAGATCCGAGCCATTGATGTGAAAACCCAAAAAATACTAACAAGCACACATAATTTCCACATAAACAGTGACGTAGACTGCCTCTACCTAAAATGAAAACAAGGCAGTAGAAGCTTAACATCGATCCAAAATGCCTTTGAATGTCGCATCACATCCCTTCGGCAACATCTTTTAACCACCAAGTGTTGAAGTGCATCCCTTGACCAAGTTTGCATACATGAGGCTGATAACATCATAAGACTTGGAAGGCAGCTCCTTGAGCAACACTCTTTGTCTAATAACCTAGAATACATGCCCAAAGAAGTCACACGACTCTACTGCAACGTATCATCAGAGGAAAGGATGAACCTATATGAGCAGAAGACTATGCATGGTTATGTTACTAGAAATCTCTGTGGTGATAGTAAGATTGATCATCAAAGCAGGTTATCATGTATGAATAACTGGATTACTACCTCCCACTTTGAAGGGTATGCGTTTGCAATCCAGGAACAGGAAATATCAAGCAAGTACCTGATGCACAAAAGGGATAGAGATGCGAGAAAAGCTGTAAAATGTGACAACCGATGCAGACTTTGTGGAGTTCACACTGAAAATATCACCCGCATCATAAACAATTGTCTCAAAATGTCATCACAATATTATCTACAGAAGAGACATGATGCTGTAGCTAGGACACTCTATAATGAAATCCCTTGGAAGGATAATCCCGAGGACAAAGAAATAAGAAACCACAATATGGTAGAAGCCATAGCCAGTCATAATAAAAAGGAATACTGGTGGACTGTACCAATGATGACCTCAATAAAATTTAAGTACAACTGACCAATATAATGATTTGGGATAGAGAAAGGAAACTGTCTAGAGTTGTGGAAACTAGCTGCCCAGTGGATGTTAATATAAAGCTGAAGATCAGTGGAAAAGAGAACACCTACGCTAAACTATTGAGAAATCTGCAGTTACTCTATCAAGATTACAAGATCAGGATAATACCTGTAATTATTGAGGCCCTGGGATACGTAACACACTGCCTAAATACTAATCTTGAGAAATTAGGCTTCTCAAAACTAGAAAGGAGAAAGCTAATTCGAAGACTACAGATTCAATCTATCATTGGAACTATAAAAATCTGTAAAACTTTCCAGAAGTGTAACATTTAAATATATACTCACATGTCTAGACATGTGAGTATATGCATGAGAATACATACATACATACATACACACACACACATACATGCATGCATACATACATACACACACACACGCACACACATACACACACATACATACATACACACACGCACACATACATACATACATACATACATACATACATACATACATACATACTTACATACATACATACATACATACATACATACATACATACATACAAAAATATCCTGTTGATATTGAAATTCCAATGAGGGAGCCTTGGATCTTGGTTAGAAGCCAGCTCTTTCAGTATTGGCAAGAAATCTTGAAATAAACTGAACAATGACAGCAATGAGACAGACAGACACACACACATACACACACAGACACACACACATCGAAGCGTTGTGAGTTGTTATCTTTATTTTAGAAATTAAGGAAATCTGGAACGCGGGAGAATAGCTGTGAAAATATCTTAGACCCGGTAAAAAAAAATACCCTCATAAAACAGAAAAAAATGGCCAGCAAGCTGCTCTGTACCTTATAATAGTAAATGCTGAGTGTGCATTCGAAGTGATTTGTCTCAGCACAACATAAACAATTTAAAGCAGTGAAATTAGGTAGGCGTGTAACTCGATGATTTTCACACTGAAAATAATGAAAAAAAAGAAAGGCCCTACATTCAACGCCTACGTCAGAAGTGTTTACCCTGACTTCATCACTGTCACAGAAACATGGGCGCATTCCTTACTCTGTGATGGGGTTTTCAACATCACGGGGTACAACCTCTTCCGTAAGGACTGCACTAACCGCCGTGGTGGTGGTGTGATGGTCTACGTTCGTTCAAACTTTTTGGTAATTCCTTGTGCCGATTTGAACGAATCACAAGAAGAAGTTTTTTTCTGTGACGTACGTATGACCATGTCAACACTCCTGCTTGGCGTTGTTTATCGTCCCCCAAATTACCATCAGGACACACAGCTTTGCAACATCCTCCGAGCTGCAGCCAGGAAAACAGCCACTTATGTGTTTATTGCAGGCGATTTCAATCATCCTGAGATCGATTGGGAAACCTTCCGTTGGCCACAGAGTGCAAACGATTTTGTTGAGCTTGTGCTGGACTCAAACTGGTCACAAGTAGTCACCACTCCAACAAGAGGCGACAACACCTTGGACCTGCTCTTCACCACAACTCCTGAAGCGGTTATCAATTGCACTACGGAGGAACCTCTAGGTGACTCTGATCATGCTATGATCATCGCCAATCTGGCTCTTGCGGGCAACAAACACCTGAACCATCTCCAATCTGCTTCCTTCGATTGGAAGAGAGCAGATTGGAACCTGTACCACACTGAACTACAGCACCCAAACTGGCGTGAATTCTACAACTCTGGAGATGTGGATACTATACTCCAGAGTATCCTGGACTCAATATGGGCAGCATGTGCAGCATCAGTGCCACGTAAACAAATAAAGAAGAACAGCCCCAAAAGGGCAATTTGGGAAACTTCAGCGGTCCGACTTGCCAGGAAGGAACGTCGGACTGCTGAACAGGAATACAAGTTGCATAAATCAGACACCAACAGGAAGAAGCGGAATAAATCCTCCAACCATCTCAAGCAAGTGACAAAAAATGCAGTGCTTGAATTTGAACAGTGCATAACAGCCAATCCTGACAGCAAGGTTTTCTGGAAATATGTGCATTCAAAGCAGAGACCTCACTCTCCAGTGGGCCCTCTTCGCAACCCTCACACGAACCAGATCACTGACGACCCCAAGGAATGCGCAGAACTCATTGCCGAGTGCTATGCAAACATATTCACTGTCGAAAGTCAAAATGTACCATCTTCACCCACCATCACTAACAGCAAACTCCATAACAACTATGGAATTTACACCTGCAATGCTGCGACGTCACCTTCAAAATAAGCGCAACTATGCCTCCCCTGGTCTCGATGGAGTTACATACCTGCTTCTCAAACGTGGCAGGCACTTCCTTTTACACCAGCTTTCTATTTTCTTCCAGTACTGTCTCAACAATGGTGCTACTCCGGAGCAGTGGAAAACTGCCAGTGTCATTCCTCTGTTCAAAAAGGGTGACCGCACATCACCTGTCAACTATCGCCCAGTCAGTCTCACTAGCTGTATTGCAAAACTGATGGAATCGTGTGTCAGAGAAACACTCTGGAACTTCTGGAGCTCTCAGTCTCATCCGACCCTCACAATATGGATTTGTCCCTAACTCCAGCTGCAGTGACCAGCTTGTCGAGTTCCTTGAGGACATTACTCAGATCACTGACAGTGGCTCATGGGTGGATGTTGTCTACCTTGACTTTGCTAAGGCTTTCAACTCTGTGCCACAAAAGGCTTATGGTGAAACTCTCTGCAATGGGTGTGGGGGATGACCTTTTTAACTGGTTGAAATCCTTCATCCTCAGCCGAAAGGAGGTAGTCACAGTTCTAGGACAGCACTCTACACCATATGAGATGTCATCGGGTGTACCACAGGGATCTGTCCTTGGTCCCCTCCTGTTTGTGGCATACATAATGACATAGATGCCAATTTAAAGAATGCCACAGTATTGAAATATGCAGACGACATCAAGCTGTACCTTGAAATCAAGAGGACTGATCCTGATGTCTACAACTCTTTCCTGCAATCAGACCTAGACACAATGCAGCAATGGATCACAGACTGGCAACTGAAACTGGCTGTGGACAAGTGTACCACCATGCATTTTGGGAGAAAAAACCCTGCGTCCACATACTCCCTCCACAACACTGATATCAAGAAATCCTCTTGCGAGCGTGACCTAGGCATCACTGTCAGCAGTGATTTGCGTTGGACAAAGCATATCTCTAAAATTGTCAAGAAGGCCGAGGGTGTCTTGGCATCACTCAGCAAGACTTTTGTTAGCCGCTCTCCAGCCATCTATTTAAAACTGTATACAGCTATGGTACGACCACACTTGGAATTCGCATCATCAGTTTGGAATCCCTATCTTGCTCAGAACATTGACCTCCTGGAATCTGTCCAGAGACGTGCAACCAAACGCATACCCTCCATCAGACACCTACCATATTCTGAGCGCCTTGTTTCCCTGGGCATGGATTCACTGAAGCTCCGGCGTCTGGCGACGGACTTGGTAAACACCCACAAGGTTATCAACCACCTCACCAACAATAACACTGAACACCTTTTTGATCTCCATGTGTCTAACACACGTGGACATGCCTACAAAGTCAGAAAACAGCACAGCTCCCATGACTTTCGGAAACATTTTTTCACGCTCAGGGTTGCTGAAGCGTGGAATAAACTGCCTGCATCAGTTGTTGACTGCCATGACACTGCATCCTTTAAGGCCCTCATGCTTCCCGAAATCCGTCGAAACTACACCTGATTATATATACACTTTAGATGAGTTGTAGTGCACCTGAGCACTGTACACAATTTTATTATTATTATTATATTATTATATTATTATTATTATTATTATTACTATTATTATTATTATTCAGTGGAAATAGCAGAAAATTGGTAACCCTGTCACGTCGTTATTTGACATCTCTGTTAATGACAAAGATGACTGCGCAGAGGTAGCTTATGAGCGAGCAGTTAGTCATTCAATTTCTCAATTATAACCTGTATCACCATGATACACTGTTTGGTCCGCTCTTTCATGACTGGCCGACGGTTAAACAACAAATAAGACACCAACGGAAGCACTTAGTGCTGCGTTGTTTTTCTCTCGTTTTCTTTCTTGTAAAATATATTTCTTTTCACTAAATTAAATATTTTAAATTATAGAAGTTTAAGCACGAATATTTAATCAGCATTACACAATTATTGCCTATTAATAAGACAACGAAAATGAACGCCACTTAATATAAGAACATTTACATGTATTGTAATTAAATCTCTTCTGGGTTCCTATCTAAATATTACACTAGAGAGAGATTCGGTGAGTAGAAAGAAGTGGAGACCAGTAAAGGCTACAAACAATTCATTTTGTCAGTGTTTCTTATGACAAAAATGGAACTGGCCCTGTGTTGATTTGAAAGGGGGACAGACAAATTGCCATGTTCAATAACGAGACAAGGGGGCGAGCTGGCAGAATCGTTAGCACGCTGGGCGAAATGCGTAGCCATATTTCGTCTGCTGTTACGTTCTGAGTTCAAATTCCTCTGAGGTCAATTTTGCCTTTCATCCTTTCGGGGTTGATAAATTAAGTACCAGTTATGTACTGAGATCGATGTAATCGACTTAATCCATTTGTCTGTCCTTGTTTGTCCCCTCTGTGTTTAGCCCCTTGTGGGTAGTAAAGAAATAGGTATTCCGTCTGCGGTTACGTTCTGAGTTCAAATTCCGCCGGGGTCGACTTTGCCTTTCATCCTTTCGGGGTCGATTAAATAAGTACCAGTTACGCACTGGGGTCGATATAATCGACTTAATCCGTTTGTCTGTCCTTGTTTGTCCCCTCTGTATGTAGCCCCATGTGGGCAGTAAAGAAATAGGATATGGCGTCTTCTACAAATTCCTTTGAATAAATGAATCCAAAATTTGGATTCAGGTGGAGGTAAAGAACACACACACCACCCATTTTCGGTGTAACCCCAATTTAACCCTAACCCTAAACGTAACCCTAACCCTAGCCCTAAACCTGACCTAACTCTAACCCTAAACGCCGAATACGGATGGTGTACGTATTCTTTACCTTCGCTCGGATTCAGTGTGAAAAATTACATCAATATAGCAAATGTGAAAATGGTCTCTTTATTTTAAAATTTCCAAATTTGTGAAAGTAATCGAAACGATACCAAGAATGTAATTCTGTTGTAGTTTTGCATGCTGGTTACGAAAATCGCATTCATTAAACTACATTAGAACTTCATTTTTTGAAAAACAATCTGATGAAAATTTAAAGTTGTTGGAAGAAAGTCAACAACATCTATCAGAGATAATTTGATCTTTTTTTTTAATCGTCCAAGAAGTCGAAGATAGAATTATATGTTGGCAAACTCTGTTTTTGTTTTCTCATTAATAAGGAGGTGTGGCAAAGTAGAGAATTTCATTAGTATCTTTTAGTGGCTTTTGTCAGTTTGAGAATCAGTAGGTCAAGTAATTTGTTGCTCCACAAATAAACTTGCTTGTGGTACACCTGAGCACTGTTTACAATAATTTCATTATTAAACTCGACAACTTCCCAACGAAATTCATGGCTGGTATTGTCGTCTGCTAAAAAAAAAAACTCTGCTATTGTTCAAATTAAAATCAAAGCCAATTTTTTCATACTAACTGAATATTTTCTCTTAAGAATTAACAAATTGAACCCGACTTAGGTAAACGAAGTATTATATCAACATAAACAAGGTGCGGGGAACGAAATTTAAAACTGAAAGCGAAATTTTATCGTTGTAACTGCCATTAACCGGTGTCAGCGAAGTACAGTTCCGCCATTGATTCCGTCAGCTTCAGTTGAGTGGAAGGTAAGAGTTTTTTTGATCGCTTAATTATGTTATTAATATTGATAATAATATTGATAATGATATTGGAAATTACATGATAATCTAATTTTACAAGTTTATATATAGCTACATTTCTGTAGTATAAAGTTGTCTCTAATTTCTGTAGTTTACCAAGTTTTGTTTGAAAGTATTTGTGTCGAGGGAACCAGGAAGTGAAGAAAGTTTGAACGATATTATAAACTTTTACGATAAATTTAAGGGAGAAGGGAATGGATGGGGTTGGAAAAGACTTTTTATTTTGGTATTAAATATGATTTGTGTGGAAGACAAGAAATTTACTTAGAAATATTTTAGTCATTTCATGGATTTCAATCCATAAATTTTCGAATGTCCTAAATAAGTTGTATGTCCGTAAACATATGAAGTTATAATATTTTGTTATTGCCCACAGGGGGCTAAACATAGAGGGGACAAACAAGGACAGACAATGGGATTAAGTCGATTACATCGACTCTAGTGTATAGCTGGTACTTATTTAATTTCATCGACCCCGAAAGGATGAAACGCAAAGTCGACCTCAGCGGAATTCGAACTCAGAACGTAATGGCAGACGAAATACCTATTTCTTTACTACCCGCAAGGGGCTAAACACAGAGAGGAGAAAAAAGAACAGACAAAGGGATTGTCGATTATATCGACCCCAGTGCGTAACTGGTACTTATTTAATCGATCCCGAAAGGATGAAAGGCAAAGTCGACCCCAGCGGAATTTGAACTCAGAACGTAGCGGCAGACGAAATACCGCTAAGCAGTTCACCCGCTGGGCTAACGAAACAAAATGGTGGTGAGCTGGCAGAAACGTTAGCATGCCGTGCTTGCTTAGTATTTCGTCTGTCTTTACATTCTGAGTTCAAATTCGGCCAAGGTCGACTTTGCATTCCATCCTTTCGGGTTCGATAAATTAAGTACCAGTGCGTACTGGGATCGATCTAATCGACTGGCCTCCTCTCCAAAAATTTGGGCCTTGTGCCTAGAGTAGAAAAGAATATTAAAACAAAATATCTTTTATATATCTCTTAAAAATTCACTGGATATATTAATCCCAGATTGCAGATTAGGTCACCGTAATTCAGTCATTGAAAAAAAAGAAAAAAGCTTTTTCTAGTAATTCGGCCCCACCCCTCATTTTCCCAACCAAAAATAAGGGGTTTGCGGCATTATTAGGCATCCGTAATGCATGGAAAGGAATATATATATAATTTCATTAAAAGATATCCATTTTCCTTAAAGTTACCAGTGAAAAAAAATCGGATCTTGTGAACTTTTTAAATCCCCCCCCCCCCCCACTTATGTTCCATGCAAAATCTTCTTGAACTTCTACATTTTAGATGTCAGAGATTATGAATATGCAAAAATAAAATTTTATTTCACCCCCACCCCACCCACCAGCAACTCCACCACCTGTTCCCCCCAATTAAAAATTTTGATTTTGTTTACTTTAAACAGATTGATGAACATATGCAAATCAAAATTAAATATAGACAAAAGCATTTAAGTGAAAAGAATTTGCATTTTATTTGTGTTTGCTATAAGTAATCATAAATGATAATTGAATGTAAATTAAATATACGCCATTTTATGAGAAACAAACATTAATGTTTTTAATAATTAATGCTATAAAGATTAAATGAGGGGCTCAAATTCCACCCCCTCTCCCAATTTTAAATTTTGAACTTTTTCAACCATACATTTCTTTTTGTCAACTAAATGTGGCGGTCCTATAGAAGATGGTGTTACTATTGTTTTTAGCCCCAGGAAGACATTCATATCTATATATCTATATGCTTATTGAATTTAAAATCTTGAAAACATGGTTTCTTGTGTATTCAGAATCTCCCGTCATCTAAAATATAGGGGGAAAAAATTTTGAAAAAAGTTTAAAAATTTTAAATTGTGTCAGTGTGGAGAATGAAATAAAAAAAAATTACTTTGCATATTTGTAATATCCAACATCTAAAATGTAAGAATCCGAAAAAAAAAAAATTTTTTTAAATGCATTTTTCCAGGAGAGGTGTGATTCTGTATTAGCCCCCTAAAGGAAATATAATGTGAAAATTTTGTTCAGAGTGAGGGGAGAGGAGACTTGGAGAATTTACACAAGCCAGTTTTGTTTCCTCATAACTTTCAGAAAAATGTCTATTTTTTTAGGCATACCTTCACAAATTTGTTTCCTCATAACTCCCAGAATATTTTTTTTTATGTTCACACTTCAGATTGTGTAAATCCCTAAGCAGACCAAGTGCAGATATGAATAGCATAAGGGAATCGGTATTAAGGAAGGATAGGAAAATATTTGATTTATAAGCCCTAAAATTCACCTCAAAATTGCCCACGGACATATGGTGTAGTGGTTAAGAGTGTGGGCTACTAACCCCAAGATTCCAAGTTTGAATCTAGGCAGTGACCTGAATAATAATAATAATAATAATAACAACATCAACATTGAAAATACCTTAGGAATGAGAACCCAGGTTCAAAATTTCCCCATGACACCTAATGAAGGCTGGAGGGTATATCAGCTGAAACGTTAACAACAAACAAGATGAGGACAAATAGCCATCAAATGTAAATAATGTATATCAGAATTTGTTATGAAATTTTTTTTTGAGGGTAGGGAGAGAAGTTTCATAAAATTCATGCAAGTTGGCTTTATTTCTTCATAAATTCCAGAAAAATGGAAATTTACCATTTTTTTTTTTAATCAGGACACTCACATCAATTGGATTTTTTTAGTCTTGGTGGGGATTTTTTCAATTTTATTTTTCACCACAGCCTTCGAAATTATATAGTACCACCCTCCAGCTAATGTTTTGGGCAAAGCATGCTAAAAAACCATGGGAGAAACCTTTTTGCAAATATATATATATATATATGTTCAGATGAAAAAGTATGTGATTCAAGGGAGATTTGACTGTTGTTTCTAGTATATCCCATGAACACCTTACTTGTTTCTTTATCACTTTCACATGCTTTGATGTCTTTCAATTTTTTCTCCCGATAAACACATTTTATGGTTTGATGATTGGGAAGTATCACATGTGGGCCATTGCTGGGATATAAGCAAAAGAAAAAATAATAATTGTAATTTAAATTCCCTGACCTCCAATCGAGTTAAGCTGCACTCCTGTCCAACTACTTTTCTCCAACCAGTTGCCATGATTGACCACTAAATATACAAGTTTTTTTTTATTCTCTCTGTTTATTTCTTCGTATTCCTTTCTGTTGAAGAGCATAGGCTCGAAACATAAAATACTTTCTCACCTTCCTGAGCATTAAACTAACACACCTGCTTGTTGTTTATACACCTGTCTTCGTCTATTGTTTTTCTGTAAATTTCAACTAAGAAGAAATACATATTTACTGATTGGTATTAATCCTGAGAAAGTAAAACTATATGTTCAGTAAGTTCCATATAAAATTTTTTTAATGTTTATTTGTAGCAGAACAGTGAAAAAGACAGTCACATGCACACACACACACACATACACACACATATAGTGCACCTGAGCACTATACACAATAATTTCAGAGTGAGATGTCAGAAACAAGTTACAAAAGATGGCCATTACATATAATTCCTTTATTAGAGCAAAATTTGGCTTACAGCTGTTTCCAGCAGTCATTATAGGTACATTACTGATAGGTTTACTCAACTGGTCTATTGATCAATTAAGGAAAACTATCAGTAGAACGTATCCTACTTTCTATGCTCTAAGTTATATATTTTAATAATTACTGGTATTTTTATATATTATATATGTAAAGCATAATCTGTTAGACACATATGTATATTGTTATAATTGTTTTTTTAAATAAATAAATAGACATAATATAATGTCTAAAAGTTGATGAATACCACCTCTTGATCCCCTCCATTTTCTTATTGCTGTATATGTATGTATGTGTGTGTGCGTGTATGTATGTATGTATGTATAATATAGGACAATCAGTTGTCATAATAATGCTGTTCCGGATGCTGGAGTTAAAAGCTACTCGACATCTCATCAGTTATTAAGACAAAAGCACTTTTTATAAATTCCATTATTTCCATAATATCAAGGTCTTGTTCATTCTTTTGTTGTCATTTTATGGTGCAAGGGTGGCTGTGTGGTAAGTAGCTTCCTTACCAACCACATAGTTCCGGGTTCAGTCCCACTGCGAGGCACCTTCGGCAAGTGTCTTCTACAATAGCCTCGGCCGACCAAAGCCTTGTGAGTGGCTTGGTAGACGGAAACTGAAAGAAGCCTGTCGTGTATATCAGTGCTTTTCAAACTTTTTGCTGAAGCGGAACCCTAAGGAAACATTCCACTGGCTCGAGGAACCCCTGTGCAATAATTTAATTGTCTTATGCACAGGAGAATTAAAAATTACTGTCGATTTTAGCATTTTTGTAACTTCTTGCGGAACCCCTGGACTGTACTGGCGGAACCCGAAAGTGCCGCGGAACCCTGGTTGGAAACCACTGGTGTATATGTATATATATGTGTGTGTGTGTGTGTGTTTTCCCCCCTCCCCTAACATCACTTGACAACCAATGCTGGTGTGTTTAAATCACCGTAACTTAGCGGTTTGGCAAAAGAGTCCGATAGAATAAGTACTAGGCTTGCAAAAATAAGTCCTGGGGTCGATTTCTTCGGCTAAGAACGGAGCTCCAGCATGGCCGCAGTCAAATGACTGAAACAAGTAAAAGAGTGTAATATATATATATATATATATATATAATTAAATAAGGGTAGAAATTGATATTAACTAATTAAAACCAGTGCTTTAGTATATTTAAAAAAATCCGAAGATTAAAATTTTTTTACATACAAACTTTAGAGGATTGACCACTAAAAGTGGACAGCCTGTATACTAGAAATAGACGTCAAAATCGCCATTTTCCACGGAGAATGTGTTCTCAAGAAAAAATTCGGTTTTTTTGCTGAATTTTTTCTTGAGAACGCATTCTCCGTGGAAAATGGCGATTTTGACGTCTATTTCTAGTATGCAGGCTGTCCACTTTTAGTGGTCAATCCTCTAAATTTTGTATATATATATATATATATATATATATATTGGCCTACTCGCTTAGCCAGCGGGATGGCGTCATTCGAAGGCTAAAATAATGCGAACGCATTGTGACCAGCGATGTGTAACATCTGATGGTCTGGTCGGTCACGTGATATATATATATATATATATATATAAAATAAATATAAGAGAGTGGTCACTATATGGCTCACTCTAGCACCAGTTAATCCAAAAGGTGCAATATATCGTTTTGTGTTCTTTTGGTTCGACAACTCTTTAATACAATACATACTATGCAAGGGAGATAATTCAGGATGTCTTTAAGTTCTTCATGTGCCTGCGCATACAACGCGCACTATTTTTTGAAAATCAATGAACGATTGTATTAATTTCCAAATTAACCCATTCGTGCCGAAATTTTTCTATTGAAAGAAATTGCCTGAGAGTTCATAGATTTTGGGATAATATATATACTTTCAACCGGGAACAAAAAAAATTAGCCAGCCTGGTTGGGGTGTTAACAAGTGTGTGGAAAACGAATATGAAAAACTAAATGCGCGCTGACGACCCGGGCGGTGGGGGGGGGGCTGACTTTCGGAAAATTCACAAGATCTGATTTTTCAGTCATAACTTCGGGTAAAATGTATATATATATTGATTTTTTTTTTTTTTTTACGGAATCCCACATTTTTGGTTATGGAGGATCTCATTCTGAAAAAAAAAAGTTTCAAAAATCGCATTTTCGAAATTTCAATTCCCCACCCCCTTCATTTCTCACTTTTCCCGAATTTTTTTTTTTTTTTTTTTTCTTTTTCTTTTGGATTAACTGGTGCTAGAGTGAGCCATATAGTGACCACTCTCTTATATTTATTTTGTAAAAATATAATATATTATAAAATATTATAATAATCCAGGTTTCTCGGAGCACTAGGCCACTTGGTGTTGAATGGATATACTATTAAATTAGTATCTAATTCTCTCACCCTTATTAATTAATTATATATATATATATATATATATATATATATATGGTCCCTTTGCATACTGAATACTTGGTGAAATTGATTAATTAATTAATTTTACCCTCAATTGTTGAAATTATATATATATATATATATATATCTTATAATTTTGAAAATTGAAGGGTAGGTTGGGCAAGATGTTAGTGGTGCTATTATTAAGTTAGACCTGGCCTGGGCTTATACTTGCCGAAACATATTTAAGTTAGATCTAAGTAAGGGCAATGGTGGTGGCCTAATGAGTGTGTAACGGATATCACAAGTAGAAGCAGAGTTGTGTAAGTGGTAAGTGATAACTATAGAGTGGGAGTGGGGTGGTATCATTAATACAGCTCTTTCAGGGACACAGTCGCGCCTTCGCTCTCTCTGTCTCGCTTTCTTTCCTTCTGTCTCTCACTCTCTCTCATTCTCTGCTTGTCTCTCTCTCTGTCTTGCCTCTCTCGTCTCTCCCCACTCTCTCTCTAACATACATTCATAGACAGGCATTTGACTACGTTTAAACCGAAATTATCCGGAAATAACCGAAGTATTCCATTTTCTTCCCACCATTTGCGAGCAGACGATAAAAAGGTTATCGTCTGCTAAATTCTTCAGAGTCAAATCATTTCTCTTTTCACGAAGACGACGTTTGAAGTCAACATTGGAGGTGAAGTACCTTATTAATCTCGTTTTCATTATTTACGAAATTATAATCTCTCATTCATCTATCGAAAAGTTAGAAAGACAAATTTGTAAAGGAGAAATTGCTATCGCTTAACATCTTATCCCTTTTGCTGTTGTAATTTTTCCGTCACGTTTTGTTCATAAAACCCTGTAAAGTTTAAAGTGAAGGTGAAGTCTCTTCCTGAATTTACTGAAAAGATATTCAAGAGTTACATTAATATATTATTATTGTATTTCGGGACGGTCATTCTTTTTTTCTCTTTTTTGCCAAATAAACTCACGCACCATGTATGCCTTCTTCACTCATTTATTCCTGTTCTTATTCTAACTGATGTCCATTGTCCGGACAATGGACATGAGTTAGAATAAGAACAGGAATAAACGAATGAAGAAAGCATACATGGTGCGTGAGTTTATTTAGCCAAAAAAAAAAAAAAAGAGAGAAAAAAATTAATGACTACTGGAGATTTCACTTCGGGAATCTTAATAACACAAATCCGTAAACGTAGAATTAATTTATTGGGTTACCCGGAAAGTTCTTGCCGAATTATAGTAGCTTACCTTTCGACTTATTTTAGAACATGGAAGAAGATTTATGTTCCTACTAGCAGTATCGCCCGGCGTTGCTCGGGTTTGTAAGGGAAATAACTATATAAGCATTTTTAGAGAGTTACTTCCCTTATAGATGCCAATTCGGGCTTTCTTAGCCATTTCTGTTTTGGTGTCTTCAAGCCATGAAGTCGTTGTTCTAAAAGAACGCTGGTCTCCTTGACAACGCATTACGACGTTGATTTCTTTACACTCCCTTCCCCACAGCTTCACGAGGGAGGGAAGGGGGAGAAGCAAACAGGCGCAGCTGTGAGCGTGGACGCCAACTCCGCCGCCATTGACACACGAAAAATTATGCATTAAAATGGAATAAAAAATGATGTTAAATTATTTTTAAAATCGTAGACTCATCGTTGACGCGCGCTAATAGCCAGACGGGCTCGATATTAATCACGACTATAAGATACCCGAATTTGGTTAAACTGCACCGCAAAATGTGGGAGGAGTTAGGAATCAAAATCGAAGGGGACAGACACTCACACAACTACAGTTTTATATATATAGATATAGATAACTTCGTGGAAGAAGATTTATGTTCCTATAACTTGTGTTAATTCTGTTACCCAACATGGTTGAGTCCATAAATAGGATTTGACTACACCTCCATTTAGAGCACAGTTTAAGCTATCTTTTCGTGGAAGAAGGTTTATGTTCCTATGACCTGTGTTAATTCTGTAACCCTTGAAAATAGAAGATAAGAAAGGGATATGTTTTGACTTTTTTTTTACGGAATTTCGTGTTTTTGGTTATAGAAGATCCGATTCTTAAAAAAAAAAGAAGTTATTCAAAAATCGCATTTTCGAAATTTCATTATGTTATCTCAGTTTTGTGAGATTTGGCTGTTATTTCTAGCATGTGGAAGGCCTCAGGGTATACCTTTTTTTTCTTTCCTTGTTGAAAAATTGAAATTTTACAAACAATTGTTTTTCAGAATCGTAATCTTCGTATTTTTTTATGTATTTCGCAAAAGAAAAAGAAAAAAAAAAAAAAAAAAAAAATTCGGGAAAAGTGAGAAATGAAGGGGGTGGGGAATTGAAATTTCGAAAATGCGATTTTTGAAACTTTTTTTTTTCAGAATGAGATCCT
Organism: Octopus sinensis; assembly: GCF_006345805.1. NCBI lineage: Eukaryota > Metazoa > Mollusca > Cephalopoda > Octopoda > Octopodidae > Octopus > Octopus sinensis. The sequence continues at coordinate 104,648,112 of NC_043001.1, read as the reverse complement.
CCATAACCAAAAATGTGGGATTCCGTAAAAAAAAAAAAAAAAATCAATATATATATACATTTTACCCGAAGTTATGACTGAAAAATCAGATCTTGTGAATTTTCCGAAAGTCAGCCCCCCCCCCCACCGCCCGGGGTCGTCAGCGCGCATTTAGTTTTTCATATTCGTTTTCCACACACTTGTTAACACCCCAACCAGGCTGGCTAATTTTTTTTGTTCCCGGTTGAAGGTATATATATTATCCCAAAATCTATGAACTCTCAGGCAATTTCTTTCAATAGAAAAATTTCGGCACGAATGGGTTAATTTGGAAATTAATACAATCGTTCATTGATTTTCAAAAAATAGTGCGCGTTTGTATGCGCAGGCACATGAAGAACTTAAAGACATCCTGAATTATCTCCCTTGCATAGTATGTATTGTATTAAAGAGTTGTCGAACCAAAAGAACACAAAACGATATATTGCACCACTCCAAATATCCAAGAGGAGAATTTGTCTCATCTACAGAAAATTAAGGCATTCCTACTAATGTGTGCTCTCTCTACGACTTTGTTTCCTCATACCCTCCAGAAAAATTGATATTCATCAAAGAAATGCCCGCTTCAGATGGTGTAGATTCCAATTATATTGGAATTTGTGAAAAAGTTTTTCTAATAATAATGATAATAATAATAATAATAATGATGGATAATAATAATAATAATGATAATAGTAATAATAATAATAATAATGAAATTATTGTATACAGTGCTCAGGTGCACCACAAATTGTTAAAAATGCGTATAAAGAATATGCTGTTATGTACAAAGGCCTGGAAAGCGAACAGTGTATGAGTCAGATACATGCTTGCATGTGTATGGAGGGAAGAAAATCAGGTCTAGTGTTGGCGAATCTCAGGAAGCATGGAAGTTTTGAAAGATGCAGTGCTCCAACAACTAACAGCTGATGCCAGCAGTTTGTTCCATGCTTCAGCAACTCTTAGCATGAAAAAATATTTCCGAAAGTCATAGGAGCTGTGCTGTTTTCTGACTTTATAAACATGTCCACAGGTGTTAGACAGATGGGGTTTGAAAAGGTGCTCAGAGTTATTGTTTGTAAAATGGTTAATAATTTTATGGGTGTCTGCCAAGTCAGCTGCCAGATGTCGGAGTTTCAATGTATCCATGCCCAGGGAAGTAAGGCGTTCAGAATATGGCAAATGCCTGATGGAGGGTATTCTCTTGGTTGCACGCTGCTGAATGGCTTCCAAACGATTAATATCCTGGGCAAGATAGGGGTTCCAGACTGCTGATGCAAATTCCAAGTGAGGTCGCACCATAGCTATATAAAGCCGTAGATAGATAGCCAGAGAGTGGCTCACAAAGGACTTGGTGAGTGATGTCAAGACACTCTCAGCTTTCTTGGCAATTTTAGCAATGTGTTTTGTCCAATGCAAATTGCTGTCGACAATAATGCCCAGGTCACATTCACAAGAAGACTTTTTGAGATTAGTACTTGGAGGGAGTTAGTAGACGCTGGGCTTTTTCCTCCCAAAATGTATGGTGGTACATTTGTTCTGTAAGGAGGAAAAGGGGTTTCGGAAAATTTACAGCTGTTGGCATTGTTTCCTCATATCTTTCAGAAAAGTGTGTGTTTTTTTCATGAAATTTTCTACAAATACTTTTCAGATTGTGTAAATTACAATGATTACCTTTACATTCTGAGTTCAAATCCTGATTTTATTATTCATTATATTAGTTTTACAAAATTATAAAAAAGCCAAAACAATTCACCACATTGGGTTGAAAAGTTGGGGGTGCTTGGAAACCTCACTAATGGCTATCGAGGCACGGCAGCATGCTTGCAGTGTTGCTGTCGGTGATGGCGAAGCTGATGCGCCGGAACAGTCAAGCGCTCTCACAAGCCTCACCAGTTACCTCTGCAAAGCGAGTTGCCAGTGAAGAGAGGAATCTTGCAGTTAGTGGTCTAACCCCACCAAACATCTCGAATGCCACAGGATGGAAAATGTAGTTAGCTGACAGATCGTGGTATTTCATGATTTTGTTCTGTTCAGCTACAGAAGCTGTGGATCTCGGCTTGACCACAGCATCCAGGATGTGAGAAGAAGCAAAGGAGTAGCTAACAGTGACATCCCAAACAAAGCATCTGCCTTGCGACCATAATTATATCAGAATTTGATGTGAAAAGTAAAACTGTGTGAACACACACACACGCTGACACACATTACAAATTTTTTGAAATTTCAAGTCTTATTTTGTAGATGTATGTGACCTGTGTCAGTATGCATGTGTACGAACCCACCAAACTTTCTTTTTTCCATTAAATTCCAATATAATTGTAATCTACACATTCTTGAAGGTATTTATAGGAAATTTCATAAAATATTATCCATTTTTCTGAAAGTTATGAGTAAAGAAAGCCATCTCGTTTGAATTTTCTGAAATTCCTCATCCCACCCCAGAAAAGTTTCCACCACATATTACAATATAATCAGAATCTACACCATCTGAAGCATATTTGTAGAAAATTTCATTAAAAATATTCATTTTTCTGGAAGTTACAAGGCAACAAAATCGGTATGGGAGAACACACATCTGTAGAAATGCAAAATTAATCTGCATGTAAAATAAAAGTGATTTTCCATACATGTTCCATCTAATTTTTGTTGACATTGAGGTGTGTTATATTATTGGAAACAGAACCAGTGGAATGTTTCTAAAGATAAATTAGGCTTCATATGAAAATCAATGTTATTGTGTTTATCATTTGTTTTTTAGAAAATATTTTCCAATGTCTGCATGAAAGAACATTGCTGTAAAAGTAAAAAGATTATTTCTATGAGAGAAAGTGGCATCAGTGTAAGTTATCTGATGAATTCTAGTGCACTTGAGCACTGTATACAATAAATGCAGGAGTGGTTGGTAAGCACTTGCTTACAAATTCCAAACCAAAGAAAAACAGAAGCATGAGTGAAGAAATAAAGAAAAAGGAGATAAAGAGGAAGAAAGAAAAAACATGAATTCAATACTGAGTGCTTCAGTTGGTTGCACATCACAAGGTTCAGTGGAACTTACTGAAGCAAGTCAACATACAGCATTACAACAGGTGATGACAAGGTTAAGACATTGGAATAGCCAAACACCCTCATGGGCATTACCTGGCACCTCAGTAAGGTGAGCCTCCAATGATGACAAGAGCTTTTTTGTTAGCAGCCTAGCTCTTCCAAACATCTCAAACTCCACAGGCTGGAAGAAATGATTCACTGACAAGTTCTGATACTTAAAGATTTTGTTCTGTTCACCTACAGAAACAGTGACCCTCCCATTTACCACATCATCCAGGATGTGAGAGGGAGCAAAAGATCCACAGACTGTGATATCCCAGATGAGACACCTACCTCTTACATAGGGACAAAGTAGAAGACCATTTGGTCTCTTCCCATCACTTCTGGATAATACTGCTAGCTCCAGAACTGAGGGGATATTAACCTGAGCCAGAGCCTGCTTAATGATTAGGTCGATGCATTTATTTCTGAAAAAGCCAAGCTTGAGGGAGATACTGTTTGTACCAGCCCTGATAGGGAGCTGAAGCTAGTAGGAGTTGGTTTAAATGTTTAAAAAAATTTGTTGAAAGGTAAGTGGATGAATCTGGGTTTTATTGTGTATGTATAATTATATATGTTCCTTTATGTACATTAACATTGAATTTTTTTTGCCAAAGACTTTAATTTTTAATTTTAATTTTTGATTTATAACATCATTGTTCATCAAACTATATTCTACATCAACATTAATCTGCCATTTAAAAAATAAAAATTTAACACTAATTTCTTTATTTCTCAGAATTAAATAGCTGTATTATGTCTCTTTATTAATTGTCCACAGCAAACACTGGAACAAGATGGGGTTTAACAAAGCTCTGGTTGTTAAACGGTTCTCAATAGACAATTGGATTGATTATGGTCGAGCTAAATATTATTTGGAGAAAAACGATTATGATATTAAAGTAAGTCACTTTTCATTTTATTTGTCTACTACTGCAGTCTTACTTGTTAGGCTAACAAGCTTGCTTTTGATTTATGTATATATGTGTGTTTATGCTGAATCACTTTTATGTCATGTAGTCTAACAGTTTGTCAAATAGAGATCAGAGTGGATGAATTTATTATACATTTTGAAATGTTTCACTGTCTCAACTAGACAAATGTCTGAATTTATGGATTGATTAATGAAAGGAACTTGTAAAATGTTCTTGTTAAGAAATACAATTACATTGCAATCCACTTTTTCTTTATTGACATTTCTAACAATAAGCCCTGCTATCTTAATTAATTAAACATCTCTCATGTGCCCATATATAAGTAAACTCATTCATTTTGTAACTATGTCTAATTGCTCACAAAAGTTATGACTATCATCATCATCGTCATTTAACATCTGCTTTCCTGGTGGCATGTGTTAGACGGTTTGACTGAAAACTGGTAAGCTGGTGGGCTGCACCAGTTTCCAATCTGATTTGGCAAGGTTTCTATGGTTGGATGCCCTTCCTAATGCCAACCACTCCAAAAGTGTAGTGAGTGTATTTTACATGCCACCGGCCTGACACTGACATCAGCCATGCATATGATTTCACTTGGTTTGACAGGTTTTCACAGGCACAGCATATCATCCAATAATTGAAGGGTGCTTTGCATATCACCCACCGAATGAAGGGTGCTTACTATCAGTCAGTTATTGTACAATATTGGCACTCTGTCAGTTGTGATGATGAGTGTGCCAGTTGATCCGATCAACATGACAGTCTGCTCATAGAATTAATGTGCAACTGGTTGAGTACTCAAATCTGGCCCTTTGAAATACAGGTACTACTTATTTCTGACAGCTGAGTGAAGTGGAGCAACATAAAGTGTCTTGCTGAATGACACATCATGCTGCTGGGAATTAAACTTAGATCTTTTGATTGTAAGCCAGATACTCTAACCACTGAGCCACGTGTCTTCACCATTATATAATACATTTTATATAATCAATATGACAATATCATTATCTCCTATAAGGTGGCGAGCTAGGCGAAATGCTTAGCAGTATTTTATCTGTCTTTATGTTCTGAGTTCAAATTCCACCAAGGTCGACTTTGCCTTTTATCCTTTCAGGGTTGATAAATTAAGCACCAGTTGCATACTAGGGTCAATCTAATCAACTGGCACCCTCCCCAAAAACTTCGGGCCTTGTGCCTAGAATAGAAAAGAATATCATTATCTTCTATGTTTTCAAAAGTATATGATTTGTCAACCATTTTTTATTGAAATAATTGTAAATGGTACAATTAGTGTAATACCAATTCTATCCTTTATTTGTTATGCACAATCCATGACTGAAAGTCATCTTCTGGGTTTCCAGATCCTTTCTTGCATACTCTGTATGTGTGTATGTGTGTGTGTAAGGGGGGGGCACACACGTGTGTGTGTGTCTTTGTATCTGTGTTTGTTCCCCCCCCCACTTGTAAACCAATGTCAGCATGTTTATGTCCCCATAACTTAATGGTTCGGCAAAAGAGACTAATAAGATAAGCACCAAGTTTAAAAGAAAAGTTCTGGGGTTGATTAAAATTGTTCAAGGTAGTACCCCAGCATGGCCACAGTCTGATTAATGAAACAAGTAAAAGATAGATTATATAACCTGATACATGAATGTAAGTGATACTATAAACATATACAGATGCCTCTTATCTGGCAGTCTTGGGACCGGAGATGATCCAGATTTATAAATTTTCCGAATTTCTGGATGCAGGCTAACTATATACTGAAAATATAAAATAAACAACAAAAAGTAAAGAACAAAATTGTATAACATATACAAATTAATACATTTATAAAGCAGGGTCTTTTTGATCTCTATTAAGCCATTTGAAAGCTAGAGAAACCAAAATAAAGTGACCATGTGGCAAACTACTACAGCCCCTGAAATTCAAAGCCAGCCAGTTTAAAAAATAACTGGATTTCTGGATTCTAGATAAAAGGTCTGGTACCTGTGTAACTAATACAAGAAAAATAAATGTTGGTATAATAATTTTATTTTATTTTTCCATAGGCTGCTACCGAACAATTCAATAAAGAACTTGTTCAGGATGAGAATGCAAAAGACTTGGTAGGTAGCTTTTTATTTAGTTATATTTCTTATATTAGTTATATGTATTACATTTTTATGTTATTATAGAAAAACACTGATAAACTTACAAAAGAATTAAGGCATGAAATTCTTAATAGACAATAAGCAATAGCTAACATTGTAATGAAGATTATTTATTGAGCAGGCTTGGATGAACTGAGTCAATGACACTGATTGCATATATATACATGTATTAGTTGTATTTGTTTTATTCTTCTCAGAATGATGAAACTGAAATTGGTGATTCAGTGGGCACAGTTGATGGCAGAAATGGTAGGTAACAGAAAAAATGTTGGTTGGTGTTAGAAGTGTTGATTGCTAAAAGGAAATCTTGTTGATAGTAGAAATGATGGTCGATGCCAGGCACACTGTTCAATACCAGAAATGTTGGTTGAGAGCAGATGCATTAGCTGAAGGTAGAAAGTGTAATTCAGGCAACAAAGAACCATTCAGTTTCTATTTATTTACATTTTCTTTTGTTGAGATCAAATTCCATCTTCACCTTTCATTCATTTGAGATTTATAAATGAAATGCCGTGATTGATTGAATTAACTATCCTCTGTCTGAATAACAGTATTTTTGTGCTAAGAAATTATTAATGAAGCTGACAGTTAAATAGGTGACCATATTCTGAAATTATACATAATCGTTGTTACTGTCATCATCATCATCATCATTTAACATCTGTTGTCTACATTGGCATGGGTTGGATGGCTTGCAGGGTCTGGTAAGCTGGAAAGCTGCACCAGACCCCAGTCTGATTTGGCATGGTTTTCTATGGCTGGATGCCCTTCCTAACGCCAACCACCCCGAGAGTGTAATGGGTGCTTTTACGTGCCATTTGCATGACACCAGGGTTCTTTTACGTGCTACTGGCATCGATACCAATTTGCGTGACATTGGTATCTGCCACAACTGCAATTTTGATTGGCTTGATGGATCTTCTTCTCAAGCATGACATAATGTCAAAGGTCTTGGTCATTGCTTCTGTGAGGCCCAACACTTGAAAGGAACTCAGCCACTTCACCTCTGTGAGGCCCAGCTCTTGAAAGGTACTCAGCCACTTTGCCTCAATTATTAATAATATATTTGTTGATGTTAAGGTGGTGAGCTGCCAGAATTGTTAGCATGCCAAGCAAAATGCTCAGCAGCATTTCATCTGTCTTTATGTTCTGAGTTCAAATTCCAGCGAAGGTCAACTTTGCCTTTCATCCTTTCAGTATTGATAAAATAAGTACCAGTGGAGTACTGGGGTTGATGTAATTGATTTACCCACTCCCTCGAAATTACTGGCCTTGTGCCAGAAGTTTGAAACCAATATATTAGTTGTTGTAGCATTGCTGGATTGCTTCATGAAAACATGTACAGCATTGTTATTGTTGTCATCACCATAAGCACCCTCTTTAGTTCTTCGTTGTCTTCTTCATCCCCTTCATAACCATAATAAACATTATTATAATCATTCTCTTGCACACCACATCTGATGCTTCTTATGTCCAGCATTTCTCTCAAGGTGCTTACCCTCTGTCGTGCGCGCACACTGACATTACACATCCAGCGGATCATGCTAGCTTCATTCCTTTCAAGTCTACGCATGTCCTCTGCAGTCACAGCCCATGTTTCACTACCGTGAAGCATGGCAGTTCGCACACATGCGTCATACAATCTACCTTTCACTTTGAGCGAGAGACCCTTTGTCGCCAGTAGGGGTAGGAGCTTTCTGAACTTTGCCCAGGCTATTCGTATTCTACATAAAAAGCACCATCCGAATGTGGCCATTGGCAGCGCCGCCTTGACTGGCTTCTGTGCCGGTGGCACATGAAAAGCACCATCCAAACGTGGCCGATGCCAGCACCGCCTCGACTGGCTTCTGTGTCGGTGGCACATAAAAAGCACCATCCAAACGTGGCCGTTGCCAGCGCCGCCTTGGCTGGCTTCTGTGCCGGTGGCACGTTAAAAGCACCAACCGATCGTGGCCAATGCCAGATTCCCCTGGCACCTGTGCAGGTGGCACATAAAAAGCACCCACTACACTCGTGGAGTGGTTGGCGTTAGGAAGGGCATCCATCTGTAGAAACACTGCCAGATCAGACTGGAGCCTGGTGCAGCCCCTGGCTTCCCAGACCCCGGTCGAACCATCCAACCCGTGCTAGCGCGGAAAACGGACGCTAAACGATGATGATGATGATGATTCCCACCTCAATCTTACTACTTTTCTAACCAAATCAAATATTCTTCTGTCGGAGTTTTCAGTTTGTTTAAGAACCTTTTAGATCTGATGTAGTGATTTTCGTTTGTTTTTTCTGAAAAGTTGACCTTTCCTTGTCATATAAGACTTATATCTGATGTCTTCGTAGACAACATTTCTGACCGTTCCTTCTGACACATGGAGATCTTTTGCAATTGACCTGATGGACTGTCTGAGATTGTAATCAATGGTTCGTTAAACTTGCTGGATAAATTCAAGTGTTTTGATGATTTCAGAGCATTTAGAATGCTTTTTATGCTTTGATACTGCTGATATATTTCCATCTTCAATCTCTAACTCCTTACAAACTCTGTAGATAAAATATCTGGCAACTTTTAAAAATCAAGATGTTTCTAAATCGCTATGCTCAGCCTTTATAACCGCAATAACAGCATGCCTCTTCATTTGTAAAGTAAGCTGAGGGTCTGCCATTATTATTTTCTGAAACAAAGATTATACAGAGTTAGCAAAAAATGCAGCAGCAATGACCTGAACAAGGTACGTCCTCAAATAACTTATGCACCCTGTATGTATGTGTGTGTGTGTGTGTGTATATATATACACACATATACATATATATATATATACACACGCACACATATATATACATATATGTTTGTGTGTCTGTGTTTGTTCCCCCACCATTGCCTGACAACTGATGTTGGTGTGTTTATGTCCCTGTAACTTAGCAGTTTGACAAAAGAGACCAATAGAATAAGTACTAGGCTTACAAACAACAAGTTCTGGGGCCAATTTGTTTGACTGAAACCAGTAAAAGTATACGAATATGACCATGTAAGTAATGCAATCAAAGATAGAAAGACAGGTAATGGTGTATTTGCATATTTCATGGGTTTTTGATTTTTCTTCTGCACCACATCATCATCATCGTTTAACATCTGCTTTCCATGCTGGCATAGGTTAGATGGTTTGACTGAGGACTGGCAAGCTAGGAGGCTGCACCAGGCTACAGTCTGATCTAGCAAGGTTTCTACATCTGCATGCTCTCCCTAATGCCAACCACTCCAATAGTGTAGTGGGTGCTTTTTACTTGCCACCAGCACAGGAGCCAGTCAGGCATTACTGGCATCGACCATGTTTACATGGTGCTTTTTACATTCCACTGCCACAAGAGGCAGTCATATGGCACTGGCATCAACCACACTCAAACAATCCATTAACCATCCACAAATACATTGCTTAACTAGCCACCAAATATAGCAGTATAACTTAATTGGAGGTATCAGTTTTTACATAATAAACACATTCCTGGCAGCTAACTCATTTACCTTAATTATTCGTATGGACACCATTATATACTAGCATATATACTTGATAGTATATTACAGTTGTATAATGAAAAATGGTGTCCCTCCCAGCATATGTACTCATATGAAATGTAGCAAATTCTCAAAAAATAAATGTTTCCTTCTTGAGTCATGCCAGGCTTCTGAGGGCCAGTTTCCTGGTTTCAATGGTGTATATATTCACCACCTGGACGGGATGCTGGTCTGTTGTAGTATTACTCATTTTTGTCAACTGAATGGACTCGAGCAACGTGAAATGAAATGTTTGGCTCAAGAACGCAACATGTCACCTGGTCTAGGAATTGAAATCTCAATCTTATGTTCATGAGTCAAACATCCTAACCACTAAGGCATGCGCAAAGTGATATGAATTAAGCTGTCATGAAGAGGAGATATCCGATATATGAGGCATCTACTGAAAAACCTTAGAAATGCTTTATATTTTCTCTTCTTCATGGCAAACTAAATTATATGAATAGTAAGGTTCAAGCAGTAAGAGAAGAGATTTTAATCAACTGAAATTACAAACTTAATGAGAACAATGGGTTTGATGGTTAAATTTGGTTAAGAAAGGCAGGATAAGTAATTCCAGAATTTAATGAATTAAGATTAGAATGGAATGAGAGGTAAACACTATTGAAACTATGGACAGGTTTCAGCATTACCATACCTCTTTAGCAAAGTATTCTTAGTTTTCTAGAGCTAAGATGACTGAATATAGAGTTATAGTGAATAGATACTGGTTGGCATGACAACTTAAAATAATGATTGAGGAGAAAATGGCTAGGGACTCCTGCTAAATGGAAAGCAAATAGTAAAGTGGATACTAGCATAATATAGTTTTAATTCATCATAATCATCATCATTGTTTAACATCCGCTTTCCATGCTGGCATGGGTTGGACGATTTGACTGAGGACTGGCGAGCCAGATGGCTGCACCAGGCTCCAATCTGATCTGGCAGTTTCTTCAGCTGGATGCCCTTCCTAACGCAAACCACTCTGAGAGTGTAGTGGGTGCTTTTACGTGCCACGGGCATGAGGACCAGTGAGTCAAGAAATTGTAATAAATGGAAGTTAAACCCATAGTGAAGAGAACAAAATCATTAGCTTCATTGTCATCATCATTGTCGTCGTCATCACCATTGTTATCATCATTGTCGTCGTCATCACCATTGTCATTATCATTAAGCATCTATTTTCCATGCTGGCATGGGTTGGATGGTCTGAGAGGAGCTGACCAGCCAGAATGCTGTACCAGGCTCCAATTATCTGTTTTGGCATGGTTTCTGTGGCTGGATGCTCTTCTTAATGCCAACCACTTTACAGTGGTCTGGGTGCTTTTTATGTGGCAATATGAGTACTTTATATGCAGAACCATCACCAGTGCTTTTTATATAAAATGAGCACCAGTGATTTTTACGTGGCACACCAGTGCTTTTTACATGGAGCCAGCACCAGTACTTTTCATGTGGCACCATCACCAGTGCTTTTTATGTGACACCATCACCAGTGCTTTTTATGTGGCACCATCACCAGTGCTTTTTGTATGGCACCAGCACCAGTGCTTTTTACATGGCACTAGCATGGATGCTTTTAACATGGCATCAGTATGGATGCTTTATTCATCGAACCAGCATAAGTGTTTTATACATGACATCATTAGCCTAATGATTATTTTCGTTGAACATTTTACATTTGTTGTAGGCAGAAGCAGGCAATCATCAATTTTCTTCGATTATTCTGTTTAACTTGTGTAATGCATATTGTTTTGTAGACTTTGTCCAGACACTTGAGAATAGTCAAGCATACATCTAAAGAGTCTGAGGAACACATTCTTATGCCTGGGGAGTGCGTTTCTGTTGAAGGTGATAATGAAATAATCCTTTTAAAAGAAGGAGATGAAGGGTGAGTATTATTTTCTGAATGTTTCAGTGAGATATTAGAATGGACTGGTAATCACTCATGAAAAGAAAAACTGGAGGTCCCCATAGCTTCAATGGATTGTGATATACCAAAACACACAATGAAGCAAGTAAACAAACTGAATTTCATAGTAAAGCGGGGGTGGGGATGAAAAAATATAGTGGGATCAAATATTTCAGTAGTTAGCTATGTGGAGAAGGGAAAATGAAGGCAGTGATACAAAGCAGTATTTTGAAGAAGCTAGGAATTATATTATGGCAGTATTAAATGGACTTGTGGGCTGTTGTTGTTATTGTTGGCTGGTATGAGGTAAATGACTGATTAAATGAAAATATATTCCTTGGGTTGCATGAAGAAATAACTGAACAACACCTGTAAACATTAAGCAGATTTTATTGCACATAGTGTTTTAACTGTGTTGGTTTTTTACAAATACTAACATCATCAGCATCATCATTGTTTAACGCCTACCTTGAATGGGTTGGATGGTTTAATAGGAGCTGGCCTGGCAGAAAACTACACTAAACTTCTGTGTGTGTTTTGGCTGGTTTTTAAGGCTGGATGCCCTTTCTGACATCAACCACCCCACATAGTTGACTGTGTGCTTTTTATATGGCACTAGCACAGGCAAGGTCAGCTTTGTGGCATTGTTTTTACAGCTGGATCCCTTCCAAATGCCAACCACTTTACAGTGTGGACTGGATACTTTTTACAGGACACCAACACTAGCAGGATCTCCAAGTAACTTGCAAGACAAAGAATTTTGGGGAGGGAAGGAGTAATTGGAGGAAGTGATCTTATATCAGATGCTAAAAGTTTTTAAGAAGAAGGGTGTCTTGCTGTAGATGAGGTACATGGTTACCCAATCAGAGAGAGAGAGAGAAAGAGAGTTAACAAGAATGAGGACAAAAGTAGGTGTGCTGCTGTAAAGGAGATACATGATTAGGGAAGAGTAAGAGAAGGAGAGAAAGAGAATGATCAAGAATGAGGGCAGAAACACGTGTACTGCTGTAGAGGGAATATGTGGTTATCCAACCAGAGGGAAAAGTGAGGGAAAGACAGAGAGAGTGGAAGACAGCAAGTGTGCAAGAGAATGCACAGGAGAGGGGTGGTGGCAAAGTGCCAGGTATACTCACAAGGAATGAGGATCAGAGCATAAGATGGGATGGTAGAGTAAAGAAGAGAGAGATAAATGGTGGAAAGTGCCTGGGCGTACCCTCAAGGTATGGAGGTCATAATGAGAGAGAATCCTTTTCTTGCCAACAGAGGTAGTAGCTCTCTGAACTCCCTCCATCCTATTCTTATTCTAGAAACAATACTTTCAGAGCTTCCTCCACCATTACTAATTTGATCACGTAGGTAACAGAAACTGTCTACTACCTCAAGATAGCCTCCTGAGCGTTTGAGAAAGTCTAAGTCCTATATGCTTTTAGTGCTTATTGTTCCTTGCATATCTGCCACATATGAAGGTGACTATCTGTTAATCTACTTGTGATTCCACTGCATCTGTTATGTGTCCCTAACTTACACTGGGTGCAGTAAATGGAATTATTTCCCACTCCTTTCCAACATATTGAGCAGAGCCATTTACCTAATGGAAAGAGAGAGTTTTATCTGCTCTGTTGCTAACAACAGCTTTGGTCTTTGCTAAGGTAACTTTAAGGCTCTTTGATTCCAAGTTTCGTTCCTGTACCTGTAATTTTTTCTCCAGTTCTGCTGCAGATTCTGCAATAATGGGAAGGTCATCAGCGTATAGTAGTTCCCATGGACATCCAGTTTTGAATTTTTCTGTTAGGGCCTGGAAGACTATGTTGAATAAGAGTGGACTAAGAACTGAGCCCTGGTGACCCACCTACTTGTACGCTAAATTCATCACTATTCATGGTGGATTCTCCTCCTTACTGACAGTACCACTGTACATAGCTTGATTGACTCTAACTCTAACCCTAACAAGCTGCTCCTCTACTCCTACCTTCCTTAGTGACCACCAGATAACAGAGTTAGGAACTCTGTCAAAAGCTTTCTCCAAGTCAATGAAAGCTAAGTACAACAGCTGACTTTTGGCCAGATACTTTTCCTGCAGCTGTCTCATTAGGGAGATGGCATTTGTGGTCCTCTTCCCAGGTACAAAACCAAACTGCATCTCAACAGTAATAATTAAATACTGGGAGAGACATACTGCTTGGAGATTATGACAAACTTACTGATTTAGCAATCTGTGACTGGCCCATCATAACTGGAAAATAATTGTGCTATATTCATGGCAATTAAAATTCTTGCCTTGGCTGGGTGTGGTAAGACTAGAGACACAACAGTGGCTGCCTCAACGTTCTGTAATTACTCCCAAAAACCCATTTTAACGGGCATAAGGAGAAGATTCCAAAAGATTGAATCATGCGGTCCTTGATGCTGATTGATTGCTTAATAGACCAATCATGTGAAACTACTGTGGTTTTATTGTGATATCAGTGTGGCTACCTAGCAGTTCAGTTTCAAATCTCTGCTACAAACTCTTCTTCTCTTTATAAATATATACTCATTTTCTAGTGTAACATTTAGTTACTTTTTGCTGTATTCAGCAGACAGGATGAACTTCCAGAAATTTTACGAGTTACCTTGGGTCTTCACATCAAAGTAAGGACCTAAGATTTTTGTAGGATAACCTTATAAATCTCAAACCTTGTATGTTCTACAGTTATGTAGGATTCATAATGCCATCATCATAATCATTTAACGTCTGCTTTCCATGCTGGCAGGAGTTGGACGGTTTGACTGAGGACTGGCAAGCCAGATGGCTGCACCAGACTCCAATCTGATCTAGTAGAGTTTCTACGGTTGGAAGCTCTTCCTAATTCCAACCACTCTGAGAGTATAGTGGGTGCTTTTACGTGCCACCAGCACGAGGGCCAGTCAGGTGGTACTGGTGACGGCCACGCTCAAATGGTGTTTTTTATGTGCCACCTGCACAGGAGCCAGTAAGGCCATGCTGGTAACGATCACACTTGAATGGTGCTTTTTATATGCCACCGGCACAGGAGCCAGTCAGCAGCCCTGGCAACGATCATGTTCGGATGGTGCTTTTAACATTCCACTGGCATGGGTGTCAGTCAGGTGGTGCTGTTATTGGCTATGTCTGTGAATTTGATTTTGATTGTGATTTCACTTGCCTCGATAGGTCTTTGCAAGCAATGCATAAGTAGGCTAGTTACACCGCTGGCATAGGTCATGGGTTATGGTGTCACTTAACTTGCTGGGTCTTCTCAAACACAGCATATTTCCAAAGGTCTTGGTCACTAGTCATTGCCTTTGTGAGGCTCAATGTTCGAAGGTTGTGCTTCACCTCCTCATTCCAGGTCTTCCTGGGTCTACCTCTTCCACAGATTCCCTCAACTGCTAGGGTGTGACACTTTTTCACACAGCTGTCCTCATCTATTCGTACCACATATGCTTAAAATTTATTATTCTGAAGAATACCTATTTATTTAAAAGAACATATTGTTGCTATTATGTTAAACTGTCATATGTTCAAATTTGACCAAATGCGTTTTTTTTTTTTTTTCAATATTTATTTTTGTTTGCAATAGCTAGTTCTTTTGGTCAAAATGTCATATCTCCAGCTACCTCAGATACCAATATATCAAAAATTGTGAATGTGTAGTACAACAGTTTTGCTATGGAATGGTGAAACTATTTTTTCATTTTCTGAAAAAGCAATGTTTTGGATTTACAGCAATTTTGCAAAATAGCAACGATATAGTCTTGCTAAATGAGTCAAAAACTATGGTTTAACACTTTACCATTCAGATTACTGTTAAATGTAATCCTTATTTATCTCTGTTGTTTTGAATGGGTCATGCATTATCTCAAAAGCTTCAAGATTTCAATGATGTAATTGTTTAGTCTTAGAATGACGTTGTTAGGTAGGTGTGAGAGGCCAGATCTGGCTAGTTTGAACATAAAGCAGGTAGAATATTTGGGCCACATATGGCTGGTTTAAATATTAAAAGGTTAAACATAGATATATTTTGGAATACTGACAAATTTTCTTTTATTGGTTTTCATACTATGTTTGATATTAAGAAAAATCTCTCTTGAAATAGAATGTTCATGTGTCAAAGTTTATTTTTCAGAAAACGTTTGTATAATTTTCCTGTGTGAAAAAAATTAAACTACAAATAATGTTATTTGATTTTTTTTTAAAATTAATTACAGGGATGACAAGGAAATGAAAATGGACGCCTTAATTGGAAAACTTCCAAGACTGGATGTGGGCAAAGCTAAGTTCTTTTTGGATAAATGTAATTGGAATTTACAGGTACTGTTGATATTTACCATGCTGATTATATATTCTGAATCGAGGTGAATTGTATAATGAAAAATAATGATGGAAAGTATGACAGTGTGGTTAAAAAGTCCTTTTCACAGATGTATTCTGGGTTCAATTCCACCCAGTCACACTTTGGGTCAGTAGCTTACACCAGGGGTCTTCAGTTGAACAATGATTTGTGAATGAAATTTGAGAAATGGAACCTGTGTGGAAGTCTGTTTTCTGTGTGTGTGTGTGTGTGTGTGTGTGTGATCTCTGTGTGTGAGTGAGTGAGTGTGTGTGTGTGTGCATATGTGATCCGGTATAAGTCAGTACCAATACTTTGTAGCATTTTTGTTCACAAATGATTCTAACTCAATTTGTTGTGGTATAAATAGGGGTTGATAAAATAGGTACCAGATTAAGTACTAAAATCAATGTCTTTATTTACATTGTTTTATACTGGCATGGATTGGATGGTTCACCACTCCTAGTGGATCCAGGGGACCATATCACACTTGAAGTTTTAATTTTTGGTTTGGATGTCCTTGCTTATGACAACCTCTTTACAGTGTGTGCTAGGTGTGTTTTATAATGTCACCAGCACTGGAGAGGTTTCACACATCACTGGCAAGACTAATGGATCCCCTTTGCCTGTTGAAATCAGAATTAATGTTGATGGTGTTTGAATCAGAATTAATATAGCATATGTAAACTATGTCAATAAGGAGGAAGCTGATGTCTGTGAGACTGCATGTTTTATCCAAAGAGGGTAGAATCTTCCAGTTCAATGAGAAATTTGTCCATGTGTTTACAGTTACTAAATATGTTGGAGCTGGAATTTACTAGGTTCATGGAGTTGTTGGATCTAAAAAGAATATGAGATTTTCAGCTACACAAAGCCTGCATCTCTTTGATCCATTTATATATAGCATTGATCACACCACCATGTTCCACTTGATTATGTGTGGTGTGTTGACCTTCAGTTCCCATATATGACTAGTTAACTTTGTAGCTTTATTCTTACATATATGCTGAAAAGGAAACCACTGGCTTTTGTATCTTTTTTTGAAATTTGTTTTACCTAAACCAACATGGTTGTGTGGTACAAAATTTGCTTCCCAACTACTTGGTTCCAGGTTCACTCACACTGCATTGCACCTTGAGCAAGTGTCTTCTACTATAGCCTCGGGCCAACCAAATCCTTATGAGTAGATTTGATAGATGAAAACTGAAAGAAGCCCATCGTATATATATATGCGTGTATGTGTGTGTGTGTTTGTGCTTGTCCACCACTTGACAACCAATGTTGGTGTGTTTATGTTCAAGTCATTTAGTAGATTGGCAAAAAAAAAAGGACCAATAGAATAAGTGCCAGGTTTGAAAAAATAATTCCTGGAGTCAATTCATTTGACTAAAAATTCTTCAAGGCAGTGCTCCAGCATGGCCAAAGTCAGATGATTGAAGCAAGTAAAAAAAAATAGTAATTTTTCTTTTGGAATTCCTTACTTTGGAGCACTACAGTGACTTTGGCTTCATAAACCACTGAGTTGGTCAAACATGTGTGATTGAGTAGGCAAGCTTCAGAGTCTCAAGAGAACTTGGAGTGAATTCTTGGTGTGACCTGCAAGTGATATGTTTTTCATACTTGGGAAGCATGTGAATGAAATTTTCTCTGAATGTCTATTAAAAATTTAATTTTCTTGTATTTATTGTTTACTAGGAAATGCCTTTCTATTAAAGTAAGGAATTTTTTACCTACATTAGTCATAACATTCAAAGAGAAAGTTTGTGGGTGTGTGGGGAGAACCATATTATTTTCCTGAGTGTATTTTATGTTTCATATTTTTAATTGAATGGTTGTAAGGCATCTTATCTTTGAAGCGATTGTTAGCCAGGATATTATATTATGGGTTGTTTTACAAATATTTCCTTAGAAAAGGAGAAATTAAACACCCTGTTATTGATGTTGGCTGTAATGTTTTGAAATGCTAAGTGGGGTGACAGGACTGTCTATGGATATACATGAGTTTCTCAGTTACTTTATGATAGACCTTATTAGAGAACAAGTTTAACTCTAGGGAATTATCTAAGAAATCAACTTCAGAGAGATTAGTGGTTACAGTAATTTTGAGGCCTAACTGGGTAAAAGTATATATGAAATTTTTCCTCATATAGAGTAGATAGTTGTTGACTTTAAGGAAAGAGAAAGTTGTTATAGATATTATAGTGGGGGCCACTTTATTAGGTCAGCAGCAAACAAATACATTGGTGCACCCGTGCACACACATGTACATAGAATTAAAAAAAAAAAATGTTGGAAGAAATGAAATTGTCAAGGAAAAAGGAAGAGGTCGAATATTTAGGAGTGATGGGAATCAGGTGGAGTTGTTAGGAAAGAGAAGAGAGGGAGATAAGCATAGAGAGTCGTCTTTAAGGGGAAATAATGGTTGTTAGGAATATAAGGTAAGGATAGGTAAAGATAATGATGTAGAGTAGGCACTGGCAAAGTTGGTTGTTTCTAACCTCACAGTAGATTTACACAGTCATGCACCCATACAAACACACATACACTGACTCCACATCTGTAGTATCAACATAAGTATATATGTGTACACAGAGGGTGTATTTATATATGCATGCTCACCCCAATATGCAAAGAGGAAAATATAAAGAGACCACAAAGTCATGGAAATATGTTAAAAGATAGTTAAAAATGTGTTATAAATTCACAGGGAATTATTGTGGAGGGCACTATCATTTGTACCTTAAGAATGTGTGGCATAACTTATGTTTACAATTAAGAATAAGGTCATTTTGCTTATTAATGCAGTTGCTGCATTACATAATAGATAAGACTTTTGCATTGCAAATATTGCATTTGTTGTAACTGCTGTACAGTTTGGCATTTATACTTTATACAACTGAGTTAGGTTTTTGGCTATGAATGAGCCCAGATAGATTCATGTAGCTTTCATATAATTAAAGTATCCTTGACTTGATGCGTAGCTAGCTGAGTATCCCTCCTTGAGTAATAATTACATATCTCTGAGAGTAACCTTATTAATCATAGGCAAGAAGTAGTGATACGCTGTAAGCTTTCCTATAATAAATCCTTCAGTAGGTTCCCTAGATAACTTTAATACTAAAGCGAGAGACACTGGTTGGGATGGGTATAATGCCTAAAGGTTAAATGTAAGTTACCTAATTTTTTATGTGTTTGGGTATGTGTTTTTTTTAATTTCCTTAAATTTTACAACCTTTTAAATTTCTTAAATTTTTATTTTATTTTATTGATTTACTTTGTTGTTGTTGTTGGTTCTGAGTTCAAATTCTGCTGAGGTCGACTTTACCTTTGATCCTTTTGGTGTTCATAAATCAAGTACCAGTTGAATATTGGGATCGATGTAATCGACTAGTCCCCTCCCCACAAATTTCAGGCCTTGTGCCTATAGTAGAAACATTTATTATTATTGTTATTGTTTTAGTATTACCTTTTATTTTGTAAAATTCTTTTAGTTCTGTGTTTTAATGTTAATTTTATAAATTTAAATTTTATTTTTTTTATCCATAATTGCTTTAATGGTTTAAATTTTAAAATTTCTTTAATTCAGTTTTAATTTGAAATTATATCTGACCTCCAATTTTATTTGGCTTTAAATAACTTAACTTGATTTTATCTTTATTTTCACCTCACATTTCTCCCTCTGTCTTTAATGTATATCCAAGCTCACCAAAGCTTTCTCAGCCTCCCCCTCACAATATGGTTACTGCTGATATTTCATTCATTTGCTAATACAATTCCCTCATTATGCATGATAGTACAAATGACCAAATATTCAAGATTTAAGTTGACCATGTGTGTAGATCACCCATATCAGATTTCATCTCAACATTTAGAGAATATCAATTCAGTTTGCAAGATTCCTGATGTAAAATCATGTGTTGAAACAGATATTGCTATACTTTGGGATGGTCATTTTATTTATTATGATTATTTTTTTTTTACTATTATAGTTACATAAATTACGGAGATGTACTTGCATAGCAAGTGATTTGATCTGAGATCGTGTGCTGAAACGGAAGCAATTGCAGCGTGGAAGGTGTTTGTAAGCCATTTAAGAAACACACAAAAGCTGTTCGATTCACTTCAACATTTAAGTTTAATTTGTCAAAATATTTTCGTCGCTTTTTTGTCAGTGAACAGGTCGCGGTCTTAAAGCGACGAAAATATTTTGACAAATTAAACTCAAATGTTGAAGTGAATTGAACAGCTTTTGTGTGTTTCTTAAATGGCTTACAAACATCTTCCACGCTGCAATTAGTTACATAAATTTTATGTCTTATCTATTTTCATTTATTAAAGAGGCCATAGATGTGCAACAAAAGATTTCTGGACAATGTACAGGCATCAAAATAATAGAAATAATAAAATAACAATAATAAACAAGTAAAGAAAATATATATATATATATAGTTTGTGTGTTTATTTGGCAAAAATAAAATAATAATAATAAATAAAACGACTATCCTGAAATGTAACAGTATTTGGAGAATATCTAACCTAAAAACAATGCAAGTATGTTCTTATATGATGACTCAACTACAAACACTTTATGTTTTGTGACTGTCCTTTCCTCAATTTCAGCTATCTTATCCCACTTCTATTGAAATCCGCCTCTCCCCTACTCTTTGTATTCCTTCTTCTCTTCTTTCCTTTCCTTCTCTTCACCTTAGTCCTTCTCTTCCAAATCATCACTTGTCTTCCCCTTTCCTCTTATCCCTCTTTCACTTGCTCCCTCTCTTCTCTCCACCCCTCATGCATGTCATAAATGGCTCTGACAGAAAGTAGCATTAATTTTTAAGGTCATTCAACTTTTCTCAACTGATCATTGATCAGTTGAACAAACCTATCAGTAACAAACCTATAATGACTACAGGAAACAGTTGTAAGCCAAATTTACCCCAATAAAGGAAAAATATGTAATGACCATTATTTAGATCTTGTCTTTATCATCGTCATCATCATCATTTCCATTTTCCATGCTGGCATGGATTGGATGGTTTGACATGAATCTGGCCAGCTGGGAACTGCCCAGACTCCAATTGTTTGTTGTGGTTTGGTTTCTATGGCTCGATGCCCTTCCTAATGCCAATCACTTAGAGTGTGTTGGATGCTTTTTATGTGTCTCTGGCACAGGTGTGTTTATGCACCTGTACTAGATTATAGTTATATATTATACTAGATTACTATTATAGTTACATAAATTTTATATCTTATCTATTTTCATTTCTGTGTATTGAAGGTTGCTCAAAACCTTGCTGAATTAGATAATATGGAGGTTTCTAATGCAGCTGAGCAGATGAAAAGATATCCCTCTCAGTATATTGATATTGTTGATGACCAAGTTGTATGCAGATACTATGAAGATACTGGACCGTAAGTAAAATACACATTTCTGTCTCACTTATTTCGTTTCAATACATTATAAGTTATTATACTGTATTATAAATATTATACTAAATTGATTCATATCTGTCTGGCACTCCGTCAATTATAACAATGAGTCTTCCAGTTGATTCAATCAATGAAACAGCCTGCTCATGAAATTAACACAAATAGCTGAGTACTCCACAGACACATGCACACTTAACTTTAGTTCTCAGGGAGATTCAGCTTGACATAGAATGTAACAAGGCTGGCTCTTTGAATTACAAGTACAGATCATATTTGCTAGCTGAATGGAACAGAGCACCACAAAATATAGTGTTTTGCTCAAGGATGCAATGTGCTGCCAGAAATTGAACTCACAACTTTACAATTGTTTGCTGAGTGCCCTAATCACTAAGCCACGAACCTTCAATGTATGTATGTTGTGAAGTTTCACATTGAATGCAATGTCAAATGAGGTCATTTATCTGATAGGAGACAACTTATTAAGAAAATCCTGTACATATTTTTAGCAGTCATGTAGTCCCATGAGTCAGTAGAGTTGTAAGTTTCATGCTTTTGTTACCATTTTTGTGTTGAAATATTCATCCTTTGCTACAGTTAATTTTGAAATTATTGAAAAATTCAGGAAAATATCTTTATTCTTGTTAAGCTGGTCATTGGGACATGAAATAGCATTAAATTTTGGTTGTAGGGTTAGGGACAGTCTCACATTTGTTGGTACTAAACAGGTTAAAGTGATTTTTTGTTAAAGAATCCTTTTAACTGACAAGGATAAAGTAACTTAGTATGTTTATATATATATTAGGTAATGTAATATATTATATTATACACATTTTTATATGTATATGTTTTTCTTCTAGTGAACCAGAATCACAACTTGATCTGTTTTATGTGTTACGAGAAAGATATCATTTTACAAATGGTGAAGCAGAATATGTTCTGAAGAAAGCAGATTGGAATTTTATCGTATGTTTGATTAAACATATTATTAATGCTATGAAAATTATAAAGTAATCGTTTTCTTATTTTATTCTTGGATGATCATGATGATGATCATCATCATTTAATGTCTGTTTCCCATGTTGGTATGAGTTGGTATTTGACTGAAAACTGGTAATCTGGGGAGCTGCACCAGGTTCCAGTCTAATTTGGCATGTTTTCTATGACTGGATATCCTTACTAATGCCAACCACTCCAAGAGTGTAGTGGGTGCTTTTTACATTCCACTGGCATGGGTACCAGTTACAAAACACTGGCATCAGTCACAACTATGATCTCACTTGGTTTGACAGGTCTTCTCAGACAGAAGATGTAGACTGAATCAACCATCAACACAATCAATACTGTTTCATACACTTTGGTAATGATCTGTAGAAGGGCACTTCTAATCTTAGGTAATTCATGTTTAGTTAACTGAGAAAAACATTAATATCACAAGTACCTGACCCATTGTTTTTTGCCTGGGATAAATAATACTTTGCTTCATTGAAATATAGGGATATATGCAAGAAAGAACCAAGTGAAAGAAGATAAACTAATACTGAAATTAACTTTGTGTTAGAATTAAATATCCCTATTTCAAGCCTAACCAAAATATATGTACACATGGCAGTGGCAATCAGATGACAGCCAGCTAGGTGATAATAGAACTGAGTGACAACTAGCTTGATAGATACTAGCCAAAGTAACTAAGACTCTGGCATTTAGTTGGCAAGAAGTATAACTGTTTAGTTCCAAATTAGCCTTCATCATCATCATCATCATCATCATTTAATGTCTGCTTTCCATGCTGGCATGGGTTGGATGGTTTAACTGAAAACTGGTAAGCCAGGGGGTCTGCACCAGGTTCCAATCTGATTTAGCAAGGTTTCTATGATTGGATGCTCTTCCTAACATCAACCACTCTGAGAGTGTATGGGTACTTTTTATGTGTCACCGGCACAGGTGGCATTGACCTGACACTGGCATCAGCCATGACTATGGTCTCACTTGGCTTGACAAGTTAACACAAGCACAGTATATTACCAAGACTTTTGGTCATCTGTCACTGCCTCCATGAGGCTCAATGCTTGTATGGTGCTTTTTACTTGCCACCAGCACAGGTGGCAGTGAGACAACACTGGCGTCAGCCTCCAAGTAAAACTTGTAAAATGACATTCTACCCATGATTAACCTGTTTGTTTTTGTGTTTTTTTTTACAATCTTGAACTGAAAAAAAAATTTGGGCTGCTCAAGGCTGGAACACCTTTTATCAAGGGTTTGATCTATCAGAGCCAACTTGGAGCTAAACTATATTCACAGTCGCCATCATGTTATATATATATGAAAAAATTGGGCATCTGTAAATGGTTATCAGTTAAAGTGTAGTGTAAAAAACATCATAAAAAAATGAAGTTTATAGACTCATCAATCTTTACTAATTTTGTGATAAAGCCAAACACGTATCAAAAGATTACTTGATTTGCTATCTTTCCAGGTTGCTCTTCATTTAAGTGATCTCTATGTTGCCTACAAAACATATGGAGTGTATCATTATGAGTTCAGGTATGTATTTATTATTTATTTTGGTAAGGCAGCAAGCTGGCAGAAACGTTAGCACACTGGGCGAAATGTATAGCGGTATTGCATCTGTCTTTTATGTTCTGAGTTCAAATTCTACTGAGGTTGACTTTGTCTTTCATCCTTTTGGGGTCGATAATTAAGTACCAGTTGCGTACTGAAGTCGATCTAATCAACTGGCTCTCTTCTCAAAAATTTCGGGCCTTGTACTTAGAGTGGAAAAGATTATTTATGTTGGTATTAATACTGCTTCTGTTGCTTTTTATTGTTTTATTTGTTTCAGTCATTTGACTGTAGTTATGTTGGAGCACCACAGTGTTGACTATAGGTTTGCTGTTGCTGTTGTTGTTGTTTGATCCAAAGCTTTTTCCTAATCCATAAACCTATAGTCAACAGTGTTGACTATAGGTTAGCTTTTGATGTTGTTTCATCCTAAGTTGTTTCCTAATCCAACAAACCTATAGTCAACAGCGTTGACTATAGGTTTGTTGGATTAGGAAAGAGCTTAGGATTAAACAACAACAACAGCTCTTTAGTCAACACTGTCATCTATAGGTTTGCTGGATTGGGAAAAAGCTTAGGAGCAAACAAAAAGGACAACCCTTTAGTCAATAATGTTGACTATAGGTTTGTTGGATTAAGAAAAAGTTCAGGATCAAACAACAACAACAACAAAAACACTATAGTCAACACTGCTGACTATAGGTTTGTTGGATTAGGAAACAACTTAGGATCAAAGATCAACAACAGCAACAGCAAAGCTATAGTCAATACTGTTGGCTATAGGTTTGTTGGATTAGGAAAGAGCTTAGGATCAAACAATAACAACAACCACAGCAAGCCTATAGTCAACACTTTTTACTAATCCATAAACCTATAGGTTTATGGATTAGTAAAAAGCTTAGGATCAAACAACAACAACAGCAACAGCAAACCAAACAGTGTTGACTATAGGTTTGCTGTTGCTGTTGTTTGATCCTAGGATGTTTCCTAATCCAACAAACCTATAGTCAACAGTGGTGACTATAGGTTTGCTGTTGCTGTTCATGTTTGATCCATAGCTGTTTCCTAATCCAACAAACCTATAGTCAACAGTGTTGACTATAGGTTTGCTGTTGCTGTTCTTGTTTGATCCATAGCTGTTTCCTAATCCAACAAACCTATGGTCAACAGTGTTGACTATAGGTTTGCTGTTGCTGTTGTTTGATCCTAGGATGTTTCCTAATCCAACAAACCTATAGTCAACAGTGTTGACTATAGGTTTGCTGCTGCTGTTCTTGTTTGATCCATAGGTTTGTTGGATTAGGAAATAGCTTAGGATCAAACAACAGTTTGTTGTTCAGTTGCTTTATGTTTATAGTGTGCTTTCACTTCACTACATTCCTCTTTAGTAGAACTGTCATTGACTTCTTCAAGTTTCAGTTGTAAATGAAATTGAGTGTGAAGAGGGAAGTGTTGTCATCGAGTGAATTTATTGAAAGGTAGGTGAAATTTGGGAAAATGGCAAGAGTGAATGGTACCTCTCTAAGTGTAGACCTGTGAGTTAGAGAGAAGTTATTGGTGAGGGCACTTGCTCCTGAGATTTCACGGAAATCTTGGAGAGTTGGGTTCCTCGATTATCCCTAGAAGCCTTCCTGTATCAGGCGGGCCACATCTCTATCATCCTCCCTACCACTTTTTTTCTTTTAAACTTTTGTGTGAATGCATATGTCCCTTCTTTGTCAGTGTATACCATGTATTCTTACTTTCTTTCATTTTTATCATTTCATCATATGTAAACCCCCACACTTTATGTCTGTCTTTGTATTGCCCCCCCCCTCATCCTTCACCCTTGTGACAAATAAACGAAATCATCATCATCATCATCATCATTATGTTAATGTTGATCATTATTATGATGATGTTTACTTTCAGGGAAAAGATGGAAGAGTTTCTGAACAATGTTTACAAGATATATCGAGACAGTGAACCACTTAAAGATATAGTGGAAAGAATGGAAGAGGTAATGTTAAGATTTTTATGGTTAAACTCCTTTTCCTACTTCTGTGAGCACTTTTGACGCATATCTTGAGTGAGCTTTTTTTTTTGTTTGTTTGATGTCTTTTGTTTGTTGTTTTCTAACACAGAGACAAAAATAAATTAGGGGTAGTAGATGTAAATTCAAATTATGCTCTAGGCATGGCTGTGTGATTAAGAAGTTTGCTTCCCAACCACATGGTTCCAGGTTCAGTCCCACTGTTTAGCATCATGGACAAATGTCTTCTACCATAGCCTCAGGCCAACTAAAGCCTTGCAAATGGATTTAGTAGACAGAAACTGAGAGAAGGTCATCATGTGTGTGTGTTTATGTATGTGTGTGTCTTCATGTCTGTCACTCCACAACCGGTGTTGGCATGTTCTCATCCCCATAAGTTAGCAGTTTGGCAAAAGAATCTGATAGAATAAGTACCAGAATTAAAAGAAGGTACTGAAGTTGTTTCATTGTATGTGTGTTGTTTAAATGCCAGAAGCTGTAGTTTTTCATGTGGTAAAAATCCAGATGAATCTGTTTATACTATAGGCTAGCAGATTTGATTCTGTTTCAGAAAGGATATGAGTGCACTACACTGACATTCTGTAGCTATGGCTAAACACGTATCTCTTGCTCTCATAATCACCTCTAGAGGGATTTTGTTTTGCCTAGCTCTAAAGGATATTGGGTTTCTTAACACTTTATACCTTGAAAGGGAATTTTACTCAAATGAAAAACCTCAGCTTCTGATGTTTAAGCAACACACATATTGATATATATGCATGTATGTATGCATGTATCATCTTCATCATCGTTTAACGTTCATTTTTCCATGCTGGCATGGGTTGGACGATTTGACTGGGGTCTGGCAAGCCAGGAGGCTGCACCAGGTTCCACCTGATCTGATGATGTTTCTACAGCTGGATGCCCTTCCTAATGCCAACCACTCTGAGAGTGTAGAAGGTGCTTTTTACATGCCACTAGCACAGGAGCCAGTCAGGGTGAAGGGGCTGGCATCGCCCACGTTTGGACTGTGCTTTTTATGTGCCACCAGCACGAGAGCCAGTCAGGCAGCACTGGCAATGACCCATGCATGAATGATGCTTATTGTGTGCCACCAGCATGGTAGCCAGTCAGGTGGCACTGGCATCAACCACAACTACAATTTCCAGTTGATTGTGGTTTGATTTGATTTTGATTTTGATGTACTTGGTTCAATAGGTCTCTTCAAACACGGCATGTTGCCCAACAATCCAAAGGTACTTTCTTAAGTGGGATGGTTATGTGACACTGGTGTAGGCTATGGCTGTATATACATAAATAATAGCACAAATGGGCTGAGGTTCACTACAGCTGTTTCAGACATGTTTTTCTTTTTATTGAAGATCAAATCAATTACATCATTTAAAACAAAAACGTTTTCCTTAGGTGAATGAATTAAAATTAAAATCCAAAATTTAAAATGTAGGATTTTTCACCCAAAAAGTATAGAATGTATAGTCACTCTCTCATTCTGGTGCCAGTTGGGAGAGTAAATTGAGAGAGGCCAGTTTAATGTTAAACATATGTAGTAATAAATGTGTAACAGCTGTAGTGAACCTCAGCCCACTTGTGTTATTATTCATACTACACTAATTCAGAACATTCCCCGCATTGGATCATGAGCCTACAGTGGACCACGGACTGCATGCCGAGTATACCCTTGTGTGATTTTATGCATTTGTTGAATGTCTTCAGTCTGTACATGTGGATGTTATGTGTAACTAAAAGGACAAATCTATATATCCTCTAGGAAGTACAAGTGTCCAAACACACTGTTGATACATCAGTATGCTGTTCTTGACTCTATCTTGTCCTTATTATTAAGATACGTTGATTCTTTTGGATCCTGCAAATAATTATATATATTTTCAATTAACCTCATTAAGGGATAGTAACATCCAATGAATTACTGGTTCAATACCTAATATTTGTTGTGAATAATAATAATATTTATAGAATAATAGGATTATTTATAAACCATGGTTTATAATCATTCAAAAGAAAAGAAAATGGAGATATAGCATTTAATAAAAGATTTATTGTCTGCAAAAAACCAACATAGTCACTTACAGCTGTTTCAGTTAAGCCTAAAAGATAGTAATTATTAAAACCGTTATATTAGGCAAAATCGCATCAGAGGGATAGAAAAAAGAAAAAGATATACTGTTAGGTTTTTAGATGTTGTATTTTCCCTAATATAATGGTTTTAATAATTGGCATTTTGATCTTTTAGGCTTAATTGAAACAGCTGTAAGTGACTATACATGCATGCCTACTAAATCAACTCATAAGGCTTTGGTCAGCCCAAGGCTATAGTATAAGACATTTGCCCTAGTTGCCAAACAGTGGGACTTATCCTGGAACCAGATGGTTGGGAAGCAAGCTTCTTACCACACAACCACACCTAATATATGCACATACTATGAGCCTCTCAGTTTCTTTTTAAGAATTTCACTCTTAAAGCATTGGTCTGCTTCAGTCTATAGCAGAAGACACTTGCTTAATATATAACAGTGGGACCAAACCTAGAACTACTTGAGTGTGAAGCAAAATTTGTATTACAGAGCCATACCTGTGATATACATGTGTGTGTGTATAAACCATGAAACAGCAAGGATGAAAATAAGGATGTGTGCTTTTAATTTTAACACATTCTTGTACACTAAAACATGAAAGGTATTTGCTGTGGGATTTTTATTACAAAGAAAACTTTTCACTCTATAAATTCTGTGTGTAAAGCCACATCGATCAAGTACCAAGTGATAACACTGAACTATCAGACAATGTTTCAGAGTGATTTCACCTCTTCAGTAGCAAAGACAGCCTCTATCATTTGAAGCTAAGAGAGGACTTTCATTTCTGTATACAGGAAGCAGCAAACAATACATTCACTGGTGTTTTCTATGGCTTGCCAAGGTGGAATTAGTTTAAGCACAAGACATGCTGTGAGTTAAAATAAAGTGGTATACATTTATCTATCAATATATGTTTGTCTACATTAGAACTTGAAAAGTACTTGCTGCAGTATGTATGACTGAAGAGGGAAATTGCATTGGAAAACTGTGTCTGGTAGGGTGCAGATGTGACTTGAAGCTTGGCTTAAAATCTGTAGAGATAAAATATTTTTCTAAGACAAAATTGTGCAGTGAATGCATGGTAAAAATAAATATACATCTTCATGCACATGTACACACACATACATAGAGATACATATATGTATTCAAATATATATATTTACATAACTCTTATGCCTGTCTCATCCTGTCAGCTGTGACAACTTAAAGGGAAATTTCCTATGTGTAGGTGTAGGTGTGGCTGTGTGGTAAGCTTGCTTCCCAACCACATGGCTCTGGGTTCAGTTCCACCGCATGGCCCTTCTGGCCACTGTCATCTACGTCCAAAGCTTTGTGAGTGGATTTTGGAGATCAATACTGAAAGAAACCTGTGTGTGTGTGTGTGTGTGCGTGCGTGCGCATGCGCATGTGTCTGTGTGTGTCTCTGTTCCTCACCATTAATTGACAACTGGTAGTGGTTCAGCAAATCAGACTGATAGAATAATTAAAAATAAATAATTACTGGGGTTGATTTCTTCGACTAAAAGTTCAGCATGGCCACAGTCGAATGACTGAAGCAAGTAAAAGACAAAAGATAAAAGATACCTTCTGCATGAAGAACATATAGTTAAATGTATGTTCATCTCTTCTCTGCACATCTTCTCCCACTTATTCCTGGGAGGATTGTGTGGGTAGAATCGTCAAGCACATCTTCCTTCAGATCCTGTAAGAAGCAACCATCTCCAATTGACTAACCAATCTCATGGTTTGTAGGCTAACAAACTTATTGTAGTGAGCTCCTAATTGTGTTTCTTTTTTTTTTGTCAATTAGAATAACAGCTGTGGAGAAAAAATTTCATTATCTTTAATGGTCAATTCTTGTCATGATAGACAAAAGAGACAGTTATAGCCACACATGCACAACTTGATATCCTTTTGAATTTTTGACTGATAACTGCTTTTTAAATTGCCATTAATTCAATGATGTTGACTACGCTTAACTATCTTCATGAGCAACAATTCCACCATTTAACATCAGATCCATCAGGGGTCACTTGATGCTAAACAACATCTTCCATACCATTTATCTCGTCAAAGTCACCAGCACCATAATCATTTTCATCATCATCATCATCATCATCACTATTATTGTTATGAGCATTATGACAAATTTTTTTCTCTTATTCTTTTTCTCCAGGATTCTACATTTGACCGAGATAGGTAAGTACAATTTGAAATATCTACTGCCATAATTACATATTCCTAGTAGAGGGAGGGAGGTGTGTATAGATGGATACAGAAAGACTAACTATCCTAGTTGTCAGCCATATGATAGACAAAGTAATTAAGGATAGTAAGACAGGGAAAGATCTGGTCCATTCGGAAATACCATTGATATGCTTAAAGTATGTAGCAGAGTGGGACATGATGAACTCATCCATATAATTAATCAAGTTGTACAGAAATGTATTATTCTTAACAACAGGTGTAGCCATAGGCCCAAGAATAGCAGGTGCAAGTGCACACTCTAGAATTTTTGTAGGGTGTAAAATCAAAATTTGCACCCCTACTTATTTTTCTCAGGTTTAGAAAACAGTGAATAAAAGCTTGTTTACAACCACATGGTTCCGGGTTCAGTCCCACTGTATGGCGCCTTGGGCAACCAAAGCCTTGTGAGTGGATTTGGTAGACAGAAACTGAAAGAACCCCATTGTATGTATATATACATATATATATATGTTTGTGTTTGTCGCCTCACTATCGCTTGACAACTGATTTTGGTGTGTTTAATTCCACGTAACATAGCGATTCAGCAAAAGAGACCGATAGAATAAGTATTAGGCTTACAAAAATAAGTCCTGGGGTCGATTTGTTCAACTAAAGGTGGTGCTCCAGCATGGCCACAGTCACATGACTGAAACAAATAAAAGAATAAAAAAATACAGCATCCATACACCCTTAAGTAGTTTTATGTTATGTGTGCATGAGTTAGCATGTATGCACATGTGTGAGTGTGTGTATATATTGTGATCTAGATGAGTATGCCGATGTACTGGCATCTTGTATTCTGCAGAGCAAATATCATATGTCATATCTCTTGAATGAAAGTTTATGACCACAGTATTTTCTCCCAATGATATAATCCTTTTCTCTCTTCTTTTTTTTCTTTCCTTCTTGTTCTCTTTTTCTTTGTATTCCTCAACTCTAAACCACACCCACTCTTGCATATTTTGGGTCTCACCCTTTGCTTTATCATTCATCGGTTCCCTTGATTTACTTCTTAACTTTTATTTTATCTTATTTTTTACTACTGGCTTCTTTCTTCAGTTCATAATCACCACTGTGGTGTAGGAGACTTAGAAATTCTAAGCAACAATGTAACCTTCATTTAATTTAAGAAATCTCAGCCTGTTGATTAGCTATTTTGAGCATAGCTCATTGCATAACTATTATATTAATAGCTTCAGCTAGCTAAGAAACACACACACACACACACACACACATACATACACACATACATGCACACACACATATACACATACATACACACATACACACACACACACACACACACACACACACACACACACACACACACACACACGAGCACTAGAAGAGTTATGTCCCACCCACATGTGATAACATGCTTCTCACTCTACCCCAAGAAACCGAACTACAACCCCTATTCTAACTGCATCTTTCTCTTCCTTACATTTCTTCTTCATAAACTATGATTGCTTTCTAATCCCCTTTCTTGCCCTCACTGCCTTGCTCACTGTAGTGTTGCTTCCCCCACCTCCAACACCCACACACTATTTTTCTACCCAGGTTCTATGCTCAGATCCTTGTTACTTGTGGCTATACCCTAGCACTACACCATCTCTCTTCTGCTCTCTCTTACACTTTTGCTGTTTCCTATTCTCTTGGTCACTTTTTCTCCTCTTGTTTTACCTCTGACTAGGTAGCTAAGTGTCTCCTTTACATCACCACACTTCTTTCTGCTCTCTTTCTTGTATCTCTCTCTCACTCTGGTTTCTATTTTCTCTCTCTCTCTCCCTCCCCAGACAACCACATCCTCCTCTATAGCAATGAAACTATTTCTGCCCCTCTGTTTCTCTGTTACACTCTAACCATTCATCATCTGATACTGGATCACCTCCTCTAATGCTCCCTCTGTTCTGACAAGACACCTACTTCTGTCTCTCTGTCTCTTTGTTACACTCTAACCTCACACTCTAATTCTTTGTCTTGTGAGTTACTTGGTTACCCTGCCAGTATTAGTGCCACATTAAAAACATCCAGTCCACACTGTAATGTGGTTGGTGTTTTGAAAAGGCATCCAACTGTAAAAATCATGCCAAAATTAACCTTGCCTGTGCTAGTGCCAGATAAAAAGCACTGAGTCCACTCCATGGAGTGGTTGGTGTCAGGAAAGGCATCTAGCTGTAAAATCCCTGCCAAAACAGACACAGTGGCTTTGGGTAGTTTTTCTACCTGGCCAGTTCCTGTCAACGATCCTACCCATGTATGCATGGAAGATGGATGTTAAACGATGATGATGATGATGATGATGATATATATATATATATATATATAGGTGCAGGCATGACTGTATGGTAAGAAGCTTGCTTCCCCACCACATGGGTCTGAGTTCAATCCCACTGCATGGCATCTCGGGCAAGTGTCTTCTACTATAGCGTCGGGCCGACCAAAGCCTTTTGAGTGGATTTAGAAGATGGAAACTGAAAGAAGCCCTTCGTATATATATATATATATATATATATATATATATATGGTGGTTGTCTACTCCTTATACATAGTTTGACTACCTCTTGTACTTACACCTTAGATCTATCATGGCATCTAATGTGGCTTTTTAAACCAGACAATGTTTTTAAAAGACACCCACTTAAATTGCATATCTGCTTTGGACCACCAAGAGCTGCAGTTAAGTTCTGGTCTTTTTTGATTATAAAATGTCTTTTGAGGCCTCCGTTGGATTTGCAGACCTTATGGCATACTTGGCATTGGCAGATATACACAGATAGGTAGGCAGAGTAGTTAGTGGTTTATTTTTCACAGGTCTGCAAATGAGATTTGAGCCCAGCAAAAGAAAGACATGGTCTGTCACAAATTGTGCACGCAAAAAGGTTAGGATTTATTTCCTCCTTGATAGTAGCATTTCTCTTTAAATTTCTTTATGCATACATGCATATATATGTATGTATGTATTATTTATTTATTTATTTATGTTTATATATATGTATATGTACACATACACCTCTAATTGCAGGATTGCTCAGATAGAATTCTGTAAGACCTACAAACTTTTCAAAGAAAAAGAAAGAACATTCAAAGATGAGGTGAGTTGGCAATTTACTTTTTATGTATTTTTTTTACTTCTTTACTGTTTGGTAAATTTTGTTTTCTTTTTCTACAATTAAATTGACTCAAAGACCTCAGATGTAGCTGCCAATAAGACAGGCCATGTATAATTCAATTTTCCCACTTGATTATAAATACAGTAATTAAATTTTTTTTTCAAAATTTTAATTTACTTTTCCCTATAATCTTATGGGTTTGATGGAGTTGCAAATTTGTTTTTATATATGTTTTCTGGGTGTCTTTGTACCCGGTTATCTAATGATGCTGACTCAAATGGGAAATAGAAATGGTGCTGTGCATTGTAGCCATCATATCTACATGTGCTGGTGCTGGTGCCATATAAAATGCACTGATGCTGGTCCCACATAAAAAGCACCCAGTACACTGTAAAGTGATTGGCATTAAAAAGGGCATCCAGCTGTAGGAAGCAAGCCATAACAGACAATGGAACCTGGTGCAGCCCCTGGCCTTACCAGCTCCTGTCAAACTGTCCAACCCATGCTAACATGGAAAACAGACTGGATTAAAATCTTATCCTCTCAATTATATTGTTAATTCTCTTTGGAAAAAGCTTCTGTATCATAGCACAATTCTAGCATTTGTGATTCTTTTAGAAACATAGCAAAAAAATGTATGCATGGCTAAGTCAGCTGTGTACCAGCAATGTGATGTATCCATTGTCAGAACACTTAGTTCTTGGTGGTTGAATTCACTTCACTGTTAGTAGTCCTGTATATTGAATAACTCACCACAGTGTTCATGACGAATGTCTTGTTAGCTTGAAGCATGAAGTTCTTCATGCAAAAGCAAGTTAACTGGTATAGACTAGTTTCCTATCTTAGGCTACTGAAACTAGTCCTCCCTCTCTTACTCTACAGTTGCAAGACTTAGACTAGGAGCCACCTAAATTCTTTTGATACTAGGATACTTTGCAGGATTATGGGCTACCATTGGTAAGATTTCAAAACCAACCAATGACTATACTCAGAAACTGGATGTGTCTTGTTACTTTTGGATCCCAAACCTGAGGCCATCACCTTCCCTGCATATGAAATGACCTTGGCCTCCTTTCGAATAGGTGAGGAGGGGTGTTTCCACTGCATAGATTGCGTCTTTGTCTCTGACATATAATGATGAACCCAACACTCATCCTGGGTTAGGAAATGTTCAAGGAAACCAGCTGGCTCTGCCTCAGATAATGTCAGATTTTCTCATGATGTGACCAGGTGTCAGAGGATGGCCCCCACTGAGCAGAAACTTTCATCATACCATGTTCATTGTGTGGAATATTCTCAGCTCTCTAACAGGATATGTAAATAGCATTGGCTATTTGAATGTATTCATCACCATGTGATGAATACGATCAATGTTTTCCTCGGTGGTGGCAGTTGCAAGACGTTAGACCTTGGGCCATCTTCAAGACTCTGCCCAGTTTTGGACTGTTGATAAAGCTGGAATTTCATTTCTTATGAATGTCTTCATGAATGTCCTTGGAGACTAAACCCTTTTTCTGCAAGTACTTGATAACACTACAATGCCAAATTTTGTCCATTTTCAAGAAAAGATTCTACTAGTTACTTTTGAAGTCTTCTTTGACCAGTCAAATGTCAGTTTACTAGGAAAGAAACAATACAGTTATTAATAAGACAGGTTGAAGTTTATGCATGCAAGATTTCACAGCTTTTGCATCACTCCTTCATAATTAGCTTATAAACTTTTCAGCTCACCCTTGTAGGGTATGTAAATTGGTGAATGTAGTTGAGTGGAAGACATATAGTTTTGGAGGAAATTTATCTAGCATATTCAGTATGGAGTTGGATGAAAAGCAGGCAGTGAAGGTTGAGGCTTTTTCCATGGAAAGCATGGAGTTACAGCTTACTTGGCCATCATTATTGAGAAATGAGGAAATGAGGGTTCTGAAAACTTAGAGAAGTTTCTTTTAGCAAGGGACCAAAAGGGTCAGTTTGGAAAGTGGAAGGCTTGCATGCCGTGTGATGCACAAAGGCGTCCTTTTCAGTTTAGACAGTGGTTTTGCAAGAGTTACTTGCTAGGTAAACAGGCTCCAATTTCTAGGTTCAGTAATCCTGTCTTTTTGGCTTGAACTGCTGTTAATTATCTCAGAGTGAACTTGAGGCATTGAGTTTTTGTTGTGTGCAGGACATGGAGGAAGATGCCTAAAAGGATAGTTTCAGTCACCTGTCTAATTGTAATGGACCTGGGACACTTCGCATAAAACTGGTGGAGCTTCAACCAGTTGACTGACTTGAAGTGTGTAGCATCTAAGTATGGTAGTGGGAGTAGGTGGATATTGCATCAAACTGGTATTGTCAGTTATGATGATGCGAATTCTGGTTTAATTTGATTAATAAAATAACCTGCTCATGAAATTAATGTGCAAGAAGCTGAGCACTCCACTGACTCAGGTATCCTTAGCATAGTTCTCTGGGTGATTCCATGTGACACAATGTAACAAGGTTGGTCCTTTGAAATACAGGTTTAACTCATTTTTGCCAGCTGAGTGAACTGAAGCAACAGGAAATAAAGTGCCCTGCTCAAGAATGCTACACAATGCCAGGAATTGAACTCACGACCTTATAATCATGAATCAAATACCTTCATAACTAAACTGTATACCTTCACCAGATATTGTGTAGTATCATCATCATCATCGTTTAGCATCCGCTTTCCATGATAGCATGGGTTGGACAGTTCAACTGGGGTCTGGAAAGCCAGAAGGCTGTGCCAGGCCCAGTCTGATCTGGCAATGTTTCTACGGCTGGATGCCCTTCCTAATGCCAGCCACTCCGTGAGTTTAGTGGGTGCTTTTTACGTGCCACCAGCACAGGTGCCAGGCGAGGCTGGCAACGGCCACTATTGGATGGTGCTTTTTACGTCCCACCGGCACGGAGGCCAGTCGGGGCGGCGCTGGCAATGACTGTGTTTGGATGGTTCTCTTACGTGCCACCGGCACTGGTGTCACATTGATGTTGATCAATTTCGATTTTGATTTTGATTTTGATTTTGATTGTAGTATGTGAATGTATATTGGGTAGTTGTGATGAGGTATTGATTGGACAACCTGATACATACTGAGGCAATTATGGTCGAGTAGAGGTTAGGTTTGGAGGTGAGATAGAAGTGTGTTGATCAGAAATGCATTTAAACCAGGCTTCCAGCAAGGACTTTCCATGATCTGCTGAGACACTGTCACCCTTTACTTTTTTACACTTCTCCAAAATATCTGAAATTAGAACGAAACCTACTGAACAATTCCTCTCACCCTCTTCTTTTCTAACATCTATAGATTTCATTCCAATTTAGATCCTATTCTTAATAGTTTGCATACCCCACAACCTGTTCCTCTCTCTCAGAAGAATTAAGAATTGCAAAAGATTTATTTTTTGCTCCAATAGCATCAATATGAGATGAGTCGGGGAGCCACTAGGGGAGTTGTGAGAATTAAAGTCACCAACTAGGATAACTTTAGAGAATGATTAAATGAGATAAATTTGAGAGGAGATATGGCTGAAGAGTTGCTGTTGGTTTAAAGAATTCAAAGAGTAGAGAAGAAGTGGTCGTATGTGAGGGAGGGAAGGAGACTCTGAGTCAGATTAAAATCCAAGTGAGGGTGGTGATTGGCTGGGAGATTGGAGCTTACTTACGTGCAGACATCTCCTTTCAGAGTGACGTTTAAGTAAAGCATATGGTCTGGATGTTAGAGATGAACCATAGATGGCAGTTTAGAAATTTGTTTCTCAGAGAGGAATAGGTTGTGCAGTTTGCAAGCTAGTAAGAAATAATGAGTAGATTTTTAATTGGAATGAAATCTACAAATGTTAGAAAGGAAGAGGGTGGGAAGAATTGTCCAGTGGGTTTAGCTATAGTTTTTGATATTCTGGAGAAGTGTAAGGCAGTTAGCTTGCCAAGTGCTTAACAGTATTTCATCTTTCTCTATATTCTGAGTTCAGATTCTGCCATGGTTGACTTAGCTTTTCATCCTTTCAGGGTTGATATGATAAATACCAGTTGAGCAGTGAGGTTGATGTAATCAACTTACTCCCTCACTTGAAATTGCTGGTCTTGTGCCAAAATTTGAAACTGATATTTTGGAGAAGTGTGAAAAGTAAACGGTGTCAGTAGGTCCTGGGAACTCCTTGCTGAAAGCCTGGTCTAAATACTTGCTATAGAGTGGACTCTATCGAAGGCATCCATGGCTAGGTAAACTGGATGGTATAATGTGCTCACCAACTAGAAAAATGGTAGGGTTCTCTATACCATATGACATTTGCTTTTATATGGAGCACGTTTGGTATGTATGAGTACATAATAATGATTTCTAATGTAGGCACAAATTCACAATTTTATAGGAGTATGTAATCAATTATATCAACCCAATATTTGAATGTTACATATTTTATCAATCTTGGAAAGATAAAAGACAGGAATGTTACTACATATCAAATGTCAGTTTATTTTCCATTCTACCAATTTCACCATTGACAGTTCTAATAGTACATGATAAAGCATATCAAATTTTCTTTGTCAGGACATTAAAAAGTCCTTCGAATTATCAATATACGCTGCAGCTAAAGTTGGTGAAGAGGTTCCATTACCAAAAGGTCATAAAATATTGCAAGGAGAAGAGTAAGTTAACTTTTTGTGTGATCTGTTGTGATTTCTTTTTCTTGTGTATCCCCAGTTCATGTAGGTTGCATTCAAAAGACTAAGTGTATCCTACACATATTTTTCAGTTATACCATTGTCCATTATGAACACTTTCATGAAGAGATTTGAACTGCTACAAATAACAACCAAATATTCCTCAAATCACACCTACCAAAACTGGCATTCTATTGATTATGATGATGAATGTTCCAGTTGATCCGATCAATGGAAAGGCCTGCTCATGAAATTAATGTGCAAGTGGCATTTGCCATGGCAGGTTACAATTTGAGGCCTCTGCTAATGTCCTGTGTAAGTGGTCATCATTGAGAAGAAGTCCGCGCCTCAAACATGCTTCCCTGTAAGTGGCGAAGATCAGCAAAAGACTTTGGTCCAGTAACTACATGAAGCAGCATTCTCAAAAAGAAGATTTCCTGTTTGGTAGGATGAATATTATACACACGCCCAATGACGTTCTTCCTAGAAACACCGGGCCAATGTCAAGTTCTGTTCCATGTGACCTGCGCTTCCAATTATTGTTGTTGTATGTGTAATATTCTGGTACTTCAGGGTAAATGAGAGTAGCAGCAAACTCATCAACTGAACACAATTTAAAAAATGCTGTAAGCGTAGTCCCTTTTAGATTTTCAATGACTTGACGTGCATTTTTCTCTGTGAAGTAAAACAGCTGTCTCTTCTGTAAATGAACATTCAGGTGGAAAACTGATGGTGAGCTTAGATGAATCTCGTATCCAAAAATGCGCCACGCTGCATAATTGGAGGATACATACCTACCCAAAACGAATTGTTTAATTTTGTCATGTCTAAGGTCTTCATCACTGAACACGAACACGGCCATATCATCGCCCTTATTAATGTACTTGCAGAGGTATTGTATGCATCTCACCGAACTGCAGTACTCAACATTAATGTGTGCATTAAATGTTTTGGAAAGCAAAGGGTTGAATGGAATGATCCAGGCATAAATAGAGACGGCGGAGGTGGCAGACGTCGTTGCAATGTAAACATGATTTGTTTTAAGAGAAAGATTGTCCAGATTGTGTGTTGGTGGTGGTGGTGGCGATGATAATTATCTTTATGAATGGAGATAAAGAGAAATTGAAGGGGAGTTAGAGGTAGAAAGAAAAGGTGTAAATTTTGGAGTGAATCCGACGGGATGTAGTGGGCTTTAACCCCGGCAAAAAAAATAATATCTGTTGCGTTTCTGAAAGAGGTGAAGTAGGAATATTGAAACTTTTGCGGCTGTCATTGATAGACTTGTTGTAGAATAAATAGGGACGGGGAAAAAAGAGAGAGCTCGAGAAAGAAAAGGTGATATATGAAAGAGTGGACGGGAAAATGAAATATTTTGCAATGTAAACATGATTTGTTTTAAGAGAAAGATTGTCATGATTGTGTGTTGGTGGTGGTGGTGGTGGTGATGATAATTATCATTAGGAAAAAGAGTGAGTGAGTGAGGAAGACATATACATAAGTTGTGGCAATGATAATTCTAGACCCCTTTTCACATTTTGATGAAGAGAACCCGATTTCATTCGGGTCTACTGGGGCCACATATAGGTGTGTGTGCACGCTGTAGAAATTAAATTAGAGATAAAACCACTAATAGGGAAATGAAACCGTAAAAAACCAAAAACAAAAACATAAAAATAAAAATATAATATTAGATATATGTGTGTGTGTGTTGACAGGTAGACAATATAATGCGATGGCGATGTAATATTTGTTTCTCTCTATGAACGCAGATAGATACATGAGTAAAATGTATGGGAAGCTAAGAGATAGAGTGAGTGAAAATGTTCTTGGAAGAGAGGAAATAGCGAGAGAGTGATTTGAGGAAGACTTTACATTAAATAACAGGAGTGGACTTGTCAAATGAAGAGGAGTGAGAGGGTACTGGAGGAAATAGCGTGAGTGAGGAAGATGGCCCCTAGCA
This sequence comes from Octopus sinensis, assembly GCF_006345805.1. Lineage (NCBI taxonomy): Eukaryota > Metazoa > Mollusca > Cephalopoda > Octopoda > Octopodidae > Octopus > Octopus sinensis. Next base: position 104,608,032 of record NC_043001.1, on the reverse strand, counting down.
ACCACACCTTTTAAGATAGGGATTTCTAAGGTAGCCCACGAGCATCGTCACCTCATTCTACATGTCCCTGTTAATTTTGGAGCGAATCGGACGGGATGTAGTGGCATTGAAAGCGATCCAAGCGGTAAAAACGCATTTCAGTTTTATATATAGAGATATATATATGTGTATTAATAAGTTTGAAAATGCAGAGATTCAATGGATATAAATTTATTTATTAATTGCCTACAATTGTTTTAATTTACACTCAATTTAAATTACAAAACATATATAATAATATAAGTTTGCAATTTGAGCACCCTGGGTGGAAGATCTTCTGGGTAAAATAGACATTACAGAATTTATATGTTGATCGTTTAAAATACTCCAACAAACTAAGCAGACGAAAGTGTGTTTATTGTGTGTGGTGTGTGTGTGTGTGTGCGTGTGTTATGTGCACGCATGCATTAATATTTTTATTTTTATTTAAATACAATAATAATAATGATAATAATTTATTAAAGTATATAAGAATAAAGATAAAGGATAAAAATTAAGATTAAAAATAGATAATGAAAATAATGGAAGTCTAACTGGAAAGATAGTTTGTGTATGTGGCAGATGCTCAGGAGCAATAAACACTGAAAATGTACAGAGAACAATTTCTGCACATTCCAGGGAGAAAAACTAGAAGTAGTTGATAGCTTCCCTTACCTAGGTGACCAAGTTAGTAGCAGGAGTGGGTGCACTGAAAGTGTAGCCGTTAGAATAAGAAGGGTGCATCATATGGAATTCCTATTTACACTTTTCCTACATATCAAACAGAACCATTTACCAGTAGGGAGTAGGGTCCTGTCTGTTTACTTGCTTACTGAAACCTTAGTCTTTGCTAAGTTAACCTTAAGGCCCTTCAATTCTAAGTTTTGCTTCCACAGAATCTGCTGTGAGGGCATTTCCCAGGGTCAGCCAATGCTGTATTCTTCCGTTATGGTCTGGAAGACAGTGATGAAAAGGAAAAGACTGAGAACTGAGTCCTGATGAACACTTACTTGTACACTAAATTCATCACTGTACTCATAGTTGACTCTCACTTTACTCACCGAATGTCTGTACATGGCTTGTACAGTTTTCAAAAGTCACTTGTATACTCCTTGTGTCTTCAGAGCCCACCTTATCACATAGCAAGGTACTCTATCAAAGCTTTTGTTTTTCCAGATCAACAAATGCCAAGTATAATGGTTTATTCGTAGCTAGATACTTTTCTTGCAGTTGCCTGACTATCAAAATAGTACCAGTAGTGTTTCTGCTTCTGTCAAAGCCAAACTACATTTCATCTAGTCTAATTTTGTTCCTAATTAATTGGACTATAACTCTCTCCATAACTTTCATCACTTGGTCCAGCAATTTGATGCGTCTATAATTACTTCTAAGGCATCTCCCTTACTCTTGTAGCAGCTAATAATAATGCTGCTACTCCAGCCATTGGATATTATGCCTTTCTAAATAACCTGATTAACTAAGTGGGTGAGTGACTAGCCCATATCCTACCTTACCAGATATTTTGAGCATCTCCAGATAGACCAAAGACTTTCTCTGTTTTCTATCATGTCTTTAATTGCCTTATCTACCATACTGGTGTCCACTAGGACAGCTGGTCCCTCTATTGGGAATTCCATTACCCCATTCATTCTCCACATTCAGTAGCCTTGCATAGTATCTTTTCCATGCCTCTTTCTTGTATGAATCACTAAGTGCAAGCATACCATTATCCATCCATACTCACTTCTCTCCCACAATATCTCAATTCTCTTTTGACACACTGTCTCACAATCCAGAATACCTCTAGTCTCTAATCTTCATGCTGCAGGTCATTGGCATACCTTTTCCTTTTTGCTTCTGCCTTATCCAGGTAAACCTGGCATTTAGCTTCCCTTTTAACTTTCTGGTATAATTCTTTGCTACCCACTCTATTCCATAGCTGTTTCTTTCCTTTTAGGGCCTTGTCAATGTCAGTGTTCCACCACCATGTCATCCTTGGTCTGGCAGAGGCTTTACTTCAACCACAGAAATCAGTTGTCCTCTACATCTTATGTTTCTAATTCTTCCTCCTTCTCATTGAAAGCTTTAAGAACATCTCTAAATCTCTCCTTCTTTGAAGGATCTTTGAGCATCCACAACTTCCTTTTCCATATCAGCTTCCATCTCTGAATCCTTCTGGACTTAAGTCTGAAGTCACTAACCACTAGCCTATGTTCAGTTGTACATTCTTCACCCAGGAATGACTTTGCATTTATGAGCATACATCTGTCCCTGTGTCTAGTGAGGACGAATCCATCAGGTTGATAAGTGATCAGATGTTTGGTAGGTTTCCTGAAGTGAATGTTGCAGACCAGTAAGCCATGAGCATCACAGAACTCTAGAAACCTTGTCCCCTCCTCATTTCTAGAGCTAAAGCTGTTACCTCTATGCACTCTCTGAAATCTATCGGGGTGTCTTCCAACATGTTCATTGAAGTCCCCTGCCACAATGAATATGACATTGTCTTTTGTCATTGAGGTAGTCCTCAAAAAGGATTCATAGAAGTGATCCATCTGAGTATCTGTGAGTCTGGCATGCAGAGCATCATCATCATCTTTAATGCCTGACATCCATGCTGGGATGGGTTGGATGGTTTCACCGGGCTGTCACACTAGAAGGCTGCACCAGCCTCCAGTCTGAGTTTTCTACAGCTGGATGTCCTTCCTAACGCCAACCATTCCGAGAGTGTAATGGGTGCTTTTACGAGCAACCAGCACATGTGCCAATTTGGATGACACCAGTATATGCCATGACTACAATTTTGCTCAGCTTGATGGGTCTTCTTCTCAAGCATGACATAATGTCAAAGGTCTCAGTCATTGCCTCCATGAGGCACAACACTCGAAAGGAACTCAGCCACTTTGTCTCCTTGAGGCCCTGCACGTCAGCATATGTAGAGATAACTGACATTGTTATATCAAACAAGGCTATTCTTAACTTAACAATCCTAGCACATACCCTGATGAATGGACAGCCAGCCAGCTGGCAAGAAACTTACTTCCCAACTACATGGTCTCATTGCATCACACTTTGGGCAAGTGTTTTTTACTGTAGCCTCAGACTGACCAAAGCCTTGTATGGCTTTGGTAGAAGAAAACTGAAAGAAGTCCATTGTATATCTGTGTGTGTGTGTGTGTTTGACCCCCACTACCACTTGGTATCCAGTGTTGGTGTTTACATTCCATTAACTTAGTGGTTCAACAAAAGATATCAATAGAATTAAGTACAAGGGTTAAAAAACAAAAAAAAAATGTACTGAGGTCAATTTATTCAACTAAAAATTCTTCAAAGCAGTGCCCCAGCATGGCCACAGTCTAATGACTGGAACAAGTTAAAGATAAAAGATTTACACACACACATGCACACTTTTAATTTAAAAAAATTTGTTTTTTTCAGAATAACTAATGATATGAAAATACTGGCATTCACATATTGGACCAGTACTGATGAGACGACGGCTAAGAGAATTCTTGATAAAGTCAAATGGAATATGACAGTAAGTAACTGTTAGTCCTGTTGATTTTGTCTGCAGTTTCTGTTCTTGGAGATAGAGTGTGTCTGGTCTGATAGATTGTGCATGGGTGATGTCGAAATGCAGCATCATCTGAGTAAGTGTGTTTTTATTGTTGTTCAACCCTTGGTTCATACAGATCCTGTAAATCTATGATCAAAAGTGTCCCAGTTGTAAAACCCTAATCTTTTGTATACATTATCCAATATATGTTTCTTCATAAAAAGGTAGGGTGGGATTTGAGGGAAATTTAATAACTATTTCTTGCAGGTTGAGGATCCTTCATTGGTTTGTAAATATTTTCTTTGAAGTAGATTGTTAATGTAATATGGGAGTTAGAATATAAGATTATCTTTTGTTTGTTCCAGTCTTTGGACTGTGGTCATGTTGGGACACTGCCTTGAAGAGTTTACTCAAACAAGTTGACCCCAGTGCTAATTTTTAAGCCTGGTATTCATCCTATTGGTCTCTTTTGCTGAACCAATAAGTTATGGTGACATAAACAAACTAACTATGGTTATCAAGCAGTAGTGGAACACAAACACAAATGCAAAGACACACTACATGCACACACACTACATGCACACACACTACATGCACACACACACATGCTCATGCACTTACGCATACATGCTTGCAGACACACATGTATGATGGGCTTCTGTCTACCAAATCCACTCACAAGGTCTTAGCCTTGCACATCCATACAAACACATCCCACCACCCTTTCCTACTTCCCCTCCAATCATGTAACCAATTTCCTGTCCTCAACTCAGTTGATTTCCTGTTCACCATGTAGTATTTTCCAAGTAATTGTTATGGCTGAAATACCAGCATGAAACTATGACATAGTGTAAACTTTCTCAACCAATTACAGCTCCCCTGCCAGTAATAATATTTGATTTTCTCCAACTGATCTCTTCAAATATCCTATGAATGAGGATTAGCATCACACTTTGAAACTTAATGTACCAAGGAATTTGAATCAAACTGTTTTAACCCATACATGTAACTCCCAATAAATGTGTTGCATGCCCTTCTTTCTTTTGTCCACTCACTTATGTATGTGTGTATATATATGTATAAAAAAAAATTGGAACATTAGTCAATGAATACCAGGAATCCTTTACAGACAAGGAGAAAGACTATTTATGCTACTCAAGAACCAAAGAAAGCAATTTTTATGGATTACCTAAAGTTCATAAAAGCTCTGAAATACAGAGAGCTATTAAGGAACTGAGGAACCATTATATAAGAATACAAAGGCCCACAGACCTCACAATGAGACTAATAGTGGCAGGGCCCCAGGCGCCAACCCAACAACTAAGCCACTTCATAGATGTACTCCTCAAACCTTTATGCCCACTGATACCTAGCTACATAAGGGATGACATAGACTTCCTCACACACATTCCAAATACGGTTCCAGAAGACACCATACTTGCAAGCTTCGATGGCACAAACTTATACACAAACATACCACACACCCTGGGTCTGGAAGTGATAAAACAATGGGTAAAAAAATATGAGGAACTCATAGATAAATGTTTCAAAACAGACTTTATCACCAAAGCCACCCAATTAATACTTGAAGAAAACACAGTATCATTTAACAAGACATACCAACAGATAAAGGGTACGGCTATGGGAACAAAATTCGCACCTTCATATGCCAACCTGGTGATGGGTTTACTTGAGAACAAACTATACGATGAAATAGGGAAAGTCTTCGAACATGATTTCAGAGAAGACATCAAGAAAAAGTGGAAACATTACTTCGATGACTGGTTCATCATCATCATCATCATCATCATTTAACGTCCGCTTTCCATGCTAGCATGGGTTGGACGGTTCAACTGGGGTCTGGGGAGCCCAAAGGCTGCACCAGGCCAGTCAGATCTGGCAGTGTTTCTACAGCTGGATGCCCTTCCTAACGCCAACCACTCCGAGAGTGTAGTGGGTGATTTTATTTGCCACCGACACAGGTGCCAGACAAGCTGGCGAACGGCCACGCTCAGATGGTGTTTTTATGTGCCACCGACACAGGTGCCAGACGAAGCTGGCGAACGGCCACGCTCGGATGATGTTTTTATGTGCCCGACACAGGTGCCAGACAAGGCTAGCAGACGACCACGCTCGGATGGTGTTTTTATGTGCCACCGACACAGGTGCCAGACGAGGCTGGCGAACGGCCACGCTCGGATGGTGGTTTTTATTGCCACCGACACAGGTGCCAGACAAGGCTAGCAGACGACCACGCTCGATGGTGTTTTTTATGTGCCACCCACACAGGAGCCAGATTAGGCTGGCGATCGGCCACGATTGGATGGTGATTGTTACGTGCCCACACAGCATGGAGGCCAGTCGGTGCGGTACTGGCTACGGCCACGTTCGGATGGTTTTCTTGTGTGCCACCGGCACTGGTACCACAAAGATACAAATTCCATTGATGTTCATCTATTTAGATTTTGTTTGATTTTCACTTGCCTCAACAGGTCTTCACAAGTGTCACAAGAAGGAAGGTACACAGGTGGACTGACTACGTCCCAGGTAGGGGCCACGGGTTATGGCCAGACTAGTCTTGCCGGTCTTCTCACGCACAGCATACTTCCATAGGTCTCGGTCTCTAGTCATTTCCTTGGTGAGACCTAAAGTTCGTAGGTCGTGCTTCACACACTTCGTCCCAGGTTTTCCTGGGTCTACCTCTTCCACAGGTTCCCTCAACTGCTAGGGTGTAGCACTTTTGCACACAACTATCTTCAGCCATTCTCGTCATATGACCATACCAGCGCAGCCGTCTCTCTTGCACACCACAACTGACGCTTCTTAGGTTCAACTTTTCTCTCAAGTACTTACACTCTGACGATTATGAACACTGACATTACACATCCATCGGAGCATACTGGCTTCATTTCTTGCGAGCTTACGCATATCCTCAGCAGTCACGGCCCATGTTCACTACCATGTAGCATGGCTGTACGTACACATGCATCATAAGTCTGCCTTTTACTCTGAGTGAGAGGCCTTTTGTCACCAGCAGGGGTAAGAGCTCTCTAAACTTTGCCCAGGCTATTCTTACTCTAGCAGTTACACTTTCAGCACACCACCCCCCGCTACTGACTTGGTCTCCTAGGTAGCGGAAGCTATCAACTACTTCTAGTTTTCTCCCTGGAACGTGGTAGAAGTTGGTCTCTGCACATTTCCATGTTTATTTCTCCTGAGCATCTGCCACATACGAAAACTATCTTCCCAGTTAGCCTACCTTTGACATTGCTGCACCTCTTATGTGTCCATAGCTTACACTTGGTGCACCTTATAGAGTTCTACCTACACCTTTTTACAGATCGAGCAGGGCCATCTACCTGAAGTCGTTTGTGGTTGGTCCACCTTCCTACTTATTAGGACTTTGGTTTTGGCTAGGTTGATTCTAAGGCCCTTCGATTCTAATCCTTGTTTCCACACCTGAAACTTCTCCTCCAGTTCTGATAGTGACTCAGCAATTAGAGCAAGTCATCGGCATAGAGGAGCTCCCAGGGGCATCCTGTCTTAAATTCTTCCGTTATTGCCTGAGGACTATGATAAATAGGAGGGAGCTGAGGACTGAACCTTGGTGGACCCCAACCTCTACCCAGAATTCTTCACTGTACCCGTTGCCAACCCTCACCTTACTAGCAGCGTCTCTGTACATGGCTCTCACAGCTCTCACTAACCATTCATCTATCCCTAGTTTCCTCATTGACCACCAGATAAGGGATCGGGGGACCCTGTCAAAGGCTTTCTCTAATTCAACAAAAGCCAGGTACAAGGGCTTACCTTTGGCCAGGTATTTCTCCTGCAGCTGTCTTACCAGGAATATAGCATCAGTAGTACTTTTCCCTGGCACGAACCCAAACTGCATATCATCTAAGCTAACTCTCTCTCTAATTAACTGGGCTATAACCCTCTCCGTAACCTTCATTACCTGATCCAACAGCTTGATGCCCCTGTAGTTATTTGTATCAAGGGCGTCACCTTTACCTTTGTAGCAGTTGACTATTATGCTGCTACACCAGTCATTGGGTATGACTCCTTCGTGTATCACCTGGTTAACTATACGGGTGACTATGCTATAGCCGACACTACCAGATATTTTGAGCATCTGCAGTAATTCCTGATGGGCCTGGTGCTTTCCCTGTCTTCATGCTTCTAATTGCCTTAGCTACCACGGAACTATCAACTCGGATAGCTGGTCCCTCTGTTGGGTCAACATTCGGCAGACTCTCTTTATCCCATTCATTTTCCTCATTCAGCAACCTTTCATAGTGGCGTCTCCAAGCTTCTCTCTTTGCATCCTCATTTAGCGCAAGTGAACATCCTCCATGCGAACACATTTCTCTCCTACCACATCACGATTCTCTCTCACACACTGTCTTGCAACACAAAATACCTCAAGTCTTTCATCCTCACGGTGCAGGACATTGGCAAATTTTCTCTTATCTGCTTCCCCTCTGGCTAGATAGACCTGTCTCCTAGCTTTCCTTCTGGCAGTCTGGTACACTTCCCTGCTACCACCGTTCTTCCAGGCTTTCCAAGCCTGTTTCTTTTGTCTAATAGCCCTGTCAACAATATTGTTCCACCACCACGTTATTTTGGGTCTTAAGGGGACTTTGCACCAGCCACAGATCTGGTCAGCGGCTTTCAGCAGGTTGTCCCTCAGAAACGTCCAGTTGTCTTCTACCCCATGTGTAGCTATACCCCCTTCCACTTTGTCAAAGGCTTCAAGTAACATATCTCTAAATCTCTGTCCATTCGCAGGGTCTTTAAGCTTCCAGACCCTTCTTCTCCATGTTGGTCGTCTTCTAGTTGCCCTCTTAGTCCTGATCCTAAAGTCACTAACTACCAGTCTATGTTGTGGGGTGCATTCTTCGCCTGGGAAGGTTTTGGCATTTATAAGCAGCCATCTTTCCCTTTTTCTGGCAAGGATGTAGTCGATTTGGCTAGTATGCCGGCCCGATTGGTAGGTGACCAGGTGGCTTGTTGGTTTCCTGAAGTTAGTGTTGCAGACCATAAGACTATTCGCATCGCAGAACTCCAGCAGCCTGGTTCCCTCCTCGTTGCGGGAACCATAACCGTAGCCTCCATGTACGCCATGGAAGCCCCCAGCATGTCGTCCAACATGCCCATTGAAATCACCAGCCACAAAGAGAAGGTCCCTGTCGTTCGTCAATGAGGTGGTCTGCAGTAGGGTGTCATAGAAGCTGTCTTTCTGTCCATTGGGTAGCCCTGGCTGAGGGGCATAAGCCGATATAATGGTTGCTAATCTATTATGAAGCACTATTCTAATCTTAAGTATTCTGTCACTTACTCTGATTACCTCAATTACTCTATCTATCCATTTCTCAGCGATAAGTATACCCACGCCACCAACCCCGTCAGTGTTCCCTGCCCAGAAAATCTTGTACCTGTGTTCCTTGCCTGTGAGGAACCTAGCAGATCCTCCTCTCCACCTTATTTCTTGCATGCAACATACATCAACACGTCTCCGTTCAAGCATCTCGACTATCTCGCCAGGCCTACCTTTCAGGAACTTCATCTTTTGGAATAGATCAGAAGAAGATCTATGAACATTTCACAACATCCTCAACACACTGCACCCATTTATCAATTTCACAATAGATACCAGCCACAACGAACTTCCCTTCCTAGACATCAACATCAAGATACACAACTCCATCGTCACAACAGACATCTACTACAAAAAACCGACACATACCAATATTTAAATTTCTACTCTTGCCATCCATCCCACATAAAAAGAAACATTCCTTATAGTATGGCAAGACGCATATGCAGCATAGTAATTGACTCACAAACACGTCAAATAAGACTAAATGAACTTAAAAACTTCTTACTAGAACAAAAGTACTCACTCAAATTAATAAAAGATGGAATCTCAAGAGCAATGAAACTGAACATCACACAACTCAGAACTCCAAAAACGAAAAACAAAGAAAACATCATCCCTTTCATAAACACACACAACTCTGGAGTTACCAACATGTTTCAAATCATACATTTGCAAGGCTCCAAAGTCATAGCCAAGACAGGAGTTATGGAACCATTGTAGATTTCCGATATAGCGGAATTCTTCCAATAATAATAACGTATATGACTTGAGGTATTTGTCTTGCCTTAATGTTTGTTGTCCTCTTTAACAATTATATATATTTATATATACAAACATACATACATATAAGTATATATATATATATATATATATATATCCTGGATAAAGTACCTCTGCTGGTGACAAAGGCCTCTCACTCAGGTAGACTGTATGATGCATGTGTGCGAATAGCTATGCTACATGGCAGTGAAACATTGACCATGACTGCTGAGGACATGCGGAAGTTTACAGAGAAAGAAGCTAGTATGCTCCGCTGGATGTGTAATGTCAGTGTGCATGCACAACATTACACCCTGAGAAAAACGTTGAACATAAGAAGCATCAGATGTGGTGTGCAAGAGAGACACCTGCCCTGGTATTGTCAGGTTTGAAAGTGTCACAACCTAGCGGTTGAGGAAACTTGTGGAAAAGGTAGCCCAGGAAGACCTGGGATGAGGTGTGAAAACATGACCTTCGAACGTTGGGCCTCATGGAGGTGATGACAAGTGACCGAGACCTTTGGAGATAAGCTGTGCTTGAGAAAATCCGGCAAATCAAGTGAGACCATAACTGTGGCCTATGCCAGCGCAGCATAACTGGCTCATTTAATAGTAGCCTTCAATCATTGGGCAATAAACTGCCCTTACAAAGACCTGTTGAGTCAAGTGAAGTCATTGTCATGGTCAATGACAGTACTACCTGATTGGCACCCATGCCGGTGGCACATAAAAAGCACCAATTAAGCATGGTCAATGCCAGTGCAGCCTGACTTGTCCTGTACCAGTGACAGGTAAAAAGCACCATTCGAGTGTGATCGTTGCCAGAGCCGCCTGACTGGCTCCCGTGCCAGTGACACGTAAAAAGCATCATTTGAGCATGGTTGATGCCAGTGCTGCCTGATTGGTCCTGTGCCCGTGGCACGTAAAAAGCACCATTCAAGTGTAATCGATGCTAGTATTGTGTGACTGGCCCTCATGCCAGTGGCACTACACTCTCAGAGTGGTTGGCATTAGGAAGGGCATCCAGCTGTAGAAACTATGCCAGATCATATTGGAGCCTGGTGCAGTTTACTGGCTTGCCATCCCTCAGTCAAGCCACCCAACCCATGCCAGCAGGGAAAGCAGACATTAAACGATGACAATGATGATGATATATGTGTGTGTTTGTGTGTATATATATATATATTATATATATATATATCATCTCAGCAAACTGAGATGATTTGTAAACAAAACATGCAATAACCTAACGGTATATCTTTTCTGCCCCTCTGATGAGATTTTGCCTAATACAATGATTTAATTATTGTAATTTAATCTTTTAGGCTAAATTGAAACAGCTGTAAGAGAATATATTAGATTTTTGCAGATAATGAATTGTATTAATTTTATATCTCCATCTTCTAAATTGTCTTTATATATATGTATATGTCTTTGTGTCTGTATTTGTCCCCCTACTACCACTTGTCAACTAGTGTTGGTGTGTTTACATCATTGTGACTTAGTGATTTGGCAACAATGGAACAAGAACCATACTTAAAAATGAATAAAGTACTGGAGTCAATTCATTTGACTAAAAATTCTTCAAGGTTGTGCCAAGCATGACCGCAGTCTTATCACTGAAACAACTAGGAGATAAAAGATGAAAGATACATAGAAGATTGCTGAATCCAGGTGGACCCGGGGCTAAACAGCTACAACACATACATGACAGATTACTTTATAATCAATAATTAAAGTTACATGACAAAATAAGATAAAAATGAAATAAACAAACACAGAAAGAAATCAAATCCTCCTCCTCCTCCTCCTCCTCATCACCATCATCACTTAACATATGTCTTCCATGCTGGCATAGGTTGGATAGTTTGACAGGAGTTGGCCAGCTGGAGAGCTGCCCAGGATCCAGTTGTCTGTTTTGGTTTCTACAGCTGGATGCCCCTTCTAATGCCAACCACTTCAGAGAGTGTACTGTGTGCTTTTTACATGGCACTGGTACAGGTGCTTTTGCATGACACCAGCATGGGCGCTTTTTATGTGACACCGGCATTTACAAATATAATTATCAAAATTGCAATTTGAAACTTCAATTGTCTGTTTCTTGAAATTTTAGGATGCATTTAAATTGGATGAATGCTTAAAAAACACTTGGAAACCTGGTCATAAAACAAAATTGCTGTGAGTATGCTTTCTGAAGTTGTATTGTAGTTTGCTTTCCTTCATGTAAATAATATTGAATATACGCATTAAATTTTAAGTTAGCATGACCCTCTTATCCTTTGAGCTTCCTTATGTTATTCAGGACTCACTTTTGATAGAAATCAAATGATAAATCTAGATTATAACACTTATTTTGTTAAGGTTATTTCTATAGAAATTATAGCCAGCGCTGATTTTTTGCAAAACACAGAGCAAAAATCAGTGTTGGCTTTAATTTCTGTTGAAATAACCTTAACAAAATAATGTAAAAGCACTACTAATACAGTAGAACATGGCGTTGACTCATAAAACATTTAATATACTTTATAGCAGTGGCGGCTCGTGTATAGGTACTGTGGAACTGCAGCAACCCCTATTTCCACTCAATATTATCAATATCATTCAATATAATGAGTCCTTTTTTCCCTTAATTTTTTCTTTATACTTGTACATTATATAATCCTTAAGCTTAATGTCAGTTGCCATCCCCTAGTTTATGAAAATAAAATAAAAAAATCCTTGAATAGAACTGTGCACCTCTCAGTTCCAGCGACGTGGTGTTTGGTTGTTGTGTGCATGCCCACTTGTCCGAGATACGAAGCTGCACTCTAGGAAGAGAGAGCACTGTTGTTCACGCAGCTCTGACTCTGGTGTGCTGGTGAAAGGTAGTGTTTCTTTTTAATTCCGTGTGTGTTGTGCTTAAAAACATGTTTCTATTCTTGAATGTGATAAAGTGTAGAATTAGATTATTATCCTGCTTCCAGCTTCAGTGTTGTTTCCAGGATTTGAAAAATAGGGTAGATTTTCCTCCCTTATTTTGTGATTTAGCAGGGATTTTTGAAAAACAAGGGGGAATTCATGGTGATGTGCAGTGAGCAAATTGAACACACTACCCAGCAGTGGCTAAAATACAAACCAATCAGGTTTACATATAAATTTTTTTTTTATATGTTTGTTTCCTTTTACACAGTATCAAAACAAGGGCTAAAAATTTTCTGAAGCAACACCCTCACTAATTTTATCTTCAAGCCGCCACTGCTTTATAGTATATTATGATTGCGTAACAAAATACCACATGCCTACAAGTAATTTATATGACACTTATGAATTACCTATTGTGCAATCAAGCAACAAAAGATTCTCTATACATTCATAACTTATTATCTTAAAAAGGAATAAATTTTAAAAAGGAATCACAAATAAAGTTTCTGCAAGTTAATCTGCTTACTTGAAATATTCTACAGAAGGAATACATTGAATAATATGGCCGTTTGGCTTCATCCTGCAGAGAAACACTACTGATACTATTTGCATAGTAAGGCAACTGCAAGAAGTTCACAGACAAGTTCTGTAGTGCACCAGTAGATGGCAGCACACAGTTGTGTGCATAGTGAGGGTTAGCTGTGACCTTCATAAGGGAGTATGCCAAGTGATGTTTCTGTGTTTAGTTTGAAAGTTGTGAGATTGTGTTTTTGTGATCACTTGTATGCTGTAGTCTGTGATTTTGTCATCGATTGGAAGTTGGAACAATGAGGCAAAATGAAATTTTGTGTTAAACTTGGGAAGTCTCCTACTGACACATTGTGCATGCTTTGGCAAGCTTACAGCAATTAAACAGTGGGTCGTACACAATGTTTTTAGTGGTACAGGTGCTTCAAAAGTGAAAGAACATTCTTGGAAGATAATGAGCAATCTGGAAGACCTGCCACAAGTGTCATCCCTGGAAATATGGAGAAAATTCATCAGCTTGTGCACAAGGATCACGGAACGACAATCAACAACATTGCCAATGTTGTTGGTCTGTTGTTTGGATCCATGCAGGCAATCCTAACATCTGGATTGAACATGTGGCATGTCTCTGCAAAGTTTGTCCCCTTGTCTGCTGACCACTGAACAGAAAGAACATCATGTTGAAGTCTGTTGAGCTATCCATCAGCACACTGCTGGTGACCCATCCTTTTTGTCAGTATTATCACTGGTGACAAGAATTGGGTTTTGAGATCAAGAGGGAATTGCAGAAGGTCTTTGACTAGCTTATGGAAAACGACTTCCAGGCTAGATTCCAAAAATGGCAAGAAAACTAGAACTAGTTACTGCTGCACAAGGTGACTATTTTGAAGGCGGTGATGTTAAAACTTAAGTAAATAAGTTATTTTTTATTAAACATAACTAGTCTGGGAACTTTTTGATACCACCACATCATCATCGTTTAACGTCCACTTTCCATGATGGCATGGGTTTGACGGTTTGACTGAGGACTGGCAAGCCAGGAGGCTGCACCAGGCTCCAATCCGATCTGGCAAGGCTTCTACAGCTTGATGCCCCTCCTAACACTAACTATTCTGAGAGTCTAGTGGGTGCTTTTAGTGTGCCACTGGCACAGGGGCCAGTCAGGTGGTACTGGTGTTGACCATGCTTGAATGATGGTTTTTACGTGCCACCAGCATGGGAGCCAATCAGGTGGCACTGGCATCAACCACACTTGAGCCAGTCAGGTGTCACTATAGCTAAGAATAAACCATTGTACTTGGTATTTATTGATCTAGAGAAAGCCTTCAATAGAGTAACTCACTGTGTGATATGATGGGCTCTGAGGAGGTTAGGGGTAGACAAGTTGTTTGTAAAAGCTGTATAGGCCATATACAGAGACATTGTGAGCAAGATCAGTGTTAACCACAAGTACAAAGAATTTGGTGTACAGATAGACATTCATCAAGTCTCAGTCCTCAGTCTCCTCCTTTTCATCATTGTCCTCCAGGTTATAACAGAGGAATTCAAGACCAGCAACTCCTGGGATCTATTATGCTGATGATCTTGCCCTCACAGCAGATTCTTTATCAAGGCTAGAAAAGAAATTCCCAGTGTTGAAAGTAAAACCTGGAATCTAAGAACCTTATGGTTAACTTAGCAAAGACTAAGGTCTTCATAAGCTAGAAAACAAACAGGACCCTACTCCCTTCAGGTAGGTGACCATGCTCGATTTATAGGGAAGGTGTAGGCAAGAATTCCATTTGGTGTACTCGGTGTTAGCTATGGACACATGAGGTGCAGTGGAGTAATAGGGAGGTTATCAGAGAAAAAATAGTGTTTGTATGTGGAATATGCACCGAAGCCATAAAAACTACTGATACATGGGAAATTGACTTTCTCAAATGCCCTGGCATGTCATTAGGGGTAGTGGATGATTTCTGCTACCAAAGGGATAAAATTGATAGTGACGTAGGATGTACAGAGAGTGTAATAGCTAGAATAAGACTAGGATGGAGAAAATTCAGAAAGCTTTTAGCTCTGCTGGCTACCAAAGATTTCTCTCTCCGAGTGAAAAGAAGATTGTATGAAGCATGTGTATGGACAGCAATTCTACATGGTAGTGAGTTGTGAGCCCTGAATGCAGAAAACATGTGAAGGCTAGAGATGAATGAGGCAAATATGCTTCACTGGATATGTAATGTAAGTGTACATATGCAACAGAGTGCTAGTGTAATGAAAGAAAAGTTGGGCATAAGAAGAATTAGATGCAGTGTGCAAAAGGGAAGACTGCACTGGTTTGATCATCTGATGCAGATGGATGCTGACAGCTCTTTAAAGAAATGCCTGTCTCTCAAAGTGGATGGAACATGGGGAAGACATGGGATGAAGTACTGAAGGACAACCTCAAGGCACTAAACCTTTCAGATAAGATGACAAAGGACCGAAATACCTGGTGCCTTGGTATGCTCAAGAAGATCTGTACTCCACAGCAGAAGTATTAAGGCCACATCCCCTGGTGAAGAGAATTGGCCTGCAAGCATCCTGTGCCAGTGTCACATACAAAGCACTCATGTCAGTGCCACATAAAAGCGCTTGTGTCAGCACCATGTAAAAAGCACCCCACACACAACGTAAAGTGGTTGATGTTAGAAGGGCATCCAGACATAGGAACCATACTGAAGCAGAATGGAACTTGGTGCAGCTGTCTGGCTTGCCAGCTCTGGTCAAACTCTCCAACCCATGCTAGCATGGAAAATGGACATTGGATGATGATGATGATGCCGATGATGGTAGTGTTGCTTATGGCTAGAATATCTTGGATCAATGGTCTGCTTTATCTGGGCTGTCCTAGGGTTAAACAACAACAGTCTGAATACATGAACTTCAAATACAGCAAAGTTATCTTGAGTGGTTTTATGATAACAATATTTATTTCACAAGAAGACAAATATTGCTATGCCAATGTAACATATGAAACTGAAAAAGATGGAAATGAACAAAATATAAGTACTAGTTGATCACTGGGGTCAGTAACATCAGCTTACCCACTCTCTCAAAATTGCTGGCTTGTGCAAAAATTTGAAACCAAATATTTCTGTCATTGCTGAGAGATAAGTATTAATAATTTGGTACTATGTACATAGCCAAGAGTGAAACCCCTAATGAGGGTCAGTCATGAAATTACTTAAAATAAAGTAGAAATCTAAATTTGAATATTTAAAAAAAATCCATGTCTAAGAGAAAATGGATGTTAAATAATGATGGTTTTTGTTGTTATTGGCGGTGGTGATAGTGATGGTGGTAAAGAAGAAAAAGAAGAAATAAATTGTAGAAAAAGCTATAATCTTATAATGTTTCTCTGTCTGAAGATGTAAAAAAAAGTTGCATGTCTCTATTTATTTTGCAGAAAATTAGCAAGAGAGTACTTTGGAGATATCGAGGTTAGTTCATACTGTTTATTTATTTTTTTATTTGTAAGAATACACAAGCCCAGCCGAGAATGTGCAGTTAGGAAATTTGTTTCTCAACCATGTGATTTCAGTTTCAGTCCCACTGTGTAGTATCTTGAGCAAGTGTTTTCCAAGATGGCCATGACAGAATCAGTGCTTTTTCCGACAATTAAATAAATGGAAATTGAAAGAACCTCTCATATATGTGCATATACAGGGTAGGCCAAAAGTCACACACCAAAACATTTGACATTTTATCTATATTAGATTATTAGTATTAATATTAATTTTGTTCATCATGTGCATGTATGTAAGTTTTAATCATCATTTTGTTTATTTTATCTTAATTTAGAAAAATTGAAGTATGTCTGACAATTCCAGAGCATATTGAATTTATTTTGTGCATGACTTGGCCCACCCTGTATTTATAAAGGTGTGTGTGTGTGTAAATACTTTGAAACTATGCTGAGCTATGGCTATATATAGTGATATTATTGTTTATAGCTGGGCTGCTACTGATATGCTTTGTGATATTTCCTGTCAGGGCCACCTGACTGGCTCCTGTGCTGGTGGCATGTAAAAAAGCACCCCTTATACTCTTGGAGTGGTTGGAGTTAGGAAGGGCATCCAGCTATAGAAACATTGCTAAATCAGATTGGTGCTTGGTGCAGCTGCTGACTTTCTAGATCTCAGTTAAACTGTCCAACCCATGCTAGCCTGGAAAAACAGATATTAAACGATGATGATGATGAAAAATCATCTGCTAGCTGTGCACTTTAAATTCATCTAGAATGATAAATCACTCACTTTATAAAACAGGTAAAGTTTGGTGATTTGAAGACCATCTGGCTATAAAAATTCTGCCAGTGTTACCTTCCATCCAAGCCATAATAGCATGAAGAAATAGATGAATAAAAGAATGAATGATACTCTGGTAATGTTATCTGAAATAAACAAGCATCTTAACCATAGAAGTATTTATGGCTCATTTGTTCTTTCTCAGGAAGCCAGAAGCTATCGGGTCAACCCTTAAGTTCTGTCCGATTTTAGCGTTTTTAAAACTGAATGAAATTTAATAGTATTTTAGAATGTTTGATGGAATTAAAAATTATTTTTTTGCATTTGTGTACATTTAAACTAATTACAGAATAATAGACTTAAAATTTCTTTGATTAAAACCTTTTCTAACATGGAAGTATGCAAATAGCATTTGAGGCACATAATGCTTTATGAGTACAAAAAAGGAAACTCTGCAGCCGAAGCGACTCGAAACATAACACTCAGTTTATGGGAAAGAATGCTTGAATGAAAGAACTTACAAAAGATGGCTCACAAAATTCAGAAGTGGAGATTTCAGCCTGGAAGATGAAGATTGAACAGGACGTCCAGTTGAGTTTCATGATAAGCTCCTTGAGGCACTACTTGAAAAAAATCCTGGATTATCAGTTGTAGAATTGGCAATAAAGCTTAGTTCAAACCATACAACTGTTCATTGTCATCTTCAACAACTTGGAAAGGCTCTTAAACTTGGAAAATGGGTGCCTCATGAATTGTCCGAAAGCAACCACAAATCCTGAGTTGACATCTGCTCTTCTCTCCATTCTCTCGAACTTATTTCACCCTTTTTAGATAGACTTGTAACTGGTGATGAAAAATGGATCTTCTATCGAAATGTTAAATGTCGTAAACAGTGGCTTGGTAATAGGGAAAAAGCTCAACCACAACCGAGAAGGGAACTTTATGGGATAAAGGTTCTTCTCTCTATCTGGTGGGATTGCAAAGGAGTAATTCACTTTGAATTGTTACCACCTAATGCAACAATCAATGCTCAAGTCTACCGTCAGCAATTAGAGCATTTGAACCAAGCTTTGAGTAAAAAAAGACCCGCTTTAGTGAATCGAAAAGGAGTGATGTTTCATGAGGACAATGTGCAACCCCACACTGCAAAAATCACATCACAGAAGATCGAAGAGCTTGGTTGGGAAAAAATTCCTCATCCACCTTATTCTCCCGACTTTGCTCCTTCAGACTACCACTTGTTTCATAGTTTACAGAATTATTTGGGGGACATAACTTTCACAAGCCAGGAGGAGGTTGAAACTGACATTTCAGAGTTCTTTACTTTGAAACCAAATGAGTTTTACATTGATGGGATTAAAAAGCTTGTAAATAGATGGAAGTCATAGATAATCAGGAAAAGTACATTGATGATTAAATTTCAATTAAATATAACATTTGATCACTTGTTTTCTTTATTCAACATTCGGACAGAACTTATGGGATGACCTGATAAATACTAGCCCTTCAAATCCTACAGAAGTCAGTTTTACCTTTTATCCCACCAAGGATGATAAAATAAGTACTAGTCACATACTGGAAACAAATATGTAGACTATGTCACACCTACAAAATTTGCCAATATAATATACCTGTTAGAAATTATTATTTCAGCTTTAGTAAACTGTAGAATTGTTTGAAACAATATGTTCTGGAATTATTTTTATATTCCTTCTGAATCATACTTGTCACACTTGATGTTACTATGGACATCAAAAAGTAAAAGAACTGAATTGTTTCTGCAAGTCAGATAATGTTTACTTTCATTGAACAGTCCAAAGCAATACAAAGATAGAACTATTAATGTCTAATCATTATTTTTATTATAAAGTTACAACAAATACTTTTATTGTAAACTTTTCTAGAAATATAGAAGTCTTCAAAAGATGCTAGAGGACTCTCCAAAGAGTTTTGAAAAAGCTGAAACCGAGTAAGTAATTCTATAATATCTTGTTTAACCCTCTCAGACTTGTGCCCCTATGTCTAACTTTACTCTCCACTTGGGTTCCTAAGCAAAATATAGATAATTGCATAAACAGTTCAAGTGTAATGATTGCAGGCAAACTAATGGACAGAATTATGAAAAATTTAGGAGAGTAACAATAATCTCCTTATCTTTCAACAACAATATTTGTTCAACTGAATCACTTTTTCCTCATTACTTTCACCAGTTTGATTGTCCAAATCACACTCACTGACTGCATAGGGGTCACTTTTTGTCCAAAGAATAAATATCTTCAATAAAATCCTCAACTGTGAAGAGTCTCAGCCATGCTCATTTACTAGATAAAGTGCTGGGTTTGTTACACGCTCATTTTTTTGATTAACATGTTGGCTCCTGAGCCAACATCATAGGGTCTCAATTGTTGTTGTTTGCTCCTTTTCGAGCCATGCCTGGCTTATAAGGGTCAGTTTCCTGGTTTCATTGGTGTATAGATTCCCCACTAGGATGGGATATCGATCCGTCGCTGGTGAGCTTTTAGATGCAGGAGCAAAGAGTGAGAGGAAGTTGTGGCAAATGAGTCAGCAGAAGTTTGCCATTACCTTCTGCCAGAGCTACATGGAGCTTAGGTGTTTTGTCATAAACACATACATTACCTGGTCTGAGATTTGAACCTGTGATCCCTCAACCACAAGTCTGCTGCTCTAACCACTAGGCTATGTGCCTCCACTAGGGTCCCAATACAATATCTTAATTAATTTTGACATGAGCAGCATAATATTTTAACATTGTATTATATGTGAGGCAAGGATCAGATAGGTAGTGTTAGATACCCACATCCTACCTGAGAGTTGCGTGGTACTCTAGTTCATATCACATTCTGGATACCACATGACCTACATGTGGTCAATTAAAAATATGGGTATTTTCTATTGGAACATTTCAAAATCTAATTACATCAAAATGATGTAATTAGCAACTAGCATATTTCGTTCCTTAATTTCTGTTTGTTTTAATATTTAAATTCTTTATTTGACTGCTATTTTCAGCCACAATTTACTTATTTCTGTTTATGAAATTCTCTGTATGTACTTTTGCTTTCTTGGCGATCGAAGCAAATCGATGACTTCATGCTGTAGCCATTTTTCTTCCTATGTGATTCAAAGCATTTTTTGATATGTGGCATTTCAAAATTAGAAACGAGTTCAGAACATGCTATTCAAGTTCGCTGAAACTTATCTCCTGCCACTCAAAACAACAACTCAAATGGGATAAAGAGTACATGCATCACAACAACAGCAAGTGTGTGTTTGTGTGTGCATGTGTGTATGTGTGTGTAGACTTACAATATATCCTATTTAGAAAATTTTACACAATCATTCAATAAAACTAAAATGAAATAAAGCGTACATGCTTTATCCGCCTAAACAGTGCAATGGGACCTGCTTGCTAGTCAAGTCCCTGACACCCCACTTTATTGAGGCCACCATTGTTACAGGGTATGGGAGGAGGAGAAATGTTTTCATTTCAAGGATGCACCTTTGTCCCATGGGGTCAGACATACCGTTTAACATCTGCAGATTGCCATGTCCATCAACAAATCCCAAGGCTAAACACTATTGGTGGTGGTCATCAATTTGGGAGAGCTGTGCTTTTCACATGGGCAACTTTATGTGGCCTGCTCTTGTGTAGGGAGTAGAAACACTCTTTTGTGTATGCTCCACAGGGCAGAACATGCAATGTTGTCTATAGTGAAGTAGAAAGAAGAACAGGTCATCACTACAGCCAATATGGTTATAAACAGGTGATACGGAAGCATTGGCCAGGCATATTCTCAAATTATGGCAGCATGACTCATGGACTCTTCCTCTTCTTTATTGGACAATGCTGACTTTTCCAACAACAATGCTCACTCAGCTGATATTAGTGCTTGGCCAAGTTGTTCATAGAGTTAAGCTAGAAGGGCCAGGCCCCTTATTTTTTTGTTAAGGCTGTTGATGAGTTTTCCTAAGTTACTCCAATCCACCACCAAAAAAAAAAAAACAATCGATGTATGGAAAAATCGATAAAACGATTCCTTATGGATTTCCCAATCAAATTGTCTGCACTCTATTTTCAGGCCAAACATTTACCAATTTTAACAGATTACACTCAAATTTGACGTCAGTGTTACTCAGTTTGGTTTGAAACAAAGCACTTGATTAGCTTAATAATCCTAACTTAATCCCAAGCAGTGCCGGGCTATACTGCTAATACAAAATATTTTACTGTGCAGTTCTTGCATACCCTTATTTGCTTTATCATGAAGGAATGTTTTCTGTGTCAGGTAATTTATCTGCTGCTGACATCCTCCATGCAAGTTCCCAACATCCAGTGGCTGTTGATGTGTGCTGAGACCAAAACATTTACAGAGATTCACTTGCATTGTGCAAGCTTTGATGCCTTTTGTCAAGCAAACCTTTTCACAGCTCATCTCTTGGACAATGCTGCAGTTCTGGCATCAGGAATGTTGTCAAATGCTCACAGCCACCCACCTGTTGAATAAGGCAACTGGTGGAATTTTTACATTGGTAATTTATAGAGAACTAACGAACTAGTAGCAGGGTAAATTGATGACATTCTTCAAAGAATCTCTGGATACCAATGGCAACAAACTAAGTGCTCTGTTCTTGAGAACTTTTAGCCCAGTGATATTTGAAAAGTACCAGTAATCTTTGACATAGCATTTTTACCAAGGAGCATTACTAGTTCTCGATAATGTCTGCAGGTTTGCAAGTGCCATCAACATGGCTTGTTTAAGACACATGGAAACTTTTTTAATACGTATATAAAACTATAATAATTCTTTTTCATGATATTGATGATGGGGCAATGAAGATGTATGTTTCTTTTCTTTTGCAGGATATTAGTGGAGCGTTTTAAAGATCTACCGGTTAGTTGATACTCTTTATTTATTTATCTAATTATTTATTCATTTATTTATCTATTTATATATTTCTATGACATTATATTGACCAATTAGTTTGAGCATCTGAGAGAATGCCTTGCAGTATTTGTTTTAGTTCTAAACATTTAAAAATGACTTTAATTTTCATTCTTTTTTGTTTGAAAATAGTAGTACCATCCCAGGAGAATGGATTACAAAGATTGTCAAAGCATCACATTAGAAGCTTAGCATTAGTTCTTATTACTTGTCTCTTGTAGCAGAACTCCTAAGTTGTATCAGCCCATACCTTTATCATAGACAACACTGGTGGTATGGCCAGGTGGACACTTCTATGCAGATGCACCAGCTGGCCTTTCATGAAAACCATTTCCAGTAGGTTCAGGTGTGGTTGTGTGGTAAGAAGCTTGTTTCCCAACCACATGGTTCTTGGTTCAGTCCCATTGCATGGCACTTTGAACAAGTGTCTTTTACTATAGCTTCAGGCCAGTCAATGCCTTATGAAAGGATTTGGTTTGATGGAAACTGAAAGAAGTTCATCTTGTGTGTGTGTGTGTGTGTGTGTGTGTGTGTGTGCATGTATGTGTGTGTGTGTGTATATGTATGCATGTGTGTGTGTTTGATGAGCTTGCAGGCATCTACTTGATTCTACTCAGAAGGACTTGGTCAAATCATTACTGTGGTAGAAAACACTTGTCCAAGGTGCTGTGCATTGGAATTGAATCAGGAATCATGTGGTTTCAAATTGAACATCTTATCCACACAACCATGGCCATATCCATTTAAAATACAGCCATCCACTTTCACACCCACAGAGAGGACATACATTTAATATGTTTACTTTGCAATCATGTGATTCCAGGTTCTATCCCAATGCACAACCCCTAAAGTAAATATTTCTACCTAAACCTGGGGTCAAACGAAATTTTAGTATGAAATTTGGTAGCAGCAAGCTCTTTGAAAGCTCTTTTGCATGGACTTTACTGATTCTGATCTTGGTCAAACGATAACTGTGGTAGAAAAGACTTGTCCAAGGAGCTGTGCTATGGGATTGAATGAGGAATCATGTGATTTCAAATTGAACATTCTACCCACCCCACCCATTTATAATAAAGCCATCCACATTTACACCCACAAAGCAAGCACAAGCATTTATATGCATTTAAGAAGTTAACTTAGCAATCACGTGATTCCAGGTTCTATCTCGATACTCAATCCCTAAGGTAATTATTTCTACATTAACCTGGGATCAAATCAAATTTTATGTTTGAAATTTGGTAGCAGAAAATTTGAGTGCATTTTTAGTACATATGGCAAAGATATGGATGTGAGGTTCAGAAGCTTGCTTCCCATCCATGTGGTTTTAAGTTCAGTCTCTCTGTGCTGCACCTTGGTCAAGTGTCTTCTACTATAGCCCCTAGCCAATCAAAGTCTTGTGAGTGGATCAGGTAGATGGAAACTGAAAGAATCTCATTGCATGCGTGTGTGTGTGTGTGTGTGTGTGTGTGTGTGTGTGTGTGTGCGCGTGTGTGTGTGCATGTGTGTGTGTGTGTGCGTGTGTGTGTGTGTGTGTGTGTACTTGTGTGTGTGTGTTTGTGTGTAGCCTTGTCTTCACATCATCTGATGGTTTGAAATGAACATCACTGCCTTATAAGCAACATTGTATTTTCTTACAACCAATTGTACTCTTGACTGCTAATGTCATATTTGTCAATTTTCTTTTTCACCTTTCCAGGCTTGAGAAAATATTATTAGTCAAGTATTTAGAAAAATAATCCACAAAAATAACTCTATAGCTATCACAATATGACCTGGTAACATGAAACTATGCTTTCACTACACTAAGTGTTTTACGGGTCTATGCAGTGACAATTCAATACAAATAATTTCTCAACCATCCTACCTTTCACCCAACAGTGAGGACATGATAGTTGGATTGAGAGAGGGCTCCAGCACCACTCAGCTGTTGATTATTGTCAGCTAAATAGACTGGAAGAAAATAATACTGAACTGTTTTATTCAGGGGCATAATTTATCTGTTGGTCCAGGAACCAAACCCATTACTTTATAATGGTGAGTTTTAAACCCACATTCCTTTATTAGTTGAGTTTTGTGGACAAATAACTAGGCTCCTACAAAATGTGTGATCTTGTGCAGTGTTTAGAAATGATTACTTTAATTTTCCTACAGTACAAAGTTGGTTGAAAGAATTTGTTCTAGAATTATTCCAATGTTCCTGAAATATCTGAAATTTGATGCTACTGTAGATGTAGAGAAGCAAAACAACCAATTGCTTCAGGAAGTGAGGCAATATCCAGTTTGATTGAAGAGTCATTTACATGGTAAAATAGAACCGCAGATGTTAAATCATGAATTTTCTTATAAAGTCTATATACATGCTTTCATTTTGAATATTTATAGGAGTATGAAAATTTTCTTAATGAACTGTTCGGTCGTTCATACATTCCAAAAGCTGAAGTTTTGTAAGTAATCTTATAACTTCTTGTTTAACCCTTCAACATTCAGATTACCCTGTCAAATGTAATGCTTATTTATTCACATTGTTTTGAATTAATTATGCTTTATCTCATAACTTTAATGTTTCAATGACTTGATTGTTTATTTTTAGAATGACGTATGTATGTATGTATGCATGCATGCATTATTATATATATATAGATATATGTATATATATCTATATATATATACATATGAATAAATAAATGGAGTTTAACGCAGGTGTAAAGGAAATATTTTTATTTTCGACATATGTTTTGAAAATTCCACTTATACTATTCAAAAGAATAAATGGTATAAACAATGCAATCTTCTCTTCAGGAAAGTGAGAAAAAAACGAAACTTGTCAATAAGACATTTTAGCAAAAAAGGATGGATTTGTACAGTGATTAACTGAACACTATTAATATTGTTTAAAAAAACGTTATATGATATAACATCATAAGTAGCTTACAGAAAGGGTAGGGATATTAATAGTGAATGTTAAATATAAAGGAAATTAAAGTTTAAATTATATATAATGATAGAGACTACTTATATGCACTAAAAGTGTGTTTTTGCCAATGTTTACATCTGTATGCTCGCTTTATATCCGTGTTTACTAGGGGATTTTTAGAAAAAATAATGAAAAATAGCTCAGAATTGCAGAGAAGACAGAATTCCTTGCCTTTGTCAC
Source organism: Octopus sinensis (assembly GCF_006345805.1). Taxonomy (NCBI): domain Eukaryota; kingdom Metazoa; phylum Mollusca; class Cephalopoda; order Octopoda; family Octopodidae; genus Octopus; species Octopus sinensis. Next base: position 104,582,505 of record NC_043001.1, on the reverse strand, counting down.
AAGGTATCAAGATTGAGAGAATCAACCATTCTAAATGAAATTGTTCATTGTGGTCTTTTAGATCCCAAATCAGTTTGCTGAGACCGGTACTATTACGTTTATTTCTATCCCTAAATGTTGAGTAATGGATAGAAATTCTTTTAGATAACGATGTGCTTCCAATGTAAAATCATACTTTATTACGAGTACTGATTATACAGTGACCCAAGTGTTTCACTGGTACTTAATTTATTGACCTCAGTGGAATTTGAACACAGAACATAGCAACGGGCAAAATACTGCTAAGCATTCTGTCAAGCGTGATAACAATTCTGCCTGCTTGCCGCCTTGACCTATTAATGAAGACATCTTTACTCTGAAAGATTTGAGTAGAGCAATAACAGAATCAAAGCAAAAGGACGAGCTGTAGGAGTGGGTTATATTCACTAAGAGATATGAAAATCACCATCATTTGCAAAATACTTCCTTGAACTCAGTAGCATAAGCGTAACAAAACATATCAAACCAACACAATAGTTAAAGTGTGTCATTAAACCAAAGAGTATTAGTTTAAATACTATTGCATCAAAATTATCAAATAAAATGACTTTAAATTATATACAACGAATTGTAGACCATCTATTGAGCTGGACTCATTTTATGCCACAAGGACCATCAGAAGATAAGCGCCAGTCTGGCCTCATTCTTACTTAACTCTAAAATTCTACTGAACTAAACAAATTCACAATAACATGTTTTGTTTATTTCTTTGTTCCTTTGTTTGTTTTGTAAATGAGAAAGGCTGTATTTTTAATTTGAGAATAATGTTTCTTAAATATGTAAATGTTTGAGATGAGTTATTGCAGATGTGATTATAAGTTTTTCAGATTATTAACTTCATCTTTTGAGATGAAAATATTTTTTATGCATCTCCATCTGCATTGTTGCAGTTGGAACATTAAAACTGCATTTATAACATGCCATGCATTTATGGAAGGCCTTGTACATGAAACACTGCGAGATTCTAAAGGTTGGGATGGAAGAATATTGAAAAGCCTTAATGATAGAAGAAATATTTTAATACATATGGAGTGAGAAATGAATTAATATAATGCTATAGAATGAAGATTTCGTAATTCCAAAGTGGGAAACTCATGAGAATCAAAGAATCAGGACATATACGTCTTACCAATAATGTAATTAGTAAGGCCAGTAGTGACTTCAGTTCAATATTTCTGTGTTTGCTATGGTGGTGAGCTGGCAGAATTGTTACTATGCCAGGCAAAGTACTCTGCGGCATTTTGTCCATCTTCGCTTCCTGAGTAGAAATTCTGCCAAGGTTAACTTTGCCTTTCATCCATTCAAGGTCAATAAAATAAGTACCAGTTGATCAATAGAGTTGATGTAATTGACTTACCCCTCCCCCGAAATTGCAGGCCTTGTGTCAAAATTTGAAACCAGTATTTCTGTCTTTGCTGAGAGATAAATATTAATAGCCAAGAATAAAACTCCTAATGAAGTTCTGAGATTAAAGTAATTGAAATGAAGTTCAAATCTAGGTTCAAATATTAAAAAAGAGTTCATGTCTAAAAATGAAATCAATTGTACAAAATGTTATAATCTTATGATGTTTATTTTTGTCTAAAGATGTAAATATGATGATGATGATGATGTGTTTCTTTATTTCTTTTGCAGGAAAACAGCAAAACAATGTTTTAAAACACACCCCTCGGTTAGTCTTTACTTTTTATTTATGTACAAGGTAACATATTGAGTTTGTGTAGCTGTTGGAAATAAGTTAGTAAATCCTCTGTTAATGTGAGTTGAAACAGACAAGTATCCTATCCACAGATTAATTATCTCTCATCTATTTTATCTCATCCAGCCAGAGCCCTTAACATTTGTTTTAAGTTTACCAGATATTTGTTTGGAGGGAAGGTAAATATTAACAGTACAACTAGTTATGACAGATGTAACCACAGCAGCAATCATCTTCTGCTTTTTGCGTCTATTATTGCTATGGCTGTTGACTTTGTTAAATGAAAGAGAAACTGATTTCTTGGTTGAAGTTAATCAAAGAGAAAGATTTTCATCGTTTCTTTAATGAGTCCTATTCAATTTTATTATTTCGGATGTCATTGTTTACTTGCAGACCATTTACATCCCTTTTCCCTTTAAAGTCTGATTTCAAATGCTATGGGGGTCAGTTATCCCTTTCATCCTTCCAAGGTTTGTAAAATACTAGGTCTTTACACATTACTATGCAGCCAGTGAAAATATTTGTTAATCATGCATGCACCACCCTTTAATAGTAAACTTATATATAGGGAAAGTCTTGTTAGTTATTATGGTAACAACACTCTACCTCTCTATTTGTCTTTCACACACACACAAGCAATCAAAAGAATAACTATCGATATTTTTATATAGTGAAAGTTTTGTTTGCTTTTAAGTTTGTGTTGATTTCTTTGAATGACTTGTATTTAAAATTCCTGCATTTTAATCAAAACTTGTTAGTTACTATGTTGACAACTCTACCTGTCTATCTATCTTTCACACACACTCTTGCTATCTCACTGTATTTCTCTCTCAGCAATAACAACATTTTCTTCTCCCCTTCTTAAAATGCATAGACTACATCACACCGGCAAAGTTTGTAGTTAGACACCTATGTCAGAAATAGTGAAGGTGCATGGCTTAGTTGTTAGGGTATTCAGCTCGTGATCATAAGGTCATGAGTTTGATTCCCAGTAGCACATCATGTCCTTGAGCAAGACACTTTATTTCACATTGCTCTAGTTCACTCAGCTGGCAATAGTGAGTTGTACCTGAATTTTAAAGGGCTAACCTCGTCATGTTCTATGTCATGCTGAATTTCTCTGAAAACTATGTTAAGGTTACATGTATCTGTGGAGTGCTCAGCCACTTGCATATTAATTTCATGAGCAGGCTGTTCCATTGGCCTGATCAACTGGAACATTATTGTAACCAGCAGAGTGCCAGTTAATGTTAGAAATCATTTTAGTTTTAGTAAACCATAGATTTGTTTGAAACAATACATTCTGGAATTATTTTTGTATTCCTTCCCTGTCTTCTTTTGAATCTTACATGCCACACTTGGTGTTATTATGGGCATCAAGAAGCAAAACAACTGAAGTGTTTCTGTAAGTCAGATAATGTTTACTTTCATTGAATAGTCCAAAGCAATCGAAAATAGAACTATTAATGTCAACTCATTACTTTTATTATAGAGTTACAACAAATGCTTTTATTACAAACTTTTCTAGGGTATGTTTAAGTTTGAAAAAGAACTGAAATGGTTTCCAGACTGGATTGATTTTGCAAAAGCTTTGTAAGTTATTTTATAACATCTTTCTTAAATTTAATTTTTGCTTTTAATTATATGAGAAAACTGTGATGTATAGATGTGATAACAATATTAGGATGTATATGTAGAAAATACTAAGAGAGGTCACGACAATGTTGATGTGAGAGATAATGAAATGTATATTCAGTATTTCCACTTCAGTAAGTCCTAGTTATGCAACTTTTTCTTACACCATTTTAAAATTTATTTATTTAACTAAAAATCTTGGGTTCAACTATAAACTGTGTCAAATTGTGGAACTCTGGTTCAGAAGTTTCAAGGTTATGAGGAGTGTGAAACCCCCTCTTAGCCATTATTGTTTCCAAGTCTACTCTGATCTGGATCTGTAGCACCTGGCGGAGTCCCAGCAAGAGGAGAAGTAGTATGTAACCACACAAGCTATGGTATGTTAAAATCATGGATGTGAACTATTTCGGCAGATGAGCTTATTGAATTAATGGCAACTATGACTAGATGTTGAATGGATGAACAGATAGCAAACTGTCAATGGCCAAAATCAACCAATTCGGTTAGTGAACTATTAGTATCATCTGTTGTCATGGTTTACACAGCTGAAATATTTCAGCTATAGAAAGACCAATGGGACTAGAACAGACCAGATGTTTATGCCTCATTGTTCAATCACAACATCTGGTGTTGAAGAGTTACGGTGGTCCAAGCAAGTCACTCGAATGGAAAAACCAAAACAATGAATAAAAATCAGAAAGGAGGTAATTTTCAGTTGAAGAGGAGATATAATGCAGAATCATTCTTTATTCAATTACTATTTTGTTGATTGACTTGAGTTAATGTTCACTAATTACATAAGAATTTCTAATGTAATTAAAGAGAATTTGAAGCATTTATAGAACTCTATAATTTTTAATGTAAATATTTTTTGTTCATTCACTAATAATGCCACACAAGTAAATGTTATACAAAATATTTTACTGTGCAATTCTTGCATACCCTTATTTGCTTTATCATGAAGGAATGTTTACTGTGTCAGGTAATTTATCTGCTGCTGACATCTCTGTGCAAGTTCCCAACATCCAATGGCTGTTGATGTGTGCTGAGACCAAAACATTTACAGAGATTCACTTGCATTGTGCAAGCTTTGATGCCTTTTGTCAAGCAAACCTTTTCACAGCTCATCTCTTGGACAATGCTGCAGTTCTGGCATCAGGAATGTTGTCAAATGCTCACAGCCACCCACCTGTTGAATAATGCAACTGGTGGAATTTTTACATTGGTAATTTATAGAGAACTAACGAACTAGTTGCAGGGTAAATTGATGACATTCTTCAAGGAATCTCTGGATACCAATGGCAACAAACTAAGTGCTCTGTTCTTGAGAACTTTTAACCCAGTGATATTTGAAAAGTACCTGTAATCTTTGACATAGCATTTTTACCAAGGAGCATTACTAGTTCTCGATAATGTCTGCAGGTTTGCAAGTGCCATCAACATGGCTAGTTTAAGACACATGGAAACTTTTTTAATACGTATATGAATCTATAATGGTGCTCTTTCATGAAAATTTTTTTGCTTTTGTAGGGAACTAGCAGAAAATTGCTTTTCAAAGGTTAGTTATTACTTTTTATTTATTTATATATTTCTATGACATTATATTGACCAATTAGTTTGGGTGTCAGAGAGAATGCCTTGCAGTATTTGTTTTAGTTCCAAACATTTAAAATTGACTTTTAATTTTCATTCTTTCTTGTTTGATAATAGTAGTTCTAACCGAGAGCAATGGATTACAAAGGTTGTCAAACTTCAGATGAGGGTTTTCTGGTTTGTTTTTGTTGTTTTTTTTTCCTACTGACAGAAACATCTGATGATACTGAAACCAAGTTGTATTAGTCTTCACATTTTCCCTGGCTTCACTGTTAGTATGGTGATGTAGAGGATTGTATGCATAGGCAACATCTGGTCTGCCATAAAAAATACTATGTTCAGTCACACACCTCCATTGTCTTGCAAGACATACAGATTCATTTATATTTTTATATATGGGGTTCATGTTTATTTGTTTATAACCAGTCAGTCACTATAGACCGTTTCACTTTATTTGTGATTGTGAAGAGAATGAAACAGCTGTGGCTGCGTACTTTATTCAAAAAGCACCAGTTTTTCAATTTTTCTCTATAACACAAATAAATACGTGTGAAGGTAACAGCATACAGTGATATTCTGCACAATTTCCATTTATTAAATTCAACTCACAAAATATTAGTCAGTTCATAACTGTCATGGTAGACACTTGCCCAATTTGTGGGGCAATTAGATTGTGTGTAAAACCATTTAGTTACAACATAAGCTTCTTACTCATGCAACCTTTTAGACAAGTATTTAGAAAAGTGACTAACAAAAAAAAAAAAAGAAAAAATAACCAAAACAAAACAGAGCTATCTCACACAAAATAATATAACCTGAAACTGTATTTTCAATATGTCATTTATGTGTCTATGCAGTGACAATTCAATACAAACAACTCCTCAACCATCCTACCTTTCACCCAACAGTAAGGACATGATAGCTGGAGTGAGAGAGGGCTCCAGCATCACTCAGCTGTTGCATATTGTCAGCTAAGTAGATTAGAGGGAAATTTACTGAACCGTTTTACTCAGGAGCATAATGTACCTCTTGGTCCAGGAAGCAAAGCCATTACTTTATAATTGTGAAGTTAAAACCCTAATTAGTAAACCACATTCCTTTATTAGTCAAGCTCTGTGTTGCAAATAATTAGACCCCTACAAAATGTGTGATTTTGTGCATTGTTTAGAAATGATTACTTTAATTTTCCTACAGTACAAAGTTGGTTGAAAGTATATGTTCTGGAATTATTCCAATGTTCCTGAAATATCTGAAGTTTGATGTTGCTGTGGATGTAGAGAAGCAAAACAACCAATTACTTCAGGAAGTGAGGCAATATCCAGTTTTATTGAAGAGTCAATTACATGGTAAAATAGAACTGCAGATATTAAATCATTCAATTTATTATAAAAGTCTAAACATATGCTTTCATTTTGAATATTTATAGGACTATGAAGATTTTTTGAACGAACTTCTCTATCCTCCATATCTCGACACACAAAAAACTAAGTAAATATTTTTATTACATTTTGTTTAACTTCAATTTTTATTGTTAATGAAATGAGGAGATTGTGGTGTGTAAATATGATAACAATATAAGGGTTCATATTGGGTGGCAAGCTGGCAAAATCATTAGCATTTATAACATGCCATGCATTTATGGAGGGCCTTGCATATGAAACACTGTGAAGTTCTAAAGGTTGGGGTGGAAGAATACTGAAAAGCCTTAATGACAGAATAAACATTTTAATACATATGGAGTGAGAAATGAATTAATATAATGCTATAGAATGAAGATTTCGTAATTCCAAAGTGGAAACTCATGAGAATCAAAGAATCAGGAAATATACGTCTTACCAATAATGTAATTAGTAAGGCAAGTAGTGACTTCAGTTCAATATTTCTGTGTTTGCTATGGTGGTGAGCTGGCAGAATCGTTACTATGCCAGGCAAAATGCTTAGTGGCATTTTGTCCATCTTCAGATTCTGAGTTTATATCTCACCAAAGTCACCTTTGCCTTCCTTCTTTTCAGGGTTGATAAAATAAGTACCAGTTGTCATTGCAGGCCCTGTGCAAAAATTTGAAGCAAATATTTGTAAATATTTGCTATAATATTAATGATCTGGTACCATGCATTAAGCCAAGAATAAAACTCCTAATGAGATTCAGAGATGAAACTAATTGAAATGAAGTCCTAATGTAGGTTCCAATATTAAAAAGAAGAAAAATCCATTCTAAAGATGAAATTAATTGTTGAGGTGACAAGTGAACAAGACCATTGGCGATATGCCATGCTTTAGAAGACTCGTCAAGCGAAGTAAAGTTGTAGTCATGGCTGATGCTAGTGCCACATAACTGTCACAGAAGTGCACCTGTGCTGGTAGCACATAACAGCACCCATGCCAGTGGCATATTAAAGACACCCTTTACACTCTTGGCATTAGGAAGGGCATCCGGCTGTAGAAACCTTGCCAAATCTGACTGGAACCCAGTGCAACTTGCTGGTTTACCAGCTCCAGTCATACTGTCTAATCCATGTCAGCATGAAAAGTAGACACTAAATGATGATGGTGATGATGTCAGTGGTGGCAGCGTTGTTGTTGTTGTTGGCAGTGATGGTGGTGGTGGTGACAATGACGATGGTAATGATGATTTGTATTTCTTTATTCCTTTTGTAGGAAACTAGCACAAGAATATTTTGAAATGCACAAGGTTAGTCCTTACTTTTTATTTATGTAGAAGGTAGCATATTGAGTTTGTGTAGCTACTAGAAATAAGTTAGATCCTCTGTTAATGTGAATTGAAACAGACAAGCACCCTAACCACAGACTTGTTATCTCTCATCTGTTTTATTTCATCAAGCCAGAGACCTTAATAGTCCTTTTTAGATTTAGTATTGTTTTGCTTTTGAAGGTGAATTGCTGGAGGTCTTCCTTTTTTAAAATAGTGGGGTTAGCTGCAGTAGCAGCAGCAGCGTCGATTGTGATTTTTGTGGTTATTGCTGTTAGTATTACAGATATTGTTGTTTAGCTCCAATTGTTTTTCCATGGGAGTCTAAAGACCAAAGAAATACATTAAATCCTTTCACTGTAACAAACATCTACATGAATGAATTCTGCAAACCCATGAAAGCTGTAAAATGTGGATGTTAAAACTATATTTTCATTCATATGAACATAAGATGACCAGCTGTTTGGTTTTGATCAAAGTCCTTTGTTTTATTAGAAAACTGGGTAAAGGCTTTACATGTCACCCAGTTTAAAACCACCATCTGCTTCTTGGGTGCCTTTTGTATGAATTCTCTCCCCTTCATGCATTTGGATCAAATCAACAGTTTCCTCTCAATCCATTTGTTTTTTTCCTTCAGGTGTTGAAGTCACACAGAAAATAGTGCTATCAAATTAAAATGGAAACTAACCTGCCCCCCCCCGAAAAAGTTATTTAAAACACTTTTAAAGTGGAAGGGGTAGACCCAGGCGGATGTGGGATGAAGTGGTGAGAGAGGATCTTTAGATGCTAGGTCTCACAGAGAGAGTGACAGGATAGGGTCTGGGACTCCTGGTGGTTTGCTGTGCTTGAAAAGACACGTCAAGCTAAGTAGAAGTGTGGTCGGCCTTGCATACAGGCATGTCCATTGTATCTTTCTCTAGCTGAACATTCGTAATTTTGGAGGCTCATGGGTGCTGGAGCCACATAAAATCCACCCAGTCAAATGCCATGTATACACACCCATGCTGGTTATGCATAAAAGCATCCAGTACACTCTGTAAAGTGGTTGGCAATAGGAAGGACATCAAGCTATAGAAACAATGTAAAAGTAGACATGGAGCCTAGTCAGCTCCTGTCAGACAGTCCAACCCATGCCGGCATGGAAAACAGACATTGAATGATGATGATAGTTGACGAAGATGTAGCTGAGCAGATCAAATGACAGCATAACACCTTTCTTGAATGTCTGTATTCAAAATTCTGCTGAGGTCAACATAGCTTTCTATCTTTTCATAGGACAAGAAATAACATTTCAGGTGATAGGCAGAGGTAGAGTTTGTGGTTGGTAGGAGAAATACCCATTCCTCCTTTCAAATGTAAACTAATAGACTTACCACACAGCCACACCCTTTAGTTTTTTTGCAAGATTTAAGGGAGATTTTGTTGCTATCTTTTAGTGACTACATAGAATCTTCTTTTAAGAAGGGGAATATCAAAATCAGTTGACAGTGCAAGATGAAATGCATTGTAGTATTATGTCACTTCCCTTTTGTGCATCACTTCTCAACTTAGGTAATATCCCCCATCAGTCAATGACTTCAGCTCTTTATTCTAATTTACATTATTTACAATTGACAGATATTTGTCCTCATCTTGTTGGTTGTTAACACGTTTCAGCTGATATACACTTCAGCCTTCATCAGGTGTCTTGTGGAAATTTGAAACCTGGGTTCTCATTCCTAAGGTATTTTTCAATCTTGTTATTGTTGTTGTTGTTCAGGTCACTGCCTGGAATCGAACTTGGAATCTTGGGGTTAGTAGCCCGCGCTCTTAGCCACTACGCCATATGCCTGTGGGCATAGTGTTTAAGAGCATGGACTACTAACCCCAAGATTCTGAGTTCGATTCCAGGCAGTGACCTGAATAATAATAATAATAATAACAACAACAATAACAACAACAACAACAACGACGAAAAATACCTTAGGAATGAGAACCCAGGTTCAAAATTTCTCCAAGACACCTTATGAAGGCTGGAGGGTATATCAGCCGAAATGTGTTAACTACAAACAAGATGAGGACAAATATCCGTCAAGTGTAGATAACGTACATAATTCCTCATCTCTTAAATATAGAACTGTGTCTTTATTCTTAGTTAGCATGTATAGAGAAAAAAATCAGGTTTTTTTTTTTTAAGGTGTACATGTAAGTGAGATAATGTTTTGTTTCATTAACCAGTCCAAAATAGAACTATTAATGTTAAGTCATTGCATTTTATTATAAAGTTACAACAAATGCTTTTATTGTAAACTCTTCTAGGATTATAAAGCTTTTGAAAAGAAACTCAATGAACAACCAGACAATATGTCAGCTGAAGACATCAAGTATGTAATTTTATAACACTCTGTTTAAGTTTGATTTTGACTTTGAATTATGAGGAGATTGTGATGTATAAATATGATAACGCTATAAGGAAATATAAATGTAGGAAATAGTAACAAGAGTCATGACACTGCTTTCATGAGGCAACACATAATATCTATGTTCAGTATTTCAACTTCAGTAAGTCCTGGTTGCGCAACTTTTAATACACTATTTTTGTTTGTATGTATTTAACTGCAAGACAAAAGGCTCAAACCTATTCCATACACCCACAGAAGAGAAACAGAATAAGAGGGGAATTTTCAGTCCAAGATAATTTCTTTCCCCAGTTCACATTGAAATGAATTGAACAATTGTCAAGAACTTGTGTTGGTGTCACATATAAAAGCACTCAGTACACTTTGTAAAGTGGTTGGCATTAGGAAGGGCATCTGTCCATAGAAACCTTGCTGAAGCAGATGACTGGAGCCTGTTACAGCTCTCCATCTTGCTAGTTCCTTCAGATTGGGCAACCCATGCCAGCATGGAAGACAGATAGGCTCCAATCAGTTTTGGTTTTATTTCTACAGCTGGAAGCCCTTCCTAATGCCAACTACTTTACAGAGTGTTCTTGTTGCTTTTTATGTGGCAGCAGCATAGAGGTTTCTAATCTGACAACGGCACAAGTGCCCTTATGTGGCATTGATACAGATACTTTTACTTGGCACTAGCACCAGTAGGGTTGCCAAGTAACTTGCAATCAATTACAGGACATACTTTGTACAGGGGATCATATTTTAGGTTGTTTTTGTTGGGGTCATTAGCAGAATTAATTGAATGTAAATACTGAGATATTTTTGAATGCCGTGTCTTCAACATTATGCTTGACATATATAGATCAGCATACCTTATATCAGGACTCCTGTAGTTTCACAGTCAAGAAAGCTGTTTAACACCAAACATAATATTGATTGTGAAAAATGTTCTCATTTCCACAGTTTAAGTTGGCTGCCATAATGGATCGTTTCCTTCGCGAATAGAAATTATATGTTGTGCATATTTGTTTGTTTCCTCCATAACAGTTTCAAAAAAACTTTCTGAATAAAAATAAAAATAGATAGTCCAATGGTTGAGCATCATGAGGTAAATTATGTTGTGGACCAGTGTTTTTTTGTGAAATCAGGAATAGTGATTGGTGTTGTAATCTTTGACCATGCTGCCATGTTTATGATATCATTTTCATCACTTTCATTTTTATCACATTCGTTCTCAAGATCTTCCTCATCCGATGACTATTCACTAATATCAATATCAGATTCATCCGAAGACAAAATACTCTTGTTTTCATTATATTTTCTATATCGTCAAGAGTAAAACCTTCAAAGTCAGAATTGCTACTTACTGATGCCATTTCATTAAAAACAAATTACAGACTTCTCTTCAAATATTGAAAAAACTATGTGATTTAAACAATTTCACAGTATTTATACTTGAATAAAAATGGGAAAGGCTTCATTGCACATTATCTAAAAGCTACGAGAATTCAGCAACATGATTTGTTCATTTTTTAGCAGTTTCGTAGAGCAGTTGGATACGGTCAGATTTGGTTGGTTTGAACAAATAAAGGGGATTTAACGTTGGCTGGTTTTAGCCAGTTTCAACACTAAAGGGTGAAAAGACATATGATTCAAATAAAGAAAGACGAAAAGTATCATTAACCAATCTGTGATATCACAATGTGGTAACAAGGTGCAGTTCCATGTAAGTCAGCATTATGACTGAGGTTTCTCTTGTTTTATACCAAAATATTTATCACATACTCCAGTGGCTATTAAACTATGTTTGCTTAGAGGACTGTTAAAAAGTTACTAAGTATTTGTTTGGTGGAAATTGACAGGATCATAAGAGTGTCAGATTGAAAGTGTTGTACTTCTCTTTCTAGCACGCTTTGCTATGAGTTCAAATCCCACAGAAGTCAACATTACCTTCTATCCTCCTGGGTCTGATAAATAAATTACCAATCAAATCCAGGGATAAATTCTTAACACTCTAACTTTCTTTGCATTAGTGTCATTGTACTGTGTAAAATATCTTAGGGCACATCCACAGTGTCTTTGTCTCTATAATTGGGGAAGGGATAAATCAAAGGGTTTGTAACCTCTTCTTAACATGCCTGATATGCTACCAAAACTGACCAAGGACTGGCCAGTGAGCAGTACAGAATGGAGATAATGAAGAATTACTTGTTATTGAAAGACAAAAGTCTTTTGCCAGAATAATTGAATGAAGCTTAATTTGATTGAATGAACATGAGTTTCAAGCTTAATGTAAATTTGAAGCATTTATAATACTTTGTGTTATTATTTATTCATTTGTTCCTTTTGGAAAACCAAGATGCTTTACCTATTAGCAAGAGTCATGCTCTTGTTAAGAAGCCAATTAAGATAAACCTAAAACTGACATCGACTCACCATGGCTGCTTTTGCTGACAGAGAAATCTTTGGAAGCTAAATACATTCCAGTTTCATACTGTACAGACATCCACAAATATGATGCCTGGTGATAATCAGAGATTAAACCTATTCAAATGAATTCTAAATTTATATTTAAGTAATAAAATGTACAAACATAAAATAACAGTTCTGCAATGGTTCCTTTTGTGAATTGATGTAGAAGTAATGAAGATGATTGTGATGATGTGCTGAAAATATGTGTCTATTTGTTTCTCTTGCAGGAAAGTTGCAGAGGAATTCTTCAAAGGCCGTAAGGTTAGTCGATATGATTTATTTACAGTGCAGTATATTGGCAGATCAGGACTGACCTCGGGCTAAACAATTACAAGAGAACTAAAAATAACTGAATTGCTTGTAAATCTGGTATTATTTAATTATAAATTGCCAAAGTAGATGCCCTGTAGAAATGAAGTGGTTGTGGGCATAAGGTATTTGGTTACAAGTTCATAAGTCTTAGGCTCAAATTCAGTGCAGGTTTTCTTTTTTTTACCTTTTTCTTTTTTTACCTTTTTATTCAAAGTTTACCCTTCCTGTTATGAATGACCATGGGATTGCACCTGGAAAGTTGCCATTGGACAATGTGCCTACTGTGTTGGGATTAATTTAGCAGCTGTCATTCTAGCAGAATGTCATTGTAGAGTAGGTTTGTGAAGCCAAATGTAGCTGGTGTGAATATGAAACAGGTAGAATATTTAGGCCAAATATGGACACATTAAATGCAATGTGGTTAATTCCAGGTCAGTTCTGAATGTGCAACGTTGTTGAAGCTGTTACCATTTTGTCTTCTTTCTTCACAGAATGTACTCCACAACATAGACTGGTAGTTAGTGACTTTAGGATCAGGACTAAGAGGCCAGCCAGAAGATGATCAACATGGAGAAGAAGGATCTGGAAGCTTAAAGATCCTGCAAATGGACAGAGATTTAAGGACATATTACTTGAAGCCTTTGACAAAGTAGAAAGGGATATAGCTTCACATGGTGTAGAAGACAACTGGAGGTTTTTAAGGGACAACCTGCTGAGGGCCACTAACCAGATCTGTGGTTGATGCAAAGTCCCCTCTCGACCCAAAATAACGTGGTGGTGGAACAATGCTGTAGACAGGGCTATTAGACAAAAGAGACAGGCTTGGAAGCACTGGAAGAATGGTGGTAGCAGGGAATTGTATCAGACTGCCAAAAGAGAAGCTAAGAGACAGGTCTATTTAGCCAGAGGGGAAGCAGTTAAGAAAAAATTTGCCAATGTTCTGCGCCGTGAGAACCAAAGGCTTGAGGTATTTGAGGGTCATAGCCCAACTAATTAGAGAGAGAGTTAGTTTAGATGAGATGCAGTTTGGGTTCGTACCTGGGAAAAGTACCACTGATGCTATATTCCTGGTAAGGCAGCTGCAGGAGAAATACCTAGCCAATGATAAACCCCTGTACTTGCTGTTGCTTATTGTCAGCTAAATAGACTGGAAGAAAATAATACTGAACTGTTTTACTCAGGGGCATAATGTGCCTCTTGGTCCAGGAAGCAAAGCCATTACTTTATAATGGTGAAGTTAAAGCCCTAATTAGTAAACCACATTCCTTTATTAGTCAAGCTCTGTGTTGCAAATAACTAGACTCCTACAAAATGTGTGATCTTGTGCAGTGTTTAGAAATGATTACTTTAATTTTCCTACAGTACAAAGTTGGTTGAAAGTATATGTTCTGGAATTATTCCAATGTTCCTGAAATATCTGAAAGTTGATGTTGCTGTGGATGTAGAGAAGCAAAACACCCAATTGCTTCAGGAAGTGAGGCAATATCCAGTTTTATTGAAGAGTCAGTTACATGGTAAAATAGAACTACAAATGTTAAATCATTAATTTTATTATAAAGTCTAAACATATTCTTTCATTTTGAATATTTATAGGATTTTCAAGGACTTTTGAAGGAACTACTTGATCTTCCATCTTTTGACAAAGAAAAAGCTATGTAAATATTTTTCATTACATTTTGTTTAAATTGGATTTCTACTTTATTGAAATAAGGATGTTAAATGATGATAATGTAATTGTCATGTATAAATGTGATAACGATATAATGATATATATATATAAAGTGGTGAGCTGGCAAAGTTGTTAGTACAACGGGCATAATTCTTAGTGGCATTTCATCTATCTTTACTGCCTGAGTTTAGTTCTGTTGAGGTTGACTTTGCCTTTCATCTTTTCATGTTTGATAGAATAAGGTAAAATTTAGCACTGGGGTCATTGTAATTGATCTAGTTTGCTCCAAAGTTGCTGGCCTTGTGCCAAACTTTGAAACCAGTATAAAGGTATTTGTAGAAAATATCCATGACAAAGTTGATGTGAGAAATAACTAAATATATTTATATTCAGTATTTCAATTTGAATAAGTCCTTGTCATGTAACAACCCTGAACAGAAACAAGGAATAACACATATACAAAGCAAGGAATTCCTAGTCCAAACATTTGTTTCCTTCAGTTTTCTCTCCCTTTTTCAAAATTGGGATCATCACCCCAGACTGCCATTGTTTTGGTGTCCTTTCAGAAGTCCATGCCACCTGCTATACACAAATCAACCAGAGAATATCTTCTCTTTTTAATTTTCTTAACATCTCAGGTGAAATTTCATCCACTTCAGCTGCCTTGGCACACTTGAGTGCTTTAATCACCTCCGTGACTCTAGCCTCTGTGAGGTCAGTCTTTGGCCCTATATGTACCTCATGTCAACCAGAAGATTTTGTCCTAATGAGATTGAGATTCTCAGCGTATTCTCTTCAAGCCCAAAGAATGCTTTTCTTTTTAGAGAGAAGAATTCCAGCTGAATTCATAACGTCAATGGTGGAAGAGGGCTTCTTGTTATAAAGTGAGAAGATATTCTGCCAGAATCCTATATTGATCAATCTAAAATCAGAGTCCAGCTTAACCTCAGAGTCCTCCTATGACTTAGCCTTGGGGGGTTTTTACTCTCCCTGCTGCCTCTTTTTATGCCACAGTGTACCAAAAGGTCTCTAGAGTAATGTTACTCTACATAGCTTGGAGGCTAGGGATTCTCTCCAGGGCAAACTTCTACTTCTGCCCATTGAACAGTTTCATCTCTGGTACTGGATTAGAATGTTGCAGGAAAGAATCACTAGATGGACTCTTCAAGCCAAGCCAATTGTTGGAGTAAAATATTGTCTCAGTTGGTCATTCTTGGAAATCCAGTCAGGCAGTCTAGTGATGGTCACTTCTGATTAGACCCTATAGATGTGATACTCTAACCTGACAACAAATAGTGGGTGGGTATGACGGTAGGTGAATGAATGAATTTATTTTTCTCTTTTTTTTTTCAGTTTGAAATTTAAAATTGAGATATTTTCACAGATTGCTATCATCAAGAAGTGTTGAGAGCAGAAGAACAAACAAATACTATTTTAAGCTACATTTGAAATTCAAACTCAATCGTTTGATGGATTCAATCAATGTTTTCCTGTATTTCCTGGATATATCTCAGCTTTCTCAGTTTGAAATTTAAGATATTAAGCTTAATACAAATGTGTTTAAAATAATCTATGAGAAATTATATCGTTAAATTCTTATGAGTTGTATTTTGAAAATAATACAGTCTAAAAGGACATAAAAATATGCATCATTAAATATGATAATACTACAAAAATATACACTGATTAACCGTTTAGCAATGAGATTACTCTGGCAAATGTAAAGCTTCTTTATTCACATCATTTTGAATGGTTCATGGTTAAAGTGAATCCTAAGGACCAGTCTTCAGAGACAATCATCTTTGGGAATACGTTGTTATGATGTACAACAACAGCCAAAGTCAGTGGACTCTACATGCTGCAAAGGTTATCTTTGGTGCTTAATTGATAATATTTTATGAGGAGACAAATTGTTATGCATATGAAAATGAGCAAGCAAATGCCCCAAGTGTTATTCTACACCTCAGACCTGTTGAGGGTGTGATCCTCTTTTATGATTTCTATGTAGCTTTGGTTCATTAATCTGTATGGTGTCCATTTACACCACAAGGACCACTAGAATATAAACTCCAATCTGCCCTCATTCTTCATTACTCTAACACTCTACAGAACTAAACAAATTCACAGTAACATGTTTTCTGTATTTCTTTGTTTCTTTGGCTGTTTGTTTTGTAAATGAGAAAGGGGTGTATTTTTAATTTGAGAATAATGTTTCTTAAATATGTAAATGTTTGAGATGAGTTATTGCAGATGTGATTATAAGTTTTTCAGATTATTAACTTCATCTTTTGAGATGAAAATGTTTTTTTATGCATCTCCATCTGCATTGTTTCATTTGGAACATTAAAACTGCATTTATAACATGCCATGCATTTATGGAGGGCCTTGTACATGAAACACTGCAAGGTTCTAAAGGTTGGGATGGAAGAATATTGAAAAGCCTTAATGATAGAAGAAACATTTTAATACATATGGAGTGAGAAATGAATTAATATAATGCTATAGAATGAAGATTCCGTAATTCCAAAGTGGGAAACTCATGAGAATGAAAGAATCAGGACATATACGTCTTACCAATAATGGAATTAGTAAGGCCAGTAGTGACATCAGTTCAATATTTCTGTGTTTGCTATGGTGGTGAGCTGGCAGAATCATTACTATACCAGGTAAAATGCTTAGCGGCATTTTGTCCATCTTCACGTTCTGAGTTTATATCTCACCAAGGTCACCTTTGGCCTTCATGTTTTCAATAAACTAAGTACTAGTTGATTACATGGTCGATATTATTGACTTATTCACTCCCTCAAAATTGCAGGCCTGGTGCCAAAATTTGAAAGTAATATTTCTGTTTTTGCAGAGAGATAAATATTAAAAGTCTGATACTATGCACGTAGCTGAGAATAAAACTCCTAATGAGGTTCACAGACAAAGGTAAATGAAATGCAGTTTAAATCTAGGTTCAAATATTTTTTTTAAAAACGCCATCTAAAGATGAAATTATTGTTGAAAATGTTACTTCATGATGATGATAATTATGTTGATGATGACAGTCATGATGATGTGTGTTCTTTTATTTCTTTTGTAGTAAACTAGCAAGGAAACATTTTCGAGATTACACGGTTCGTTCTCACTACTTATTTATTTTGTATCAGGCAGCATATTGAGTTTGTGTAGCTGTTGGAAATAAGTTAGTAGATCTTCAGTTAATGTGAGTTGAAACAGACAAGCATCATAACCATAGACTTGTTATCTCTCATATGTTATATCACAAACCAGAGACCTTAACAGTCGTTTTTAGATTTAGTAATGTTTTGCTTTTGAAGGTGTATTGTTGAAGGTGCTCCTCTTTTAAAATTGTGGAGACAGTAGCAGCAGCATTGATTGTGATTTGTGGCTATAACTGTTACTATTTCAGTTGCTAGACTGTGGCCATGCTGGGGTACTACCTTTCAGAATTTTTAGTGGAATGTCTCAACCCCTGTACCTATTGTTTTTAAGATTGGTACTTATTCTGTTGATCATTTTTGGTGAACTACTAGGTTATGGGGGCATAAACACACCAACATTGGTTGTCATGCAGTGGTTCAGGACAAACAAATATGCACACACACACACACACACACACACACACTCGTGTGTGTGTTTGTGGCAGGCTTCTTTCAGTCTCTGTAACCAAATCCATTTTCAAGACTTTGGTCAGCCCAAAGCTATAGTAGAAGACTTTGTTGTTTGTTCCTTCTCGAGCCATGCCTGGCTCATAAGGGCCGGTTTCCCAGTTTCTTGGCGTATAGGTTCCCCACCTGGACGGAACGCCAGTCCATCGCAGGTGAGATGCAAGATGCAGTAGGAAAGAGTGAGAGAAAGTTGGGGCGAAAGAGTCAGCAGAAGATTCGCCATTACCTTCTGCCAGAGCCGCTTGGAGCTTAGGTGTTTTGCTCATAAACACACACATTGTCTGATCTGAGATTCAAACCCTTGATCCCTCGACCACGAGTCTGCTGCTCTAACCACTAGGCTATGTGCCTCCACTTATAGTAGAAGATACTTGCCTGTGGTTACATGTTGTGGAACTGAACCTGCAACTATGTGGTTGGGAAACAGACTTCTTACCACACAGCCTTGCCTTTTTTCTGCAAGATTTCAGGGAGATATTTGCTGCTATCTTTTAGTAACTGCATAGAACCTTCTGTTAAGAAAGGAATATCAAAATCAGTTGACAGTACAAGATGAAATGCCTTGTAGTATTATGTCACATCCCTTTACTGCATCACTTCTCAAGTTAGGTAATATCTCCCATCAAACAATAATTTCAGCTCTTTACTGGAAGTTAGGATGTGTAGAGAAAAGGATTTTTTTTTTTTGCTTAAGTGTTTCTGTGAGTCAGGTAATGTTTTGTTTTATTGAAGAGTCGAAACCAGTCAAAAATAGAACTATTAATGTCAAATCATTGCTTTTATTATAAAGTTACAACATATACTTTTATTGTAAACTCTTCTAGGAATATGAACATTTTAAGAGGGAAATCAAGAAACATCCATACAGTATTAAAAGCATAGATGCCAGGTATGTAATTTTATAACATTCAGTTTAAGTTTGATTCTTATCTTTAATTATGTGACTGTGATGCATATAAATATGATAAGGATGCCAGGATGTATAAATAAGAGCATCCATGACATTGTTGATATGAGATAGCACAAAATCTATATGTTCAGTAAGTCTTAGTTATGCAACTTTTAATACACTATTTTTGTTTATATGTATTTAACTTGACAAAAGGCTCAAGCTTATTCATTACACACACAGAACAGAGACAGGGGAGAAACAGAATAAGGGGAGAATTTTCAGTTCAGGATCAATTCTTTCCTCAGTTCACGTTGAAATGATCAACAATTCTCAAGAACAAAAGAAATGAATTGAAGAATAAACATTTTAAACTCTGATTAAAATTAAAATTCACCTTTCCTGGAGCCACATGAAAAGCACCTGTACTGGTACCAAATAAAAGCACTCACTGCACTCTGTAAAGTGGTTGGTATTAGGAAGGGCACCCAGCCATAGAAGCCTAGTTAAAGCAGATGACTGGAGCCTATTACAGCTCTCCACTTTGCCAGCTCCAGTCAGACTGCCTAAACCATGCTAGCATGAAAAATCAGATGTTAAATGATGAGGATTACTAACAATAATGACAATGATGACAGCATCAATCTTTTGATAGAAGGCTCCAATCTTGATTCCTTTTTGATGGAAATATCTCATTTTTATGAAGTTGAAGCCTAAAAAAAATTTTTAATTTAGTACTAATAACAATTAATGAATAAGAACTGATACCTTTATGAGCTACAAAGCCATGCAAAGATAATAATCCTGTTTAAATCTCCAAGATCTGTCAGTTAACATGATTGTCATCTCAGCCTGTTCTATCTTCATTTTGCTCAGGTTTGATTATAAAAAGTAAAAAAAAAATTTGTTTAGCTACAACTTTTAAGAATTCTTTAAAAATGTCCAGTGTAGTATTAATAGGTGCTGTTGTCAGAAATGTAGAAAAAGCAAATCCTAACATTCAGTGTTTAGTGTTATGGTAATCATCATCATCATATATCCATTTTACATGATGGCATGAACTGGCAAGCAAGAAGACTGCAGCAGGTTCCGGCCATCTGTTTTAGCTTGGTTTCTACAGCAGGAAGCCCTTCCCAGTGCTAACTACTTTACAGAATGTACTGGTTTCTTCTTATGTGGCACCAGCAAGGCAGCTTTTTACATGGCACCAGCAAAAGTGCTTTTTACATGGCACAGTTACCAGTGGGATTGCCAAGTAATTTGGAAGAGAAAGACCACTTAGTTGAGAGACATAGTGAATCCGAGAGCAGTGGCTATTGCCTAGAAAGCAGCATGTCTAGTAAGTTCACCATCATCGATTCACTGCAAGGAAAGTTCACTGTCATCAATTCACTTTTTTTTTTTTTTCAATAATATAGTTTTTCCCTATTAATGGTGAGAATTAATGGCAGTAAACTTACTTGTAATCAAGAAGAAGTTAGTGCATGACTGAGGGACAAAGATCACTGTCCTGCTATAGAGAAAATAATTGGCTATCTCTGTAGGCCAAGGAAGGAGAAACAGTGGTATGCAATTAAGGAATGACAATAAAAATATCAATGTCAGAGTCTTTTTGCCTTTTTCTCTTTAACATGATCATGTCTCTTTATTAAATAGATATTAACTATATATATATATATATATATATATTTAGCTTGCTTCCAGACACGACCATCTCTGCAAAGATTACCCTGTTGTATAGGGAGAAGATAGAGGACAAAAACGTACCATTGTTGTTGATGTAATGGCATGCCAAAGGGTTGTGGTATCGCGGCCCTCCAACCTGGGCTCTCTTGGCCAAAAAGGACCCGTGATGATTCTGGCAGGGAATTCACATCTGGATTGGCTCAGCTTATAGCAGATCATCTCGGTATCAAGCTGGGAGACATGAGGGCTTATCACAAAAGTGATAGAGAAACCAATGTTGAAATCAAAGAATCAGTCCAAGTCAAAGGCAACTACATCATTCAGACAACAACAAAGGAGGTCAACAACAACATATGGGAACTAATGATTATCTTTTGCACCTGTAAGATGAGTTGTGTTTGGAACATAGTCAGGGTCTTACCCTACCTGCCATACTCACAACAAAGTAAGATGAGGAAGCGAGGATCCATTGCTTGTAAGCTTTTGGTTACCATGTTGTCAAGATCAGGGCTTACGCACATCATCTCTATGGATCTACACCAGAAGGAAATTCAAGGTTTCTTCAATGTTCCTCTAGACAGCTTAAGGGTATCACCTTTCCTCATTCAGTACATCATAGAATCAATCCCAGACTACCACAATGCTGTCATTGTCTCCCACAATGCAAACTCAGTGAAGTGTGTCATATCATATGCAAGGCGCCTAGGTCTGGACATTGCTGCAATCCATGGTGAGGTGAAAGATGCTAACAGTGAGGATGGCTGCAACTCACCCTCCTTCCTGGCCAGGATCACAACTGGCTGATCTATGAACTGAAGTACTTGCCAATGCTACAAACCTAAGAAAAAACTCTTCTAAATATGGTTGGTGATGTAGGAAGCCAAATCGCCATTATTGTGGACAATATGGTGGATGAAGTGAGACCATTTATGAAAATAGCTGAGTCTTTGAAGAACAGAGGTACTTACAATATATATGTCATGGCCACACATGGCATTCATCCTCTGATGCTTCCAAACTTATTGAAGAATCTTCTATAGTTGAGGTCGTTGTAACCAACACAGTACCCCATGACATCCAGATACTACAGTGTTACAAGATCAAGACAGTCGACGTCAGTATGATGTTGGTTGAGACCATATGCAGGATACACTATGGCAAATCCATGTCATATTTGTTCAAAAACATAGGCTACCATCATTAAATCTCTCTTCCCTCTTCTCCTTCTGTCTCTCTCCCTCTCCCTCCATCTCTCTTCCCCCTACAGTTCTCTGGGTTTTTGTCTCTGAAGACTTTGTTTTAGCCTAGATCTTGGCATGCCTGTCTGTCTTACTACCTGTATCTTCCTTTTATCTGTTTGTCTGAAGAGGTGTGTTTCATTCTGGAGAGCAAAGGAATGGTGTCCTGGCGTTGTGCATGTGTATGCGTACACACATAAGCTGAAATGTGTATGTGTGTCTGTGTAAATGTGGGCAACCATATTTGTGTGTATAAATGTGGGCAATTATATATTTGTGTGTGTGTTTAGAATTATGGTCAGAAGTGTTTGTGTAAGTCTGGACACTGTCATGTTTGTGGATAGTGTAAAGTTTGTGTGTGTATTTGTGTATGCATATGGAGGTTTATGGTTATTTTGTTTGTGTGCATATGTGGGCAGTCATGTTTATTTTGTGTATGTGTGTCTGTGAGCTTTGAATTATGGATAGTAGTGCCTTTGTATGTGTGTGGATAGGGGTTAAGGAATTAGGGATACATGTGTGAGTGTATGTATATATATATCATCATCATCGTTTAATGTCCGTTTTCCATGCTAGCATGGGTTGGACGATTTGACCGGGGTCTGGGAAGCCAGAAGGCTGCACCAGGTTCCAGTCTTATCTGGCAGTGTTTCTACAGCTGGATGCCCTTCCTAACACCAACCACTCCATGAGTGTAGTGGGTGCTTTTTATGTGCCACTGGCACAGGGGCCAGTGGTGGCTGGCAATGGCCATGATTGGTTGGTGCTTTTCACGTGCCACCAGCACGGAATGTATTTAGGAAGCTAAATACATTCCAGTTTGATACTATACAGACATCCACAAATATGATGCCTGGTGATAATCAGCAATTAAACCTATTCAAATGTATCGTAGATTTTGATTAGAATAAAAAACTTTACAAACACAAAATAGTAGTTCTGTAATGGTTCTTTTTGTGAGCTGATGTAGAAGTAATGATGATTGCAATGATGTGTTGAAATATGTTTGTTTCTTTTGCAGGAAACTTGTGGAGGAATCCTTCAAAGGCCGTGAGGTTAGTTGATATGATTCATTTACAGTGCAGTATATTGGAAGATCAGGACTGAATGGGACTAAACAATTACAAGAGAACTGGACTCTTAGTAAATCTGGTATTATTTAATTATAAACTGATGAAATAGATACACCTGTAGAAATGGGGTGGTTGTGGGAATGAAATATTGGATTACATGCTCTTAGTTCATAGGATCAAATCCAGTGTAGGTGTTTTTTATTTATTTATTTATTTATTCAGAGTTTGCCCTTCCTGTACCTCAATTCATGTCAGTGTTGGAATGAATTTAACAGATAATCTCTTCATGTTGTCTTAAATTAGTCAGCAACCTAACTACAAATAAAAATTGCAACAGTGTAAATTGATATTGTAGTAGTCCTCTGATAAATATCATGGTGGTAGTAGTAGTGGTGGTGGCAATAGCAGTGCTGGTGGTGGTGGCAGTGGTGGTAGTAGTAGTAACATCTAATCTACAAGTTCTCATTTGCACTCATGTGGGGATAAACATGACCAGTAGTTTGGGTTTCATCAATTTACAACATCATTGAAATCCCAAATCTACAAGATAATGCATAATTAATTCAAGACATTATGGATAAATACACATTACATTTGACTAAATAATCTGCTAAAGGGTTAAAAATAAACCTGCAAAAACCTTCAACATTCTGTCATCTATGAAGGTTTCACAAAAGACTTATAATTCATAGTAGTTCTATTGATTGGTTCTTTATTATTTTTGTTTGTAAATCTGTTCTACCCTCTACAACAGTTTTTTTCCTCCATTGCATATCCTCAGCTTCTCTCAGACAAATGTAAAGACAGTGTAAAGAGTGGCATTTGATGAAATTTCAAAGCATCTGTCACCGCTTGAAAATTGAAAATTTTGATGAGGAAGCTGAATACCATTCTATATATTATCAGCTTATAAGTCTCTTTAACTCTGTCTCTTTATATGTCTACTACATATGTGGGAAATTTTGTCTGTGGAGTTGTTAGCTAACTCCTCCTACATCGTTTTATCACTTCTGATGAAACTTGACTCAAGAGTAGAACTCATATCTGGAAACCACATGTCATACTCAGATTGTTGAAAAAATTGATAGGAGGGCTCCTGGAAGGGATCCTTATATATATCTAATATATTTTATTTTAAAAGCCAAGGGAAATAACCAATTCATTTTCTTAAATTATTTGGTATAAATCAAATTGAGTATGCTTATTTCTTAGTATTTGAACTGTTAGAGTTATTTTCGCAATTTATCCAGTACAACTCTTAAACAAGTAAATAGTATTTTCCGAAACAATAGATCCACTTATTTCAGTTAGTGACTTATTCATGAATATATCAACACTAGCACCCCTGAGGAAACAGCCCATTTCAGAGTTATGTACTTTGAATTGTTATTATCTCATATTCAATAAACCTGTTATTACATAACATGCTTCACGATTTTAGTATACATACCTTAGTATTTCTTCCTATGTTCTATATACTCTGAGAATGCATTAAAGCTCTTTATTTGAATTCTTACTACTGGGTAACTTAATTTCATGTTATTATGTAACTGATTTCACAAGTTAGGTATTCATAACTTATTGAGAATTCCTAAAAACAAGATCCTTTGTAAGACAGTTTAGTATTCTCTGTAAATGCACAAAAACCATTTTAAGGGCTACATAC
Source organism: Octopus sinensis (assembly GCF_006345805.1). Taxonomy (NCBI): domain Eukaryota; kingdom Metazoa; phylum Mollusca; class Cephalopoda; order Octopoda; family Octopodidae; genus Octopus; species Octopus sinensis. Next base: position 104,557,775 of record NC_043001.1, on the reverse strand, counting down.
TTTGTATTGTTGTTATTGAATTAGCGAAACAATTATGAGAACGAAACCAAGGGATAAGCCCCACTTTCCTGGGAATTACCAAGTATGTCAGCCAGTGTACATATAAAGAGACAGAGTTATGTTTAAGTTGAATTAGCTCACAGTTAGAAGTAGTTTCAAGTTGATAAGTGTATAATGTATAATTACCATTTTCATTAGCAGCTTATGACATGGTATTAAGAAACTTAGGTAATAAACAGATTTTTTTGAATACAAATTTGGCAGTTAATAATAAATGAAAATCCATGAAATGAGATCGCAATTGCAGTAGGCATTAAGCACCCTATATCTTACTTGAAGCATTTTGTATCATGTACTTATTTTTCTTGTAATACCTGACACAATTGTATTGAAACTTTTTTTCAATGAAAGTCATGTATGATAAAGAAAAAAACAAACATTTATATCAAACACACAAATAGGATAATGGCATGTACAGAAATAAATGTCAGAGCATGCTTATGATTGAACAGCATGCTTGAGGTTAGAAGGGTCATTGAAGGCAATGTACTGTTAACAACAATTAGGGATATGAAGTAAAATATCAATGAAATGCTTGCAGAAAGTCTGATTGCTAATGGCTACAGTTTAGCATAGATGTGAAGAATGTAGTAGGTGAATAGCTACTGTAGGGCTGCTTTGTTGGTGTCATTCTTTGTTTTTCCTTCAGGAGCATAGATGAATAAGTTGTCTGGATGGCCAACTCTGGATCAACTGACATAGAACTGTCCATGTGAAAAGTACAATGTTCGAAGGTCCAATCCAACAACTTTCAGCAACTGACCTTGTATTTTGTTGTGGAATGTCGGCTGACCAGTCTGTAGGAGTGATCTCAGGTTGATGACGAGTTGTTTCGATTGAACATGCATCCAAAGGAGGGTTTTTTTTAAGGCAAGCATTAAGTTCATCAGCAGGTGTTCCTTTGAGTATAATGATAGGTAGAGTTTGTCGAAAATCTCTTGCAAGATATAGAGTCACACCTCCAAGGATGTTGTTGTTTGATCTAAGGTCTCTCATTGTGGTATGAAGTGCTTGTAGGAAACATTTATGGGACATATTTGTTTCATCCCAAACAATGAGTTTGCATATTTTAAAAACTGTTGCTTTGTCCAAGGAATGCATTATGTGGCACATTGGGTTTTCTTGATGTGCTACATTGAAAGGCAATTTGAAGGCAGAATGTGCTGTTCCTGAGGAGGCAACAGCAATAGCAAGGTCACTATTATGCCGCAACTTCACAACAAGAAGATTCAGAAGGAATGTTTTTCCAGTTTCACCGGGTGCATCTAAGAAGATGCTTTTACCAGTGTGTGTGTACATGTTTCTGAGGACAAAATTGTACATGTCAGTTTGATTAGAATTGAGAAGAATCTCATTGTCTGCAATGTACTGTTTGAGTTTGTGGATATTGTAGGATATTTCTCTGAGAATGAGGCGACACACACACACACACCTTTCAGTGTAAGGGAGACAATCAGTTTCTGACCATTACTTCACAAAGAGCTATCTCCCTTGTCCACAATAGTCACCGTAACAGGGTTTTCTGACCTTCTGACCCTAGATGCCCCATTACTCCATATTACTCCATAAGAGAAAAATTTAAGGAGTGTAGAATCATCTGTGGAACATAAGTGAACGAAATCGGATGAAATGTATTGATTTTATGTGGGATCAACCTAACGGTCAGTCACATATGCATGCACACACGTTCCATCTTATATTATATTATAGATGAGAAATAAGGAAAACAATATCATTAGCGTACATGTAATATTACGGTATATAACAAGGTGCAGTTTCATCTAAGTCACCTGTTCTTTCTGATGTGTTTCTAACTAGAGATGTCATGGCTGAGGTTTCTCTTGTTTTCTACCAAAATATTAAAAGATTGGTTCTTGGGTGACCTTATTGAGAATTCCCTCACTTTCATGCATTCGGACCAAATCAGCAGTTCCTCTCCACCGATTATTTTTTAACTTCAGATACTCAGGTTGAACATCTTACACTGAGATTCTTACAACTCAAAATTTACAAGGTTGTGAAAATATCATGGAAACTTATATGCTTATGGATAAACAAATACATTGCAACAGCGTTCTGTTGTCTGAAACAAGGGTGTCAGGGACACTGTTTCATCAGACTATTCATATAAGAAATTTATAGCAGTTCCTCTTCTCCAATTATTGTTTACATTCACATATTCAGGTTGAACATCATACACTGAAATTGTTACAAGTCTGAGGCAGAGCTACCAAAATATGGAAACTAACTTGCCTCATCTGACAAACCTATAAAAAAATCATAAAAGTATTGACTTTCTTTTGGATCATTGTCTGAAATTGAGGAACTTAATACTAGGTGATGCCATTTCAAAGATGATAGTTGATAACAATTTAGTTGCTTTAATTGAACAAATGATATGATTATATGCTGCCTTCTGTGAGGGCCTTTTTCTATTAAGAAATAGAAATTATATTTATTCTCTTCTCCAAACTTATTTTGCTTCTCTACTTTGTTTTGGAATTCTAAACCTCTTTCGAATATTGGTAATTTGGTACAGCATTAAGAGGAAGAGACTTGATGGTATACAAGATTTTGATATACTAGTTTAATGTTTACAATTTACTGAAGCTTGATAACACAAGGAAAGTTGTTGAATTTGTGGAGGTAAAAGTACCCACTGCAGCTTTGATATTGAAACTAATGAAAGAGAAAGTCTTTGTTTGTTTCTTGTATTGGACTCGTATTTAATTTTATTATTCCTTTAGAAATTTGATGTTGCTGTGGATGTAGAGAACCAAAACAACCAATTGCTTCAGGAAGTGAGGCAATATCCAGTTTGATTGAAGAGTCAATTACATGGTAAAATAGAACTGCATATGTTAAAACATTCAGTTTATTATAAAGTCTAAATATATGCTTTCATTTTGAATATTTGCAGGATTATGACATGTTTTTCATTCAGCTGTTCAGTCCTCGAGAGGTACAGAAAGAAAGAACTATGTAAATATTTAAATTACATATTGTTTAAATTGGATTTTTACTGTAAAAGGAAAGGAGGAGATTGTGATGTATAAATGTAATAACAATATAAAGATATATGTAAGATGAAGAACTGGGAGAATCATAGTGCTTAGTCGCATTTCATCCATTTTTACATTCTGAGTTCAAATTTCAGCGAAGGTTGACTTTGCCTTTCATCCTTTCATGTTTGATAGGATAAGTAACAGTTGAGCACTGGGATCATTGTAATTGATGTAGCCTTCTCAGAAAGTTGCTGGCCTTGTGCCAAACTTTGAAACCAGTATAAAGGTATATGTAGAAAATAGTAAAAGTATCCATGACAATGTTGATGTGAGAAATAACTAAATTTATTTAATTTCAGTATTCAATTTGAATAAGTCCTTGTCATTTAACAACCCAGAACAGAAACAAGGAATAATATATATACAAAGCAAGGAATTCCTAGTCCAAACATTTGTTTCCTTCAGTTTTCTCTCCCTTTTTCAAAATTGAGATCATCACCTCAAATTGCCATTGTTTTGGTGTCTTTTCAGAAGTCCAAGCCACCTGCTATACACAAATCAACCAGAGAATATCTTCTCTTTTTAATTTTCTTAACATCTCAGGTGAAATTTCATCCACTTCAGCTGCCTTGGCACACTTGAGTGCTTTAATTATCTCTGTGAGGTTAGCCTTTGGCCCTAGATGTACCTCATGTCAACCAGAAGATCTTATACGGATCAGATAGAGAAGATCCTTTATGTATTCTCTTCCAACCCAAAGAATACTTTTCTTTTTTTGAGGGAAGAATTCCAGCTGAATTCTTAACGTCAACGGTGGAAGAGGGCTTCTTGTTATAAAGTGAGGAGATATTCTGCCAGAATACTTTATTGGTCAACCTGAAATCAGAGTCCAGATTAACCCCAGAGTCCTCCTATGACTTAGCATTGGAGGTTTTTACTGTCTCTGCTGCCTCTTTTCATGCCACAGTGTATGAAAAGGTTTCTAGAGTAATGTTACTTGACAGGATGCATAGCTTAGAGAGCAGGGAGTCTCTCTAGGTTGAACTTCTACTTCTGTGTCTTGAACCGTTTCGTATCTGGTACTAGATTAGCATATTGCAAGAAAGAATCACAAGATGCATTCTTCTAACCATGCCGATTGGCAAGAGACTTAGGGGTAGACCAAGGACATAGGTGCTTTTATGTGTCATTTGCATGGGTGTTTTTACATGTCACTAGTTCTGGCCACAACTGTGAAGCCTTCTGAAGCACAGCAAATTGCCAAAGGTCTTGCCAAAGGTCATTGCTTCTGTGAGACCCAGCATTTGAAGATCATGCTTCACCATCTCGTGCCTTGTGTTCCTGGGTTTACATATTCCAAGGGTTTCTCCACAGTTAGAGATTTGCACTTCTTTATGCAGCTGTCTTCATCTGTACACATAACATGATTATACTAGTGCAATTGTCTATCTTGCACACCACATCTGATGCCTCTTCTGCCCAATTTTACTTTCAAGACTCTTACACTGTCATGCATGCACACATGCATTGCACATCCAGCAAAGTATAATGGCTTCATTTCTTTTAAGCCTTCACATGTCCTCTTCAGTGACAGTCTATGTTTCACTGCTGTGTTGCATGGCTGTTTGCACACAGGCATCATACAATCTGCCTTTCACTCTGAGGCAGAGGTCCTTAGTTACCAACAAAGATAGAAGCTCTCTTAACTTTGCCCAGCATATTCTAGCAGCTATGCTCTTGGAGCACCCACCTCCACTACTGACTCTATCACCTAGATAATGAAAACAATCAACTACTTCTGGGTACCCCCTCCTCCTTTGGCATTTAATGGAATCCATTTTCTGTACAGTTCTAGTGCTTATTGTACTTATACATCTGCCATACACAAAGACTTTTTTGTCTGTTAACCATCTTCTGATATAGCCATACCTCTTATGTGTCCATGGCTTGCAGCAGGTACACTTTAAGGAGTTTCTACCTATGCCTTTTCTATATATCAAGCAGGTCCATCTACCTGAAAGAATATGTGATTTGTCTGCTTTCCTACTTACTCAGACTTTAGTTTATGCTAAATTAACTCTTAGGTTTTTTGATTGCAAACCTTGCTTTCATACCTGAATTTTTTTTGTCAAGTTCTGGCAATGCTTCTGCTATTAAGACAAGATCATCAACATAGAGGAACTCCCAGGGCCTGATCGACTTAAATTCCACTGATATTACCTGGAAGAGTATGATGAACAAGAAGGGGCTGAGGACTGATCCTTATCTTTAAATTCTAATGAGTTGTATTTTGAAAATAATACACTCTACAAGGATATAAAAATATGCATCATTAAATATAATACTACAAAAATATACAATGATCAACCGTTTAGCAATGAGATTACTCTGGGAAATGCAAGCTTCTTTATTCACATCATTTTGAATTGATCATGGTTTATCTTGTAGCATTGAGAATTTCGTGAGATGATTGTTTATTTGTACAATGAGATTGTAGGGTAGGTGTGAGAGGCCAGCTGCGGTTGTTTTCAACATAAAGCAGGTGGAACATTGGGACTGGATATAACTGCTTTAAATACCAAAGAGTTAAAAAACCAGAACTGGTTAGTTAAAATGGTTTTCATCTCTCAATTACAATATTTTCTTCATGTTCTAACTAAAAAACACCCTCTTTTTTATCTGCAAACCCAAAAGTGTCTGACATGAGTATACACATCTGGTGTAAAAGGGTATTCTTTTCTACTCTAGGTACAAGGCCTGAAACTTTTGGGGTTGGGGTGGGCCAGTCGATTAGATCAACTCCAGTACGCAACTGGTACTTGATTTATTGATGAAAGGCAAAGTCAACCTTGGCAGAATTTGAACTCAGAACGTAAAGACAGACAAAATACCCCTAAGCATTTCGCACAGTTTGCTAATGTTTCTGCCAGCTCCCCTCCTTGTAGAGTGGTTTTGCATGAAATAAATAGTTGTGGTTATCTAAAAATATCTTATTGCAGAAATATATGATAACACAAATTGCACTCCATACTGCTCAAAAGTAGGTATGATACTCAGTATTCATTTTTCAACTATGGACTGTTAAACCAACACACGTCAAACTAACACTGTCAACTACATCCTGATAGTTCACTCAGTTCTTATTTATTGTTATTGGTTAGTCCGCCTTCAGTCATGTGGGGATGTTGAGGATTCTCCCTTAACATCTTCCCATTTTGAGAATTTAGTTCTGCTCAGAGCTTAATATCTTTTGCATTTAGGGTCTGTTTCAAGTACATCTGTTCGTTTTCTTTTCCTTATACTTGAACATGTAGCTTCCACAATTTGTGTAGGTGCTGGTTCATTAAATGTATCACGAAAGATTTCCACTGGAATTTCGTTTCTTGTGACCGTTTCCTCAGTGAATTTTCTTTTTAATTGATTTATATGTCACTTATGTTTGTAGTTGTGACCTTTTATCAAAAATAACACTTTCGCAATCTGATTAGCAATCACCCTGTCTTCCCACATTTCTTTACTGTTTTTATACATTTTAAAGAAAACTTTGTCACTAATTTTGAAAAATTTTGTATTATATTTGTTGTCCAATATTTCTCTTTTTTTTTTTTTCACTCAGTAAGAATTTGTTGAACACTGATCTAATTTTCCTAGTGAACATTAATTCTACAGGTGACATTCTAGAGAGGCATCGGGATCTGATGTCACCTGATATACCCTTAAAAACTGTTGAAGTACTAGGTCATCCATTATTTTGTTAATCACTTTCTTTAAAGCCCTCTTAAATGTATCGACAAAATGCTCTGCTTGTCTGTCTATCACAACAAGATGATATGGCAGACTGGTCACGTTTGATAGAGGACATTTTACAGAATTTTTTGAACTCAACTGCAGTAAACTCAGTTCCATTATCACATACAATTGTATCAAGAAACAAACAATTTGTGTAAAAAGCTTACTGTAACTGAGGATGTTGATTTCTTACATTTATGTACTTCAGGCCACTTAGAAAAACTGTCTATCACAACAAGGTAATGTGAATCGTTAAGTGGATCTGTGAAATCAACATGCAGTCTGGACCATGGAATATCTGTTTTTGGCCACAGTTGCCATTTTGTGGTAGGTGATTTTGCAGCTAGAGCACAGCCTCTGTATGCTTTCAGTGATTCTCCAATCTCTCAGTCCATTCTTGACCAGTACACATAGATTCTCATCAATGATTTCATTCTTGAAATCCCCAAATGACCAATGTGAAATTCCTTTAGTATTTGTTTTTATAGTGTGACCAGCACTACCACACTTTGTGTATACATTAGCACATTGTCACAAATTGAGAGCAGGTTCAAATTCATGTTGCATTCTGCTAAGTGCATAATTTTATTTCTTTTTTCAGCATTCAGAGTTCTTGTAATTTTTTAAATAAATTCATCATTCTCTGCTTTTAGTTTGATTTCTTCTAAAGTATCTGGTAATTCTCATACAACATTACATAAAACATTTTTAATTTCTTTTCCTGCATGCAATGCTGCAATCATGTGGTTAAGTAATTTTTGGTATCAATCTTAACAAACCAATCAGCGTACCCTAATTTCTTAGATGGTATAAACCCCATCTTAAAATCATAATTTAGTAATATAACACCCCAGCATTGCAACCTACTAGCAGTAAGGGTTGGGATTCTTTTCTTCAACCCATATGTAGATAATAATGGATGATGATCAGTCTGTAGATGAAAGTTTTTACTGTGTTAAAAGTCTTTGAAATTTTTTTACAGCGAAAATAATCACTAGAACTCTTTTTTGATTTGGCTGTAAATTTCCTCTGCTTGTAGTAAAGAACATGTGGCATTGCCCACGGTCTTCATGTTACCCATCCTCGTATTTATGTAGAATTACTGCTCCAATACCATACCCACTGGCATCTGAAGCTAATACAATTTCCAATGCAGGATAAAAATGTGCTAAAAACAAATCTGACATCAATATCTTTTTAATTTCTTCAAACACCTTCTGACAATTTTCAGAACAATTCTACTTTACAACTTTTTTAGTAAATTATCTAGTGGAGCTCCTACCTTGTGCATATTTGTTATATAAAGCTGATAATAGTTTGCAAGTCCCCCAAAAATCTTCTAAGGTAGATATATTTGTTGAAGGGGGCATATTTTTCATCATATCTGCCCTTGACAAATTTTTATCAATAATTTGTCCTAAGTTCTTAATTTTAGGCAAGAAAATTTGCATCTCTCCTCACCCATTTTGAAACCATAATCTTTTACTTTTTCAAAAACACATTTCACATGCTCAACATGCTGATCCCAAGATTCACTTTTAATCAATATATTGTCCAGGTGGGTCATCCCAAAGTCACACTCTACTAGCATCGCATCAATCACTTGTTGGAATATAGCTAGAGCAACTTTTATGCTAAACAGGAGCCAGTTAAATTTGTATAGACCTTTATGGGTATTTAATGTGAGAAGTTTGGTACATTCATGTTCCAGTTGTATTTGTAAGTAAGAATGAGAAAGATCTAATTTTGAGAATAATTTACCACCATTTAGTTTTCTTCTGGGCTAGGTAATGAGTAGTTATACTGTCTTGAACATTCATTTAGTCTCATCAAGAAATCTGCACATACACAAATTTCATTGTTCTTCTTGTTTACATACACTGTTAGGGACACCCAATCTGAGTAGTTGACCTTTTCAATCACTCCCATTTTCTCCAGTCTGTCTAATTCCTTATCTACTTGTTCCAATGCTGCAAACAGTACATTATGTTTAGGTTTAAATACTGGTAATGAATTTTCTTTTACATGAAATTTTGCTTTAAATTTATTGCACCAACCCATTTCATCTAAAAAAAACATCAGGGAACAACCTTTCCTCTTCTTTTTTTAAATTTTATGACTCTGTATTTGAACTGGCACACAACCTCATTACATTTTTACAAAAATTATTTATGGGTAAACCTCATAAGTCAAACAGTTCCAAAAAGGTTGCTTGTATTTTTTAACACATAAGCTTTCACTTTTATAGTCTTACTGCAAAATGTAACATTACAGATAATTTCACCTGTAAAAATTAATTTAATCTCCGAGACTCCACATGCAATCTTTGAGGTTTTCTGTAGTGTAGGTGTGCCAATTGTTTTCCATGTGTTTTCATTAATTAATGTCACTACCTGTATCTAACTATAGTTTTACATTTGTATTATTAATTTTTGCATACACAAATTTCCTATGAGTTTCATTTGTATTTCTTGTCACTAATAAGCTGTTTACATGATTTTTCTTGTTGAACCAGTGTGATTTTTTATGACCTATCTTATACCACACTTGAAGCATTTTCAATCTTTAGAAGGACAGTCGAATCTGTAGTGTAGTTCTCAAGTATTTAAACATATCTGGTTTTAGTTCATTAATTTTAAATCTCTCACATACCTTATTAATAATTCCAGTATATATAATAAAATCATCATCCTTTTTTTTTTTTAAATATTCATGCATTGTCAGTGCATATTAAATAAAGAGCTTTTTTCTTGCTGAAAATCTTTGATAGAATATTCACCATTTCTTTAAAACAGACTTCAACTGGTTTCTTTGGTAATATGTAATTGTAGTATATCTCATACTTGGCTGGTGCCAACTTTCTCAACAAAAGTTGAGTTTTTTTCTTGTCTTGCCAGTTGCAGCATTCTTCTCTAAAAATTTCTGCATACCTTCTAAAGTAAGCAGAGAGGGTAGTGTCCTCCTCTGATATATATGTGAAATCTTCTATTGAGTTTGTGACAGTATCAGGGGTGAATGAACTAAATGTATTTTCTGTTTTCTTCTGTATCAGTTGTACTAACAGTTGCTGTTGCTTCTGAAATTCTAACGACTGCTGCTGTTGTTTCTGTAATTGAATTGTCATAACTAGTAAACCTTCCATATTCAAGTAAAAATCAGTCCCGCATGAGCTTCGGATAGTTCATTGTCAAAAACGTTATGATGTGAGTATACACATCCGGTGTAAAATGGTATTACACAGAATAAATAGGTGGTTGTGGTTATCTAAAAATAAGATATATATATTATATTAACATATCTAAAAATAACATAGAAATACATGTTAACATAGAATACACTCCATACTACTCAAAAGTGGGTATGATACTCAGTATCTATGGACTGTTAAACTAACGCATATCAAACTAACACAGTAAACAAATACAGTTGAACCAACACCATCAACAACACCCTGACAGTTCACTCAGTTCTTACTTATTGCAATCAATTAGTCCACCTACCATCATTTGTTCAGGATTCTCTCATTACAAAAAGTCATAGTGTAGCCTTATGCTATTGTCAGGAATATGGCTAAAGTGAATCCTAAGGACCAGTCTTCAGAGACATGACCATCTTTGAGAATACGTTATAATGATGTACAACAACAGCCAAATTCAGTGGACTCTACATGCTGCAAAGGTTATATTTTATGAGGAGACAAATTGTTATGCATATTGAAATGAGCAAGCAAATGACCCAAGTGGGATTCTACACTTCAGACCTGTTGAGGGTGTGATCCTCTTTTATGAAGGTTAAGACAGATGTGGCTATTTTGAACATAAAGTAGGTGGAACATTTGGGCCGGATATAACCCTTTTAAATGCCAAAGAGTTTAAATAGCCAAAGCTGGTTAGTGAAAATGGTTTTCACTTCTCAATTGCTATACTTTATGTTCTAACAAAAAAAAAACCCATTTAATCTCTTTTCTTCTTTGCCAATTCAAAAGTCATGCCTAGAATGCTGGTGTAGCCAGATGCTATTGTCAGGAATATGACTAAAGTGAATCCTAAGGACCAGTCTTCAGAGACATGATCATCTTTGGGAATACGTTGTTATGATGTACAACAACAGCCAAAGTCAGTGGACTCTACATGCTGCAAAGGTTATCTTTGGTGCTTAATTGATAATATTTAACAAAGAGACAAATTGTTATGCATATGAAAATGAGCAAGCAAATGCCCCAAGTGTTATTCTACACCTCAGACATGTTGAGGGTGTGATCCTCTTATGATTTCTATGTAGCTTTGGTTCATTAATCTGTATGGTGTCCATTTACACCACAAGGACCACTAGAATATAAACTCCAGTCTGGCCTCATTCTTCATTACTCTAACACTCTACAGAACTAAACAAATTCACAGTAACATGTTTTCTATATTTCTTTGTTTCTTTGGCTGTTTGTTTTGTAAATGAGAAAGGCTGTATTTTTAATTTGAGAATAATGTTTCTTAAATATGTAAATGTTTGAGATGAGTTATTGCAGATGTGATTATAAGTTTTTCAGATTATTAACTTCATCTTTTGAGATGAAAATGTTTTTTTATGCATCTCCATCTGCATTGTTTCATTTGGAACATTAAAACTGCATTTATAACATGCCATGCATTTATGGAGGGCCTTGTACATGAAACACTGCGAGGTTCTAAAGTTTGGGATGGAAGAATATTGAAAAGCCTTAATGATAGAATAAGCATTTTAATACATATGGAGTGAGAAATGAATTAACATAATGCTATAGAATGAAGATTCCATAATTCTAAAGTGGGAAACTCATGAGAATGAAAGAATCAGGACATATACGTCTTACCAATAATGGAATTAGTAAGGCCAGTAGTGACATCAGTTCAATATTTCTGTGTTTGCTATGGTGGTGAGCTGGCAGAATCGTTACTATGTCAGGCAAAGTGCTTAGCGGCATTTTGTCCATCTTCACGTTCTGAGTTTTCATCTCACCTTTGCCTTCCTTCGTTTCAGGGTTGATTAAATAAGTACCAACTGAAATGAAGTCCAAATGTAGGTTCCAATATTAAGAGAGAATTCATGTCTCAAGATGAAGTTGTACAAAATATTATAATCTTATGATGTTTTTCTTTGTCTAGATATATATAAATGATGATGATGATGATGTTAATGATGATAGTCAAGATGATGTATGTCCCTTTATTTCTTTTGCAGGGATGTGGCAAGAAAATATTATGGATATACAAAAGTGAGTTCTCACTATTTATTTATTTTAGTAAAAGACAGCATATTGAGTTTGTGTAGCTGTTGGAAATAAGTTAGTAGATCCTCTGTTAATGTGAGTAGAAAGAGACAAGCATCCTAACCACAGACTTATCTCTCATCTGTTTTATCACATAAAACCAGAGCCCTTATGGACAATTTTTAGATTTAGCAATGTTTTGCTTGTGAAGGTGAATTGTTGTGGGTATTCCTTTTATAAAATGCATGGAGACAAAGTGTGGTAGCAGCAGCACCGCCACAACTAGTTGCAGCAACAGCAGCATTAGCACCAGCAGAGGCTCTGATTGTTTTTTTGTGGCTATTGTTGTTACTATTACAGATATTGTTGTTTAGCTCCAATTGTTTTTCCATGAAGTCTAAAGACCAAAGAAACACATTAAATCCTTACACTATAAAAATACTACATTAATGAATTCTGCCAAACCCATGAAAGCTATAAAATGTGGATGTTAAAACTATGTTTTCCTTCATTGACCAGCTGTTGGGTTTTGATCAAATCCATTGTTTATCAGGAAACTGGGAACACATTTTACATGCCACCCAGTTTACCACCCCTATCTACTTCTTGGGTGACTTTTGTGCGAATTCTCTCACTTTCATGCATTTAGACCAAATCAACAGTTCCCTCTCCAACCATTTTTTTTTCTTCAGATGTTGAGGTCAAGCAACAAACAGCGCTATCAAATTAACTCACCTCTTCTGAAAAACTTATTTTAAACACTTTTAAAGTAGAAGGAGTAGACCCAGGAAGATGTAGGATGAAGTGGTGAGAGAGAATCTTCAGATGGGGGGGGGTCTCACAGAGGGAGTGACAGGACAGAATTTGGGACTCCTGGTGGTTTGCTGTGCTTGACATGACACGTCAGGCTAAGTAGAGGTGTAGCTGTCCTTACATACAGGCATACTTGCAGCATCCTTTTCTAGCTGAGCATTCATAATCTTGGAGACTCATGGGGGCTGGTGCCATACAAAATCCACCAAATCTAGTGGCATGTATACACACCCATGGTGGTGCTGTGTAAAAGCATCCAGTACACTCTATAAAGTGGTTTGTGTTAGCAAGCACATCCAGCTGTAGAAACCATTCAAAAATAGAGGAATGGAGCCTGGTCAGCTCCTGTCAGACTGTCCAACCCATACCAGCATGGAAAATAGACTTTAAGTGATAATGATGATGCTGATAATTGATGAAGATTTAGCTGAGCCATCAAATAACATAACACCTTTCTTGAATATCTGAATTTCAGAATCGTGCTGATGTCAACATAGCTTTTTCATCTTTTCATAAAACAAGAAATAACATTTCAGGTGATAGGCAGAGGTAGAGTTTGTGGTTGGTAGGAGAAATACCCATTCCTCCTTTCAAATGTAAACTAATAGACTTACCACACAGCCACACCTTTTAGTTTTTTTGCAAGATTTAAGAGAGATTTTGTTACTATCTTTTAGTGACTGCGTAGAATATTTTTTAAGAAAGAAGTATCAAAATCAGTTGACTGTGCAAGAAGAAATGCCTTGTAGTATTATGCTACATCCCTTTTGTGCATCACTTCTCAAGGTAGGCAATATCCCCCATCAGTCAATGATTTCAGCTCTTTACTGGAATTTAGCATATATAGAGAAAAGATTTAGTTGTTTTTTTTCTGTAGTGTTTCTCTGAGTCAGGTAATGTTTCATTTCATTGAAGAGTCGAAACCAGTCCAAAATATCAAGCAGAGTTGAAAAGTAAGAAGCGTTTTGAAATATGAAACTCTTCATAATATATCTCAACAGTGCAGAAATTTTATTCATCAAAGTACTATTACAATCAACACATTTTAGCCAACGAGTTACAAGTTTGTTTGTTCTGGTAACATAAAAATCTGGAGTTCTGGAGCCGATGAACTTTTTTGAGCGAACTTTCAGCATCTGTTTAATTTTTGTACTCCTTCTCTTGAAGGAAACCTTGAAGGTGTTTGAAAAAGTGGTAGTCAGTAGGAAAAAGGTATGGGGAATAAGCTGGGTATGGAAAAACTTCGTAGCCAAGTTCTCTCAACTTATGGAGTGTCATTAGTGAAACATGTGGTCAAGCATTGCCCTCTTCTGATTGGCCAGCTTCTGATCACCTGATTCAGCTGGAGCAGTGGCAGTTTTTCATTCATTTTGGCAATTTCATGACAATATGTTCCTACAGTAATGTTTTTTCCCTGTTTTATGAAGTTATAGTGGATGAGTCCAGCAGTACACCATTAAACAGTCACCATAACCTTCCTTTTGAAGAGCTCGGGTTTAGAGAAGGTTTTTGGTGCTTCATTTTGGTCCAACCACTGTGAAGATTGTTTTTTATTATTGTACAGAATCCACTTTTCATTGCAAGTTGCAATATGGTCAAGAAATGGATTGGTCTGTGCATTTTCATTCAAATCATGTCGTACCCCTTTGTCAAAATTTTTTATTTTCCAATTGCATGCAAATGGTTGCAGGCAGTTTTCTGGCTAACTTGAAGTTCTTTTGCCGTTTCTTGAGTAGATTTATCGGTATCTTTCTCAATGACCGTCATCAATGACAGATGGGCATCCACGATGCTTGCGATCTTCAAGGTTCAGGTCTCTGCTGCGAAATTATTTAAACCACTTTCGAGCTGACCACTCACTGGTCATTTCCTCACCAAATGTTTCATTGATATTGCAAGCAGTTTCTGCTGCTTTAACTCCTTTTTTGAAGTTGAATAACAAAATTGCTCAAATATCACATATTGACATTTCTCTTTCAGATGATTGTAACAACAGTAAAAAAATATCAATATTAATTTATTGATCCATTTGGCAAATCTATGTCTGTATTAATGAGATAATTGCTAAAAAATGGTTTTAAAAAATTCAAAACTGCAAAAAATCCAGTACAAATTCTTCATGGTTCAAAACGTTGCTTACTCTTTATTCATCTTGATAGAAATATTTATGTCAAATCATTACTTTTATTATTAAGTTACAACAAATGCTTTTGTTATAAACTTTTCTAGGAATATAAAAAGTTTGAAAAGGATGTGAATGAATATTGGAAACAATTTGGACAAGAAGCGGCAAAGTAAGTGATTGTATAATATTCTGCTTAAGTTTCATTTTGAGTTTGAATTATAAGGAGACTGTGATGTATAAATATGATAACGATGTAAGAACTATAAATGTAAGAAATAATAAGAGAAGCCATGACATTGTTGATATGAGACAACATGAAATATCTATGTTCAGTATTTCAACTTCAGTAAGTCCCGGTTGCGCAACTTTTAATACACTATTTTTGTTTGTATGTATTTAACTGCAAAACAAAAGGCTCAAACCTATTCCATACACCTACAGAACAGAGACAGGGGAGAACAGAATAAGGGGGGGAATTTTCAGTTCAAGATCATTTCTTTCCCCAGTTCATATAGAAATGAATTGAAGAATAAAGGTTTTAAACTCTGATTAAAATTAAAATTCCCCTTTCCTGGTGCCATGTAAGATGTATCTCTGCTGGTGCCATTTCAAAAGCACCCAGTGCACTCAGTAAAGTGGATGGCATTACGAAGTGCATTCAGCCATAAAAACCTCACCAAAGCAGAGGACTGGAGCCTGTTGCAGCTCCCCACCTTGCCAGTTCCAGTCAAACAGTCCAACCTATGCTAGCATGAAATACAAATGTTTAATGATGATGATGATGACCTCAAACTTTGGATAAAATCATCTGCCAATCTTGATTGCTTTTTGATGAAAGTGTCTCATTCTTATGAAGCTGAAATTGAAAACAAATCTGAAATTTTAATACAAATAACAAATAATGTATAAGAAATTATGTCTTTAAAATCTTCTGCACTACAAAGTCATGTAAAGATATATACCATTACATATAATAATCCTGTTTAAATCTGCAAGATCTGTCAGTTAAAATGATTGTCCTCTCAACCAGGTCTGTCTTCATTTTGCCCTGATTCAATTATAAAAAGTAAAACATTTTTTTACTTACAAGTAAAGACCTTTAACACCACCACCATCATCAACATCATGTACAACCATCATCATTTAATGGTATGGATTGGATAGTTTGATAGGAACTGGCAAGCTGGAGGGCCACAGCAGGCTCCATTTGTTTTCGGCATGGTCTATGCTGCTGGGAGCACTTCCCAGTGTCAGTTACTTTACTGAATGTACTCAGCGTATTTTATGTGGCAGTGCATAGGAACTTCCTACATGGCAGTGGCACATGTGATCTCACATGACAACAAGACCAGTGGAGTTGTCAAGTGACTTGCAAGACAAAGGGCTCTTAGTTGAGTGAAGGAGCAGAATCGAGGGATATGGCTGGGAGCCTGGCAAGAGTTTAGTGTATGACAGAGAGACAGATATAGTTGTCTTACTATAGAGGAGGTAGTTGACTACGTCAGTCAGCCAGGCAAGGAGGAGCAAGGTGGGACAAAGTTAAGGAATAATGATAAACCTAAAACTGACATCGACTCACCATGGCTGCTTTTTCTGACAGAGAAATCTTAGTACACTAAATACATTCCAGTTTCATACTCTACAGACATCCATAAATATGATGCCTGGGGATAATCAGAGATTAAACCTATTCAAATGAATTCTAAATTTAGATTAAAATAATAAAATGTACAAATATAAAATAACAGTTCTGTAATGGTTCTTTTTGTGAGCTGGTGTAGAAGTAATGATGATTGCAATGATGTGATGAAAATATGTTTGTTTCTTTTGCAGGAACGCTGGTAGAGAAACACTTTAAAAAGCATGAGGTTAGTTGATATGATTTATTTACTGTGCAGTATATTGGCAGAGAGATTCAAGCATCGGATAGAAGGCTTTGCAGTATTTGTCTTGGTTTTCTACATTCTGAGTTCAAATATCAGTGAAATTAATTTTACCTTTTACTTTTTGAAATTGATAATAATAGTAGCAGTCCAGGATTGTTAAAACACCTGACTGGATGCCTTGTGGTATCTCATCATGCTCTTTCCCTTCTCACAGCCATGCTTGTGGTGACACTACTGTGAAGCTGTATTGGCCTTTGTCTTTTCCTTAGATAACATTGTGCTGTAGACAGAGGCTTCAATGTACAAACAACAGCTGGTTTTCTATACAGTTTCCATCTACCAAATTTTATTCACAAGGAATTGGTCAAACAATTACTATGGTAGAAAACACTTGTCCAAGGTGCTGTGCATTGGGAGGCTTCATTGTACATGCAACACCTAGTCTTCTACTTTAACCTGGGGTCATACCAAATGCTGTGTATGAAATTTGGCAGCAGCAAGCTCTTCGAAATCTCTTTTGTATGGACCTTACTTGTTCTTCGGTTTTAAATTTGATCTGTTTTCCATTCTAATACCATCAGCTGTTCCTATGATGCATTCAGTGGAATTCCTTCTGTAGTAAGCATTCACTCGAGGTATATGGTCTGATGATACCAAACAAGTGATGGATTCATCCGCCCCTTTTCCTACCAGTGATGGAGGCCCTGCATAAGTGTCCTTATTGGGTTTAGTCATAAGAAACATTCTTTTGGATAATAGGTCTGCTGGATCTGGACTAACCTGGGGCTAAAGAATTACAACAGAGCTAAAAAGAACTGATTTGTTAATAAATCTGGTGTTATTTAATTATCAACTACCAAAGTGGATACACCTGTAGAAATGTGATTGTTGTGGGACAAAACTATTGGATTACATGCTCTTATGTCAAACGATCAAATCCAGTGCAGGTGTTTTTTTTATTTATTTATTTATTCTGCATTTTCCCTTCATGTACCTCAATTCATGTCATGTTTGGATTAATTTAGCAGATAATCTCTTAATACTGTCTGAAATTGAGCAGCAACTACAGATAACTACAGATAACACTAACAACAAGGTATGTTGTCATTGCAGTATTCTTGTGGTTAATATAGTGCTGCTGTTGCTGGCATCAGTAGCAGCAGCAGCAGTACTACTAATGACATTGGATCTGCATTATGGATAAACAGCCATTGCATTTGACTGAATAATCTTCAACATTCTGTCATCTATGAAGGTTTTTCTAAAGACTCTTAATTCATTTAAGAAATAAATAAGGTAAATGAGATCATTAACCTACCTTTGACATCACAGTATGTAACAAGGTGCAGTTTCATCTAAGTCACCTGTTCTTTCTGATGTGTTTCTAACTAGAGATGTCATGATTGAGATTTCTCTTGTTTTCCACCAAAATATTTAAAAGATTGGTTCTTGGGTGACCTTATTGGTAATTCCCTCACTTTCATGCATTTGGACCAAATCAGCAGTTCCTCTCCACCGATTATTTTTTACCTTCCGTTATTCAGGTTGAACATCATACACTGAAATTCTTACAAGTCTGAGGCAGGGCTACCAAAATGACCCAAATCGTAACTTGCCTCATCTGACAAACCTATAAAAAATATAAAAGTTTTGTCTTTCTAGTAGATCATTGTCTGAAGTCGAGGAACTTAATATAAGCTGATGCCATTTGAAAGATAATAGTTGATGACAATTTAGTTGCTATAATTAAGCAAATGAAACGATTATATGCAGCCTTCTGTGATGGCCCTTTTCTGTTAAGAAATAGAGATTAGATTTATTTTCTTCTCCAAACATATTTTGATTCTCTACTTTGTTTTGAATTTCTAAACCTGTTTTCAATATTGGTAATTTGGTGCAGCATTAAGAGGAAGAGACTTGACGGTATACAAGATTTTCATATACTAGTTTAATGTTTGAAATTTCTGAATTGAAATGCAAGTGAGTTCAGTGTATCATCCCATTTATTGAAGCTTGATAACACAAGGAAAGTTGTTGAAGTTGTGTTGGTAGAAGTAACAACTGCAGCTTTGATATTGAAACTAATGAAAGAGAAAGTCTTTGTTTCTTCTATTGGACTCGTATTTAATTTTATTTTTGTTATTCTTGTTTACCCCTTTAACATTCAAATACTTGTGTCAAAGGTGCTCCTTATTTATTCACATTGTTTTGAATTAATCATTCATTATCTTGTAGTTTTAATTGTGTGATTATTTATTTTAAAAATGACATTGTAGGGAAGGTATGAGAAGTTAGATGAGGCTGGTGTGAATATTAAACAGTTAGAATATTCAGGCTGGATATGGGTGCATTCAGTCTGAAAGGCTTAATTCCAGGTCAGTTCTGAATGAGCAATGTTGTTGAAAGTGATACCATTTTGTCTTCTTTCCTTACCCAAATACTATATCTGGATAATGTAAGATCCAGTATATCCAAATCTCTCAACTTTTTTCTCTCTTATTCGAGATGTAAGGAGTATTTTGGAACTTCTTTTCATGAAGTGGAGGATTATTGCCTGATTTTGAATCTCACATTTGTCAATTTTGTCTTGCATCTTTTCTGATTTCAGAAAATATTAGTCAAGTATTTAGAAAAATAATCCACAAAAATAACTCCGTAGCTATCTCACACAAAATAATATAATCTGGTATCATGAAACCATACTTCCACTAAGTGTTTTATGTGTCTATGCAGTGACAATTCGATACAAACAACTCCTCAACCATCCTACCTTTCACCCAAAAGTGAGGACATGATAGCTGGATTGAGAGAGGGCTCCAGCATCACTCAGCTGTTGCATATTGTCAGCTAAGTAGATTAGAGGGAAATATACTGAACTGTTTTACTCAGGGGCATAATGTACCTCTTGGTCCAGGAAGCAAAGCCATTATTTTATAATTGTGAAGTTAAAACCCTAATTAGTAGACCACATTCCTTTATTAGTCAAGCTCTGTGTTGCAAATAATTAGACTCCTACAAAATGTGTGATCTTGTGCATTGTTTAGAAATGATTACTTTAATTTTCCTACAGTCCTAAGTTGGTTGAAAGAATATGTTCTGGAATTATTCCAATGTTCCTAAAATATCTGAAATTTGATGTTGCTGTGGATGTAGAGAAGCAAAACAACCAATTGCTTCAGGAAGGCAGGCAATATCCAGTTTGATTGAAGAGTGAGTTACATGGTAAAATAGAACTGCAGATGTTAAATCATTCAGTTTATTATAAAGTCTAAACATGTGCTTTCATTTTGAATATTTATAGGGTTACAAAAATCTTTGCACTGAACTGGACAATAACCAATATGTTGACAAAGAAGAAGCTAAGTAAATATTTTTATTAAATTTTATTTAAATTGGATTTTTGCTTCATTGAAATGAGGAGACTGTTTTGTATAAATGTGATTACAATATAATGATATATATATATATATATATATACATATATATATATAAGGTGTTTAGCTGATAGAATCATTAGCACAACAGGCATAATGCTTAGTAGCATTTCGATCTGTCTTTACATTTTGAGTTCAAATTCTGTTATTGGCATTTGGAAGGGTATCCAGCTGTAAAAACCAAGCCAAAACTGACCTCACTTGTGCTTGGCCACATGAAATGCATTAAGTTCACTCTGCTGAGTGGTTAGTGTTAGGAAGGGCGTCCAGCTGTAAAAATTCTGCCAAAATAGTCATAGAAGTCTGGTGCAAATCTCTGTCTGGATGGTTCCTAGTGAACCGTCCTACCCATACAAGCATGGAAGGCAGATGTTAAATAATGATGATGTTAAATGATGATGCACTATGCTTACCTCTCACTCCCCAATCCTGAGTTCAAATTCTATTGCAGTTGACTTTCATCCTTTCACGTTCGATAGAATAAATAAAAATTGAGCAGTGGGGTCAATGTAATTGACTTAGCCCTCTCCTGAAATTATATAAAAGTTATATTCTTATGATGTTCATCTTTGTCTCAAGACATAAAAATGATGAAGATCATGATGATGATGTGTGTCCTTTTATTTCTTTTGCAGGGCTCTAGCAAGAAAACATTGTGGATATACAAAAGTGAGTTCTCACTATTTATTTATTTTAGTAAAAGACAGCATATTGAGTTTGTGTAGCTGTTGGAAATAAGTTGGTAGATCCTCCGTTAATGTGAGTTGAAACAGAAAAGCATCCTAACCACAGACTTGTTATCTCTCATATGTTTTATCTCATCGAGCCAGAGCCCTTAACAGTCATTTTAAGATTTATGATTTTTCTTTGCTTTTGCAGTTGAATTGTTGAGAGTATTCCTCTTTTAAAATGCATGTAAACATTGTGGATGTAGCTGCAGCACCATTGATTGTGACTATTGTGGCTATTGCTGTTACTATTACAGTTTTTGTTGTTTAGCTCCAGTTGTCTTTCCATCAGAGTCTAAAGACCAAGGACACACATTAAATCCTTACACTGTAAAAATACTATGTGAATGAATTTTGCCAGACCCATGTAAGCTATGAAATGTGTATATTAAAACTATGATGATGATGATGATGATGATTTCCAATAGGTCGTTATTTTCCTCATATGGACATAAGATGACCAGCTGTTTGGTTTTGATCAAAGTCCTTTGTTTAATCAGAAAATTGGCTACAGGTCTTACATACCACTCACTTTAACACCACCATCTGCTTCTTGGGTGCTTTTAGTATGAATTCTCTCACCTTCATGCATTTGGATGAAATCAGCAGTTCCCTCTCCATACATTTTTTTTCCTTCAGATGTTGAGGTTGAACAACATACATGGAAATCCTTACAAGTCTGAGACAGGGCTACCAAAATATCATGGAAACTTACCTGCCCCTTCTAACAAACGTGTTTAAGACATTTTAAAGATGATAGTTGATGAAGATTTAGCTGAGCAATCAAATGACAGCTTAACACTTTTCTTGAATTTCTGTATTCAAAATTGTGCGGAGGTCAACATAGCTTTCCATCTTTTCATGTCTGATAACACAACATACAGCAATTTAGCTGATAGGCAGCAGTAGTGTTTGTAGCTGGTTGGAGAAGTACCCATTCCTCCTTTGAAATAGAAGCTAATGAACTCACTGTGTATCTTGATACAGCATTATCCAATATATCTTTCATCTTGTTTCAGTTGCTAGACTGTGGCCATGCTGGGGTACCACCTTTCATAATTTTTAGTGGAATGACTCAACCCCTGTACCTATTGTTTTTAAGATTGGTACTTATTCTGTTGATCACTTTTGGTGGACTGCTAGGTTATTGGTGCATAAACACACCAACACTGGTTGTCATGCAATGGTTCAGGACAAACAAAGATGCACACACACTCGTGTGTGTGTGTGTGTGTGTGGGTGTGTGTAGCAGTCTTCTTTCAGTCTCTGTAACTAAATCTACTCACAAACTCACAAGATTTTGATTGGCCCAAGGCTATAGTAGAAGACACTTGCCCAAAGTTGCACACAGTAGGACTGAACCTAGAGTCATGTGGTTAGGAAACCAATTTCTTACCATGCAGTCATGCCTTTCTTTTTGTCTTTTTCTTTTTTTTTTCAAGATCTAAGGGAGATTTTGTTGCTATCTTTTAGTGACTGCATAGAATCTTCTTTTAAGAAGGGAATATCAAAATCAGTTGACAGTGCAAGATGAAATGCCTTGTAGTATTATGTTACATCCCTTTAGTGCATCACTTCTCAAGTTAGGTAATATCCCCCATCAGTGAATGATTTCAGCTCTTTACTGGAATTTAGCATATATAGAGAAAAGATGGGTCCAACCCATGCTAGCATGGAGAACGGACGTTAAATGACGATGATGATGATGATGATGATTTAGTTGTTTTTTTTTGTTTAAGTGTTTCTGTGAGTCAGGTAATGTTTTGTTTCATTGAAGAGTCGAAATCAATCCAAAATAGAACTATTAATGTTAAATCATTGCATTTATTGTCTTTATTGTAAACTTTTTTAGGAATATAAAGAATTCAAAAAAGAAATTGATAACTATGCCAAAGATTTTGACGGTGAAGATGTCAGGTAAGTAATTTTATAACATTCTGCTTAAATTTAATTTTTATCTTTAATTATGAGGAGACTGTGATGTATAAATATGATAACAATATAAAGATGTGTAAATATAGGAAATAGTAAGAGACATAATTAAATATATATGTTCAGTATTTCAACTTCAGAAAGTCCTTGTTATGCCACTTTTAATGCACTATTTTTGTTTGTATGTATTTAAATGAAAAACAAAAGGCTCAAACCTATTCCATACACCCACAGAACAGAGACAGGGGAGGAACAGAATAAGGGGAGAATTTTCAATTCAGAATCATTTCTTTCTCCAGTTCACATTGAAATAATGAACTGTAGTCAAGAACAAAAGAAATGAATTGAACTTTCTTAACTTCTTCACTGTGTCATTGTGCTGTGTAAAATATCTTAGGGCACATCCACAGTGTCTCTGTCTCTATAATTGGGGAAGGGTTAAATCAAAGGGTTTGCAACCACTTCTTAAATTGCCTGATATGCTACCAAAACTGACCAAGGACTGGCCAGTGAGCAATATAGAAGTGAGATAATGAAGAATTACTTGTTATTCAAAGACAAAAGTCTTTTGCCAGAATAATTGAATGAAGCTTAATTTGAATGAATGAACATGAGTTTCAAGCTTAATGAAAATTTGAAGCATTTATAATACTTTGTAATATTATTTGTTCCTTTGTCCATTTTGGAAAACCAAGATGCTTTACCTATTAGCAAGAGTCATGCTCTTGTTAAGAAGCCAGTTAAGATAAACCTAAAACTGACATCAACTCACCATGGCTGCTTTTTCTGACAGAGAAATCTTTTGGAAGCTAAATACATTCCAGTTTCATACTGTACTGACATCCACAAATATGATGCCTGGTGATAATCAGAGATTAAACCTATTCAAATGAATTCTAGATTTAGATTTAAATAATAAAATGTACAAACATAAAATAACAGTTCTGCAATGGTTCCTTTTGTGAATTGATGTAGAAGTAATGATGATGATTGTGATGATGTGATGAACATGTGTTTGTTTCTTTTGCAGGAGACTTGCAAGAAAACACTTCGAAGACTCTCAGGTTAGTTGATACGATTTATTTACAATGCAGTATATTGGCAGAGAGATTCAAGCATCGGGTAGAAGGCTTTGCAGTATTTGTCTTTGTTGTCTACCTTCTGAGTTCAAATATCAGTGAAGTTAATTTTACCTTTCACTTTTTGAAATTGATAATAATAGTAGCAGTCCAGGATTGTTAAAACACCTGACTGGATGCCTTGTGGTATCTCATCATGCTTTTTCCCTTCTCACAGCCATGCTTGTGGTAACACTACTGTGAAGCTGTATTGGCCTTTGTCTTTTCCTTAGATAACATTGTGCTGTAGTCAGAGGCTTCAATGTACAAGCAACAGCTGGTCTTCTACACAGTTTCCATCTACCAAATTTTATTCACAAGGAATTGGTCAAACAATAACTGTGGTAGAAAACACTTGTCCAAGGTGCTGGGTATTGGGATTAAATCAGGAATCATGTGGTTGCAAATTGAACATCTTCCCTACCCATCTATGGCCACACCCATTTAAAATACAGCCATCCACTTACACCTGCAAAGCAGGCACAAGCATTGATATGCATTTAAGTAGTTTACTTTGCAAGCATGTGATTCCAGGATCAATCTCAATACTCAACCCCTAACCTGGGTGTCCAGCCAAATGTTGTGTATGAAATTTAGTAGCAGCAAGCTCTTAGAAAGGTATTTTGCATGGACTTAGATTTGATCCCTTGTCCATTCTAATACCTTCAACATTCTGTCATCTATGAAGGTTTTTCTGAAGACTCTTAATTCATATAAGAAATAAGGTAAACGATATCATTAGCCTACTTGTGACATCACAGTATGTAACAAGGTGCAGTTTCATCTAAGTCACCTGTTCTTTATGATGTGTTTCTAACTAGATTTGTCATGACTGAGATTTCTCTTGTTTTCCACCAAAATATTTAAAAGATTGGTCTTGGGTGACCTTATTGGTAATTCCCTCACTTTCATGCATTTAGACCAAATCTGCATTTGCTCATTCATTCAAATTAAGCATCTGTAAATTAGTATACATTCTGTGGATGTAGAGAAGCAAAACAACCAATTACTTCAGGAAGTGAGGCAATATCCAGTTTGATTGAAGAGTCATTTACATGGTAAAATAGAACTACTGATGTTAAATCATTTATTTTATTATAAAGTCTAAACATATGCTATCATTTTGAATATTTATAGGGTTGTGGAGAACTTTCAAAGGACCTGTACTGTCATACACTTCTTGACAAAGAAGAAACTAAGTAAATATTTTTATTACATTTTGTTTAATCTTTAGTTTATTGAAATAGGTAGATTGTGTTGTATAAATGTGATCACAATATATTGATATACATACATATATATATATATATATATATGGCATGTGAAAAGAACCCACTACACTCAAGGGGTGGTTGGCATTAGGAAGGGCATCCAACTGTAGAAACACTGCCAGATCAGACTGAAGCCTGGTGCAGCCTCCTGGTTTCCCAGACCCCGGTCGAACCGTCCAACCCATGCTAGCATGGAAAACAGACGTTAAATGACGATGATGATGATATATATATAAGGTGGTGAGCTGCCAGAACTTTTAGCGCAGCTGGCATATAGCTTAGTGGAATTTCATCCATCTTTACATTGTGAGTTCTAATTTCATCCCAGGTTGACTTTGCCTTTCATCCTTTCACATTTAATAGAATAAGTAAAAATTGAGCAGTGGGGACAATGTAATTGAATTTGCCTTCTTTGAAGTTACCGGCCTTGTGCCAAAGTTTTAAACTATTCTAGAATAAAAATCAGGTGAAGCTTTTGTGTGAATGGTTATACTCCATGGTATTGAGACATGGGCTCAGAATGCAAAAGACATGTTTAGATTGGAGAGAAATGAAGGCATTATGCTTTTGTGGATATGCAACATCAGTGTGCATGTATAACAATGTGCAAATGTATTGAGAGAAAAGCTGGACATAAGAGGAATCAAATGTAGCATGAAAGAGAGAAGACCACATTGGTCTGGACAACTGAGGTATATTAATGCAGGAGGACAGTTGCATAAAGAAGTGTCAATCACTGAATGTGGATGGTACCTGCAGAAGAAGAAGACTCAGGAAGACGCTGCTACACTGTATCTTTTGTGTAAACACCTACAATGAAAGTTCATTTGCCTCTGGTATGGCACCAGTGTTTGGGATAACTTATGTCTGTGAGCAAAAATTTTCAAAAGTGATGTATGTGAAGTCAGCACATCGAATGAGGTTAACTGATGAACATTTGAAAGCAATTCTCTTGGTTGGATGCAACAATTGCAAAGCAAAAACTGATGATATCTCACAAGCTAAACACCAGTTTCATAAATTTCACAAACTTTTTTTGCTGCTTAGTTTGTGAAATTTGGATTTATGTGCTCTGGTTGTGATATAATTATCTTATTGCTAATGTTGCCTTCTTTGATAAATATGTTGATTGTCTTTGTTTTTTGTGTATTCACTGTATTGTATTAAACAAAATGGTTATATGGTCTGCGCTCATCATTCTCTCTCTGGACTGCCGTGATAAAAGTTTGGTGATCCTTGCTCTAACCCAACAAACCAAATTACATCTCTACATCTCTTCGCTTCCTCACATTTTCTCCTTCTTCACTGTATCATTGCTTTCCTCTAGCCCTTAACCTGTGTGTTCCACCCACATGTAACAAGAAAACTTTCACACACTATCCCAACAAACCAATCTACATGTCTACATTTCTTCTAATCCTCACATTTTCTCTTTCATGTACTATGGCTACAATTCACTCCCTAACTCTGTCCTCATGGTCCTGTCTCTCTGTATCATTCCTATCCAGTAACCCTCTTGATTCTATATATACCCAAGTTTTTACCTCTCACTTCCACTCCCCACTCTCTCATCACACTCTCATCATAAGTGGCAATATCCTGCCACTTATATTATGACCTTTGAACCTCAAAGGTATGCCTTGACACTTGCTACCATCTGTATGCCTTTCTGCCTTTATTCAACAATCCTATTTATATTCTGATCCCTGTCCCTTGTGGGTATGCCCAGCACTTTGTCACCTTCTCTATTCTACTCTCTCTCTCTCTCTCTGCCAAACTATTTCACCCATGCCAGCTTGGAAGGCAGACATTAAACAATGATGATGCACTATGCTTACCTCTCACTCCTCAATCTTGGCCTCACTATTTCTCTACATCATTTCTGTCCAGTAGCTCCCCGTTTTATATATCCATGCTTTCACCACTCACTGCATTTCCCTTCCTCACTCTCTACTCAACGCTTCTTTGGTAATGACCTATCACTTGCATTATGACCTTTGAACCTCAAGGGTATGCTACCCTCTCCCTCTGTCTTTGTTGTACTTGCTTCACCTTCCCCTTTATATTCTTATCTCCATCCCTTGTTAGTATGCCCTGCATTTCGCCACCATTTCTCTCATTATTTCCCTCCCTCTTTTTCATTCTCCTGCTCTTCCTTCAGGTTTGGTAACCCTGTATCTCCTTCAGGGCAACACACCTGTTTCTGTCCCCATTCCTGATCTCTCCCCACTCCCTCGGGCCAGGTAATCTTCCACCTCCTCTGGCTCACTATAACAATTCATCATCTTAGATCACCTCCTGCAATGCCCCCTCCCCTTCCAAAAGATTTTTTTCTTGCAAGTTACTTGGTAACCCTGTCAGTGCCTGTGCCACTTAAAAAGCATTCAGTTTATACTGTAAAATGGTTGGCATTTGGAAGAGCATCCATCTGTGAAAACCTTGTCAAAACTGGCCATGTAAAGATCGCTCAGTCCATTCCACTGGGTGGATAGTGTAAAAACCCTGCTAACACAGACACAGAAGTCTGCCTGGCCAGCTCCTGTGAAACTATCCTTCCCACGCCAACATGGAAGGTGGATGTTAAATGATGATGATGATTGTCATCATCATGATCATGATAATGGCGAGCATCAGGCCTCATGGAGGCAATGAACTATGACTGAGACTTTTGATAATATGCTGTGCTTGAGAAGAAGACCCATCAAGCTAAATGGCATTGTAGTCGTGGCAGATATTAGTGTCATACAACTGGCACTCATGCAGGTGGCACATAAAGGTACCCATTACATTCTTGGAGTGGTTGGTGTTAGGAAGGGCATCCAAGCATAGAAACGATACCAAATCAGACTGGAGCCTGGTACAGCCCCTCACCTTACCATTTCTGGTCAAAGCAACCAACCCTTGCCACCTTGGACAACAGATGTTAAGTGATAGTGATGGTGATGATGATGATGATGATGATGGTGATGTAGAAAATAATAAAAGTATCCATGACAAATATATTTATATTCAGTATTTCAATTTGAATAATTCCTTGTCATGTAACTTTCATAGTTTTTATATCAACCCAGAACAGAAACAAGGAATAATACATATACAAAGCAAGGAATTCCTAGTTGAAAATTTGTTTCCTTCAGTTTTCTCTCCCTTTTTCAAAATTGGGATCATCACCCCAGACTGCCATTGTTTTGGTGTCCTTTCAGAAGTCCATGCTACCTGCTATACACAAATCAACCAGAGAATACCTTCTCTTTTTAATTTTCTTAACATCTCAGATGAAATTTCATCCACTTCATCTGTCTTGCAACGTTTGAGTGCTTTAATCACCTCTGTGACTTCATCCTCTTTGAGGTTAGTTCTTGGCCCTACATGCACCTCAAGTCAACTAGAAGATTCCATCCTGATCAGATTGAGAAGATCCTTAATGTATTCTCTTCCAATCCAAAGAATATTCTTCTTTTTAGAGAGAGGAATTCCAGCTGAATTCTTAATGGCAGGAGTGGAAGAGGGCTTCTTGTTACGGTGAAGATATTCTGCCAGAATACTTTAATCAGAGTCCAGCTTAACCTCAGAGTCCTCCTATGACATAGCCTTGGGGTTTTTACTCTCTCTGCTGCATCTTTTCATCCAAGTGTACCAAAGGGCTTCTTATTTTTGCCTAATTCTTGACTTAAAGCTTTTAGTCTCTGTTGTACATGCACACTGATTTTACCCACACTGCTGAACATCTTGGCTGCATTTCTTTCAGGCCTTCTCAGGTCCTCTATATCGATAACCTATGTCCCACTGCCATGCAGCATAGCTGTACTTTCATAGGTATCATACGATTTGCCATTCACAGTGAGGGAGAGGAATTTTCTTTCCAACAAAGATAGTAGCTCTCTGAACTTTGTCTAGCCTATTCTAATTCTGGCAGCTACACTTTCAGAACTTACTCCTCCACTGCTGACATGTTCACCTAGGTAACAAAAGTTTTCTGCTACTTCTAAAGATTCCCACCAGGCATTTGAGGAAGTCTATTCTCTGTTTGTTCTTAGTGTTTACTGTTACTGCACATCTCCCTCATGCAAAATCCAATATCTCTGTTAACCTTCCTATGGTATCACTGCATCTCTTAAGTGTCCATAGCTTGCACTCGGTACACTGTATGGAGTTGCTACTGACACCTTTCTGACATATAGAGCAGGGCCATCTCCTTGAGAGGATTTGTGATTTCCATGTTTTCTATTTACTAGGACTTTGGTCTTTACTAACTTAACTCCATTTGATTGCAGACCTTGCTTTCATTCCTGAAATTTCTTCTAGGTCTGATAGTGAATCAGCCATAAGAACAAGGTCATCAGTATAGAGGAGCTCCCAAGGGCAGCCATACTTAAATTCATCTGTTATGGCCTGGAGCATTATAATAAATAAGGGGGACATGAGAACTGATCCTTTGTGAACTCCTGCCTGTACACTAAATTCATTGCTATACTCGTTGTCGACCTTCACCTTACTGACAGCATCTCTGTACATGGCTTGTACAGCTCTCATCAATCCCTAGCTTCCACATAGAGCATCTGATAAAGGAGTTGGGAACCATGTCAAAGACTTGTCTCTAAATCAGCAAAAGCTAAGTACAGAGGTTTATTCTTGGCTAAATGCTTCACCTGCTGTTGCCTTACCAGAAAGATAGCATCAGTGGTGCTTCTCCTTGGTATGAAAGCAAACTACTTCTCATCCAGGTTAACCGTCTTCTTAATTACTTGAGCTATAACCCTCTCTGTAACTTTCATTACTTGCTCCAGCAATTTGATACTTCAGTAATTATTTTTGCCTAAGGCATTACATTTACCTTTGTAATAGTTGACTGTCATGCTGTTACACCAGTCTTTGTGTATGGTTCCTTCATAGCCAACCTAATTAACTATACAGGTGATTAGGCCATATATTTTAAAGATTTCATTAGTGATCCCTGATGGGCTGGATATTTCCCTGTCTTCATGTCCTTCAAAGCTTTATCTACCAAGACACTATCTATTCAGAAATCTGGTCCCTCTGTTTGGTCCACATTAGATAGACTCTTCTTTTCTCATGCATTCTCTACATTTAGCAGCCTTTCATAATGGCTATTCCAAGCCTCCTTTGCAGAATCATTAAAATGCAAGAGAACCCTTATTCATGCAAACACAGTTCTCTCTTACAGTATCACCATTTTCTCTGACACACTGTTTTGCAATCTGAAACCCCTTGAGCCTCTGGTCATCATGCTACAGACCATTTTTGAACTTCTTTTTTTCTGCCTCCTAGTCTCTCTTCTATCTGTCTCACATGGTTCTCTGTTACTACCAGTTTTCCAGTATCTTTTGGGCCCATTTATTTGCTCTAATGGTCCTGTACACTTCCCTGTTCCACCACCATGTCACCTTAGGTCTGAGGTGGGTGGTTGTATCATCCATTAATTTGGTCAATGGCCCTCATTAAGTTGTCACATGGGAATTTTCAGTTCTCTTCTAAGTTACATGTTAGTATCTCATGAAATACTTCAGTGAATATGTCTCCGAGTCTCTGACTATTGAGACTTCTTAAGCTTCCAGACTGCTTTGCTTCTTGGCATCATTCTAACCCTAGGCCTGAGGTCTCTTATGACTAGCTTATGTTGTGGGGTACACTTTTCACTTGGGAAGGACTTTGCATTTATAGTGAGCCACCTTTTCCATGTAGTCGATCTAATTTATGTCACTACCAGATTTGTAAGTGAACAGGTGACTGGCTGGTTTGCTGAGGTTAGTATTACAGATCATAAGGTCATTTGCATCACAGAACTCCAGCAGTCTAGGTCTGTCCTCATTGTGAGATCCAACTCATTTGTCTCCATGTACCCCATGGAAGCCACGCAGATGTTACTCAGCATCTGTGAAATTACAAGTCTTTCCTGAGAAAAGTTGGATTTAAGAAGTATCAGATGTGGTGTGCAAGAGAGACAACTGCGCTGCTATGGTCATGTATTGCGAATGAATGAAGACAGCTGTGTGAGAAAGTGTCACAGCTAGCAGTTGAGGGAACCTGTAGAAGAAGTAGACCCAAGAAAACCTGAGTTGGGGTGGCGAAGCACGACCTTCGAACATTGTACCTTACCAAGCAATGACTAGTGACCGAGACCTTTGGAAATATGCTGTTCTTCAGAAGACCCAACAAGCCAAGTGAGACCATGATACTCCCCATTCATTGGACAATAAACCTGGCTTTTGAAGACACTGAGGCAAGTGAAATCAAAATCAAAATTGCTGACATGGCCGATGACTGTACTGCCTGATTGGCACTCATCCCAGTGGAATGTTAAAAGCACATGCAAGCATGATTGTTGCCAGGGCAACGGATTGGCTCCCATGCTGGTGACATGTGAGAAGCACCATTCGAGTGTGATCATTGCCAGAGTTGCCCCACCAGCACATGTGCTGGTTGCAAGTGAAAAACAACATTCAAGTGTGGTCGTTGCCAGTGCTGCCAAACTGGCTCCTATAGAGGTAGCATGTAAAAAACACCTTTTGAGCATGGTCGTTGTCAGAACCGCCTGACTGGCCTTCGTGCCGGTGGCACTTAAAAGCACTCACTACACTCTTGGAATGGTTGGTGTTAGGAATGGCATCCAGCTGTAGAAAATTTGCCAGATCAGATTGAGAGTGGTGCTGCCTCTGGTTCACCAGTCCTCTGTCAAACCATCCAACCCATGCCAGCATGGAAAGCAGATGTTAAATGATGATGATGATGGTTCAAGGTTCAGTCTCACTGCATGGCACCTTAGGCAAATGTCTTCTGTTATAGCCTCAAGGCTACCAAATTCTCATGGGTGGAATTATTTGCAGAAACTGAAAGAAGCCTATCATGTATATATATATATGTGTGTGTGTGTGTGTGTGTGTATATGTATATATATATATATATATATATATATGTAAGTCTATATACTATGTCTGCATCTGTGTGTGCATGTGTGACTTTGTGTTTGTCCCAAACCTCTGCTTGAAGACCAGTGTTGTTGTGCTTCCATCACCATGACACAGAGGTTCTGCAAAGTAGACCAACAAAGCTAATACTAGGTTTTTAAAAATATATACAGGGGTTCATTTGTTCAATTAAAATTCTTGAAGGAAGTGCCCCAGGATGGCCACAGTCTAATGGCAGAAACAAATATAATGAAGATATAAATTATATCCTCTGTTATTGCATGGAGTGAGATGCCAGATGTGGCTATTTTGAGGAGAAAGCAAATGGAATATTTGGGCAGGATATAGCTTGTTGAAATGCCAAAGTGTTAAATAGCCACAGCTGGTCAGTGAAAATTGGTTTTCATCTGTCATTTGCAATATTTGAAGTTGTGATATAAATATTTTTTTTACAAAACTACTTTTTTTCTTTGCCAATCCAAAAGTTATGCCTAGACTGCTGGTGTAAGCCAGATGCTACTGTCAGGAATATAGTTAAAATGAATCCTAAGAACCAGTCTTCAGAGACATAATCATCTTTGGGAATACGTTGTTATGATGTATAACAAAAGCCAAGGTCAATGGGCTCTACATGCTGCAAGTTTATCTTTGGTGCTTAATTGATAATATTTAACAAAGAGACAAATTGTTATGCATATGAAAATGAGCAAGCAAATGCCCCAAGTGTTATTCAACACCTCAGACATTTTGAAGGTGTAATCCTCTTTTATGATTTCTATGTAGCTTTGGTTCATTAATCTGTATGGTGTCCATTTACACCACAAGGACCACTATAATATAAACTCCAGTCTGGCCTCATTCTTGATTACTCTAACACTCTACAGAACTAAACAGGTCCACAGTAACATGTTTTGTTTATTTCTTTGTTTCTTTGGCTGTTTGTTTTGTAAATGAGAAAGGCTGTATTTTGAATTTGAGAATAATGTTTCTTAAATATGTAAATGTTTGAGATGATTTATTACAGATGTGATTATAAGTTTTTCAGATTATTAACTTCATCTTTTGAGATGAAAATGTTTTTTTTTATGCATCTCCATCTGCATTGTTTCATTTGGAACATTAAAACTGCATTTATAACATGCCACGCATTTATGGAGGGCCTTGTACATGAAACACTGCGAGGTTCTAAAGTTTGGGATGGAAGAATATTGAAAAGCCTTAGTGATAGAATAAATATTTTAATACATATGGAGTGAGAAATGAATTAATATAATGCTATAGAATGAAGATTCCGTAATTCCAAAGTGGGAAACTCATGAGAATCAAAGAATCAGGACATATACGTCTTACTAATAATGGAATTAGTAAGGCCAGTAGTGACATCAGTTCAATATTTCTGTGTTTGCTATGGTGGTGAGCTGGCAGAATCGTTACTATGCCAGGCAAAATGCTTTGCGGCATTTTGTCCATCTTCACATTCTGAGTTCATATCGTACCAAGGTCACCTTTGCCTTCCTTCTTTTCAGGGTTGATAAAATAAGTACCAGTTGACATTGCAGGCCTGTGCAAAAATTTGAAGCAAATATTTGTAAATATTTGCTAAAATATTAATGATCTGGTACCATGCATTAAGCCAGGAATAAAACTAGTAATATGGTTCAGAAATGGAAGTAATTGAAATGAAGTCCTAATGTAGGTTGCAATATTAAGAGAGAATTTATGTCTCAAGATGAAGTTGTACTAAAAGTTATAATCTTATGATGTTTTTCTTTGTCTAGAGACACAAAAATGATGAAATGATGATGATCATGATGTTAATGATGATAGTCATGATGATGTGTCCCTTTATTTCTTTTGCAGGGATCTAGCAAGAAAACATTGTGGATATACAACAGTGAGTTCTTATTATTTATTTATTTTGTATGAGGCAGCATATTGAGTTTGTGTAGCTGTTGGAAATAAGTTAGTAGATCCTCTGTTAATGTGAGTTGAAACAGTTAAGCATCCTAACCACAGACTTGTTATGTTTCATATGTTTAAGTCATCCAGCCAGAGCCCTTAACAATCATTTTTAGATTTAGCATTGTTTTGCTTTTAAGGTGAATTGCTGTGGGTATTCCTTTTTTAAAATACTTCCGGTAGCAATGCCAGCTCCAACACCAGTAGCAGCAGCAGCATTGACTGTGATGTTTGTGGTTATTGTTGTTACTGTTACAGTTATTGTTGTTTAGCTCCAAATGTTTTTCTATGAGAATCTAAAGACCAAGGACACACATTAAATCCTTAAACTGTAAAAACATCGACATGAATGAATTCTGCCAGACCCATGTAGGCTATGAAATATGAATGTTAAAACTATGATGATGATGATGATTTCCAATCTACAGGCCGTTATTTTCATTTATATCGATTTAAGATGAGCAGCTGTTTGGTTTTCATCAAAAAACTTTGTATTTTCAGAAAATTGCCTACAGGGTTTATATGCTACATAGTTTAACACCACCATCGGATTCTTGGCTGCCTTTTGTATGAATTCTCTCATCTTCATGCATTTGGACCAAATCAACAGTTTCCTCTCCATCCATTTGTTTTTTCCTTCAGATGTTGAAGTCACACAGAAAATAGCGCTATCAAATTAAAATGGAAACTAACCTGCCCCTCCAGAAAAAGTTATTTAAAACACTTTTAAAGTGGAAGGGGTAGACCCAGGAGGATGTGGGATGAAGTGGTGAGAGAGGATCTTCAGATGCTAGGTCTCACAGAGAGAGTGACAGGATAGGGTCTGGGACTCCTGGTGGTTTACTGTGCTTAATAAGACACGTCAAGCTAAGTAGAAGTGTGGTCGGCCTTGCATACAGGCATGTCCATTGCATCCTTCTCTAGCTGAACATTCGTAATCTTGGAGGCTCATGGGTGTTGGTGCACATAAAATCCACCTAGTCCAATGCCATGTTTACACACCCATGCTGGTTATGCATAAAAGCATCTAGTACACTCTGTAAAGTGGTTGGCAATAAGAATGTCATCAAGCTATAGAAACAATACAAAAGTAGACATGGAGCCTAGTCAGCTCCTGTCAGACAGTCCAACCCATGCCGGCATGGAAAACAAACATTGAAAGATGATGATAGTTGACGAAGATGTAGCTGAGCAGATCAAATGACAGCATAACACTTTTCTTGAATTTCTGAATTTCAGAATCGTGCTGAGGTCAACATAGCTTTTTCATCTTTTCATAAGACAAGAAATAACATTTCAGGTGATTGGCAGAGGTAGAGTTTGTGGTTGGTAGGAGAAATACCCATTCCTCTTTTCAAATGTAAACTAATAAACTTACCACACAGCCATACCTTTTAGTTTTTTTGCAAGATTTAAGGGAGATTTTGTTGCTATCTTTTGGTGACTACATAGAATCTTCTTTTAAGAAAGGAATATGAAAATCAGTTGACAGTGCAAGATGAAATGCCTTGTAGTATTATGCTTAATCCCTTTACTGCATCACTTCTCAAGTTAGGCAACATCCCCCATCAGTCAATGATTTCAGCTCTTTACTGGAATTTAGCATATATAAAGAAAAGATTTAGTTGTTTTTTTTCCTGTAGTGTTTCGGTGAGTCAGGTAGTGTTTTGTTTCATTGAAGAGTTCAAACTAGGGCAAAATAAAACTCTTCACATCCAGTCGTTATAAACATACAGCAAATACTTTTGAAACTTTTTTAGCAATTTGAAGACTTTGTAAAAGAAGCAACGGAAGGTTTTAACCGCATACAAGCCAAGTAAGTGATTATATAACACTCTGCTTATGTTTGATTTTGACTTTGCATTATGAGGAGACTGTGATGTATAAATATGATAATGATAAAAGGAAATATAAATGTAGGAATTAATAAGAGAAGCCATGACATTGTTGATATGAGACAACATGAAATATCTATGTTCAGTATTTCAACTTCAGTAAGTCCTGGTTGCGCAACATTTTTGTTTGTATGTATTTAACTGTAAGACGAAAGGCTCAAACCTATTCCATACACCTACAGAACAGAAACAGGGGAGAATTTTCAGTTCAAGATCATTTCTTTCCCGAGTTCACATTGAAATGAATTGAACAATAAAACGTTTTAAACTCTGATTAAAATTAAGATTCCCCTTTCCTGGTGCCATGTAAGGTGTATCTCTGCTGATGCCACTTCAAAAGCACCCAGTGCACTCTGTAAAGTGGTTGGAAGTACATTCAGCTGTAGAAACCTTGCCAAAGCAGGGGACTGGAGCTTGTTGCATCTCCCCACCTTGCCGGTTCTGGTCGAACAATCCAACCTATGCTGGCATGGAAAACAGATATTAAATGATGATTACGATGTTGATGATGATGACATCAAACTTTGGATAAAATCATCTGCCAATCTTGATTGCTTTTTGATGAAAGTGTCTCATTTTTATGAAGCTGAAATTGAAAACAAATCTGAAATTTTAATACAAATAACAAATAATGTATAAGAAATTATGTCTTTAAAATCTTCTGCGCTACAAAGTCATGTAAAGATTATATTACATATAATAGTCCTGTTTAAATCTGCAAGATCTGTCAGTTAAAATGATTGTCATCTCAACCAGGTCTGTCTTCATTTTGCCCTGATTCAATTATAAAAAGCAAAACATTTTTTACCTACAAGTAAAGACCTTTAACCCCACCACCATCATCAACATCATGTATAACCATCATCATTTAATGGCATGGATCGGATAGTTTGATAGGAACTGGCAAGCTGGAGGGCCACAACAAGCTCCATGTGTATGTTTTGGCATGGTCTCTGCCGCTGGGAGCCCTTCCTAACACCAACTACTTTAGAGAGTGTACTCAGCGTATTTTATGTGGCGGTAGCATGGAAACTTCCTACATGGCAGTGTCACATGTGCCATCACGTGGCACCAGCACAAGTGGAGTTAGTTGCCAATGGGTTCTTAGTTGAGAGAGGGAGTGGAGTTGAGGGATATGGCTGTGAGCCTGGCAAGAGTTTAGTGTATGACAGAGACAGAGATAGTTGTCTTACTATAGAGGTGGTAGCTGGCTACCTCAGTCAGCCAGGCAAGGAGAAGCAAGGTGGGACAAAGTTAAGGAAAAATAAAATTATTAACTAAGAACAACCAATGATCTCAGTCATCACCAACAGACTTAAAGGCTCTCTTATTGAGTTTTGTGTAACTACAAGAATTGCATCGATTCTGAAATCTGCTGTATTGGGAAGAGCAAGGATTGTAAGAAAGGTCCTTGATATCTAAGGAAACTGGTTGTGACCAGTTATCAAGAACATTGATTCTGAATGTAAAACATTCATGCACAATGTGAATCATTATCATCATCATTGTTTAATATCTGCTCTCTATGCTGGCATGGATTTGATGGTTTGACTGAAAACTGGCAAGCCAGAAGGCTGCACCAGGCTCCAATCTGATCTAATAATATTTCTACAGCTGGATGCCCTTCCTAATGCCAATCACTGTGAGAGTGTAGTGGGTGCTTTTTATGTGCCACCAGTATGGGAGCCAGTTTGACAACACTAGCATCAACCATGCTCAAATGGTGCTTGTTATGCACCACCAGCACAGGTGCCTGTCAGGTAGTTCTGGTATCAGCCACAACATCAATTTCACTTCACTCGACATGTCTTCTCAAGTGTGGCATGTTGCCCAACACTTGAAGGGTACACTTAAATGAGCTGGTTATGTGACACTGGCTTAGGCCACTGCTATGATCACTTGGCTTGCCAGGTCTTCTTAAGCAGAGCATATCTCCAAAGGTCTTGGTTATTTGTCATTGCCTCTGTGTGGCCCAACATTTGAAGGTTGTGCTTCACCACTTCATCCCAGGTCTTTCTGAATCTACCTCTTCACAGGTTCCTTCCACTGTTAGGGTGTGACACTTCAAACATTGAAGGTGTTGAAGATGTGATCCCATGAGACTCAGGAATGGGGGACAGCAACAGTATGCATCTGAAAAGAAAGCTTGCATAATAAAATAAGAAGAGAAAATAATACTATTAACCTATAAAGTTCCATAAAAAAACTCATTCAAATACATTTTTGAGAAAACTGCAAAAACTTCAGCATTCTTTCAAGATTAATAATCGATGAAGGTTTGATACTCTACAGACATTCATAAATATGACACCTGGTGATATTCAGAGAGTAAAACTATTGAAATGAATTCTAGATTTAGATTAAAATAATAAAATGTACAAACGCAAAATAGCATTTCTGTAATGGTTCTTTTTGTGAGCTGATGTAGAAATAAATTATGAAGATGATTGTGATGATGTGGTGAAAATATGTTTGTTTCTTTTGCAGGAGATATGCGAAAAAATACTTTCACGACTTTAAGGTTAGTTGATATGATTTATTTACTATGCAGTATATTGGCAGATTGATTTGAGCATCAGGTAGAAGGCTTTGTGGTATTTGTCTTGGTTGTCTATATTCTGAGTTCAAATACCAATGAAGTTAATCTACCTTTCACTTTAGGAATTTGATAATAATAGTAGCAGTCCTGATTGGATGCCTTGTGGTATCTCATCCTGCTCTTTCCTTTCTCACAGCTATGCTTGTAGTGACACTGCTGTAAAGTTGTATTAGCCTTTGTCTTTTCCTTAGATAACATTGTGCTGTAGACAGAGGGGGGCTTCAATGTACATGCAATAGCTGGTCTTCTACACAGTTTCCATCTACCAAATTTTATTCACAACGAATTGGTCAAACAATTACTAAGGTAGAAAACACTTGCCCAAGGTGCTGTGCAATGGGATTGAATCAGGAATCATGTGGTTTCAAATTGAATGTCTTACCCACACACCCACTGCCACATCCATTAAAATACAGCCATCCACTTTCACACCTACAAGGCAGACACAAGCATTGATATGCATTTATTTTGCAATCATGTGGTTCCAGAACCTATCTCAATACTCAACCCCTAACCTGGGGTCAAACCAAATGTTGTGTATGAAATTTGGCAGCAGCAAGCTCTTCGAAAGCTCTTTTGCATGGACTTTACTTGTTCTTTGGTGTTAAATTTTATCTCTTTTCCATTCTAATACCACCAGCTGTTCCTATGCATTCAGTGGAATTCCTTCTGTAGTAAGCATTCACTTGAGGTATATAGTCTGATGATACCAAACAAGTGATGGTTTCATCCTCCCTTTTTCCAACCAGTGATGGAGGCCCTGCAAAAGTATCCTTATATGGTTTAGTCATTCTTTT
The DNA here is from genome assembly GCF_006345805.1 of Octopus sinensis. NCBI lineage: Eukaryota > Metazoa > Mollusca > Cephalopoda > Octopoda > Octopodidae > Octopus > Octopus sinensis. Next base: position 104,518,196 of record NC_043001.1, on the reverse strand, counting down.
GGGATAATAGGTCTACTGGATTAGGGCTGACTTAAGGCTAAACAATAACAACAGTGCTAAAAAGAACTGATTTGTTAATAAATCTTAGCATATTTTAATTATAAACTGCCAAAGTATATACACCTGCACAAATGCTATGGTTGCAAGAATAAAATATTGAATTACATGTTTAGGTCATAGGATCAAATCCAGTGCAGGTGGTGTTTTTTTCTTTTTTATTTAGAATTTGCCCTTCCTCTACTTCAATTCATGTCAATGTTGGGATTGATCTAGCAAGTAATCTCTTCACGTTGTCTAATATTAAGCCACAACCTAGCTACAGGTAAGACTTGTAACAGTGTATTGGCTTGGCAATGATTCATAAACATTTTTTTCAAATTCAAAAATGCATGCAGAAATAAGATACATTCGCAAAATATGTTATGTTTTTGAAAGAGAATTTTTTGCTCTACAAAATAGTGTGTTTTGATTTTTTAATTTTATTGAGTTTTATGTATTTTCAGATCATTAAAATGACACCATTTGCTTTCTGCATTTAATCAAGGTGTTAAGCTCACCAAAGCTGCTTGCAAGATTTGTGCTATGCATGGAGAAGAAGCAATACCTCAAAGTACTGCCCACCGTTGGTTTACGTGCTTCAAAAATGGGAATTTTGAGATCAAGGACGGATCACGCACCAGTCAACCAACTGAGTTTGATGAAGAGTGGTTGAATGAACATCTCCACAAAAATCCACATCAAATGACCAGAGAATTGGCAGATTGGATCGAGTATGATAAAAAAACTGTGCTGAACAACCTTCCGTCAATGGAAAATTGAACTTAATTGGTTGACCAGTGTGTGTGATTTGTCCATGAGATAAAAATTTGTATTTTTGAGGAATAGAAACCAACAGCAAGGGGTACTTTGAGACATTTCTCCTCATCCATACACAGCACAAATCTCACATGCAGCTTTGGTGGGCTTAACATCTTGATTAAAGGCAAATGGTGTTGAAAATGCTCAGTTTTGTCCATTTGTTATTCCATTTTAATGATCTGAAAATACATAAAAACAAAAAAATCCATAAAAGTTCTCTTCCAAATAACACATAAAATTTAGCCAATGCATTTTATTTCTGCATGCATTATTAAATTTGAAAAACAATGCACATGAATTATTCCTCAGCCTGATAACTTGTTAACATAACAGTTATGCCGTGAATGTAGTGGTGGCAATAGCTGTAGTGGTAGTAATGGTGGTGGTGGTGGGAATGGTGATCATGGTGGTGCCAGTAGTAGCAGCAACAGCAGCAACATCCAATCTACAAGTCCTCATTTGCACTCATGTGGAGATAAACATGACATGCAGTTTGGGTTTTATCCATATACAATCACATAATCAAAACCCCAAATCTACAAGATAATGCATGACTAATTCAGAACAATGTGGATAAATATGAATTACATTTCACTGAATAATCTGTTAAAGGGTTAAAAATAAAGCTGCAAAAACCTTCAACATTCTATCATCTATGAAGGTTTTTCTAAAGACTTATAATTCATTTAAGAAATAAGGTAAATGGTATCATTAGCCTACCTGTGACATCACAGTATGTAACAAGGTGCAGTTTCATCTAAGTCACCTTTTCTTTCTGATGTGTTTCTAACTAGAGATGTCATGACTGAGATTTCTCTTGTTTTCTACCAAAATATTTAAAAGATTGGTTCTTGGGTGACCTTATTGGTAATTCCCTCACCTTCATGCATTTGGACCAAATCAGCAGTTCCTCTCCACCGGTTATTTTTTACCTTCAGATATTCAGGTTGAACATCATACACTGAAATTCTTACAAGTCTGAGGCAGGTATACTAAAATGTCCCAAAAACTAACTTGCCTCATCTGACAAACCTCTAAAAAATATAAAAGTTTTGTCTTTCTAGTAGATCATTGTCTGAAGTCGAGGAACTTAATATAAGCTGATGTCATTTCAAAGATGATAGTTGATAACAGTTTAGTTGCTATAATTAAGCAAATGAAATGATTATATGCAACCTTTTGTGAGGGCCTTTTTCTATTAAGAAATAGAAATTATATTTATTCTTTTCTCCAAACTTATTTTGCTTCTCTACTTTGTTTTGGAATTCTAAACCTCTTTCAAATATTGGTAATTTGGTACAGCATTAAGAGGAAGAGACTTGACGGTATACAAGATTTTGATATACTAGTTTAATGTTTGCAATTTCTGAAATAAAATGCAAGTGAGTTCAGTGTAGCATCCCATTCATTCAAGCTTGTTAAAGCAACAAAAAGTTGTTGAATTTGTGGAGGTAGAAGTACCCACTGCAGCATTGATATTGAAACTAATGAAAGAGAAAGTCTTTGTTTCTTCTATTGGATTCGTATTTAATTATATTATTTTTGTTATTGTTGTTTAAACTTTTGGCATTCATAGTCCTCTGTCAAATATACTGACTATTTATTCACATTGTTTTGATTTAATCATGTACTATCTTGTAGCTTTAAGGCTTTGAGTGGTGTGATTATTTCTTTTTAGAATGACATTGTAGGGTAGGTGTGAGAAGTCAGATGTGGTTGGTGTGAATATAAAACAGGTAGAATACTTGGGTTGGATATAGGCTGAATTCCAGGTCACTTAAGTTAAAATTTTAAGTAGTAAACCACATCCCTTTACTAGTTGAGTTCTGTGGGCAAAGAACTAGACTCCTACAAAATGTGTGATCTTGTGCATTGTTTAGAAATTATTACTTTAATTTTCCTACAGTACAAAGTTGGTTGAAACTATATGTTCTGGAATTATTCCAATGTTCCTGAAATATCTGAAATTTGATGTTGCTGTGGATGTAGAGAAGCAAAACAACCAATTGCTTCAGGAAGTGAGGCAATATCCAGTTTGATTGAAGAGTCAATTAAATCATTTATTTTATTATAAAGTCTAAACACAGCTTTCCTTTTGAATATTTACAGGCTTACAGACCTCTCTTGACTGATCTGGACAGTGAAGATATTGACAAAGACAGAGCTAAGTAAATATTTATATTACATTTTGTTTAAATTGGATTTTTTCTTTATTGAAATGAGGAGATTGTTTTGTATAAATGTGATCACAATATAATGATATATAAAAAATTTAAGGTGGTGAGTTGATAGAATCGTTAGCACAACAGGCATAATGCTTAGTGGCATTTTGGTCTGTCTTTACATTTTGAGTTCAAATTCTGTTATTGACATTTGGAAGGGTATTCAGCTGTAAAAACCAAGCCAAAAATGACCTCACCTGTGCTTGGCCACATGAAATGCATTAAGTCCACTCTGCTGAGTGGTTAGTGTTAGGAAATGCATCCAGCTGTAAAAATTCTGCCAAAATAGTCATAGAAGTCTGATGCAAACGTCTGTCTGGATGGTTCCTAGTGAACCATCCTACCCATACCAGCATGGAAGGCAATAATGTTGATGTTAAATAATGATGCACTATGCTTACCTCTCACTCCCCAATCCTATCCTCACAACCCTGTTTCCTCACATCATTGCTGTCCAGTAGCCCTGCCTTCTGTATACCCTCTACCTCTATCTTTTTTTTTTTTTACTTGACTGAACAGGCATAGCTGTGTGGTAAGAAACTTGCTTCTCAACCACATGGTTTCTTTGGACTGACCAAAGCTTTGCAAGTGAATATTGTAGACAAAACCTGAAAGAAGCCAGTCGTATGTATATATTGATGCGTGTGTGTGATTATATCTGTGTTTGTCCCATCACCATCACTTGACGAGAGATGTTGGTGTGTTTACATCCCCATAACCTAGTGGTTCAGCATGAGGAATAACACATATACAAAGCAAGGAATTCCTAGTCCAAACATTTGTTTCCTTCAGTTTTCTCTCCATTTTTTCAAAATTGGGATTATCACCCCAGACCGCCATTGTTTTGGTGTCCTTCTAGAAGTCCAACCAGAGAATACCTTCTCTTTTTTATATTCTTAACATCTCAGGTGAAATTTCATCCACTTCATCTGTCTTGCGACATTTGATTGCTTTAATCACGTCTATGACTTCAGAGTCTGTGAGGTTAGCCTTTGGCCCTAGATGCACCACATGTCAACCAGAAGATCTTATCCTGATCAGATTGAGAAGATCCTTAATGTATTCTCTTCTATACCTGAAATTTCTTCTCTAGTTCCGATAGTGAATCAGCCATAAGAACAAGGTCATCCGTATAGAAGAGTTCTCAAGGGCAGCCATACTTAAATTCATCTGTTATGGCCTGGTGCATTATAATAAATAAGGGGGACATGAGAACTGATCCTTTGTGAACTCCTGCCTGTACACTAAATTCATTGCTATACTCGTTGTCGACCTTCACCTTACTGACAGCATCTCTGTACATGGCTTGTACAGCTCTCATCAATCCCTAGCTTCCACATAGAGCATCTGATAAAGGAGTTGGGAACCATGTCAAAGACTTGTCTCTAAATCAGCAAAAGCTAAGTACAGAGGTTTATTCTTGGCTAACTGCTTCACCTGCTGTTGCCTTACCAGAAAGATAGCATCAGTGGTGCTTCTCCTTGGTATGAAAGCAAACTACTTCTCATCCAGATTAACTGTCTTCTTAATTACTTGAGCTATAACCCTCTCTGTAACTTTCATTACTTGCTCCAGCAATTTGATACTTCAGTAATTATTTTTGCCTAAGGCATTACATTTACCTTTGTAATAGTTGACTGTCATGCTGTTACACCAGTCTTTGTGTATGGTTCCTTCATAGCCAACCTAATTAACTATACAGGTGATTAGGCCATATATTTTAAAGATTTCATTAGTGATCCCTGATGGGCTGGATATTTCCCTGTCTTCATGTCCTTCAAAGCTTTATCTACCAAGACACTATCTATTCAGAAATCTGGTCCCTCTGTTTGGTCCACATTAGATAGACTCTTCTTTTCTCATGCATTCTCTACATTTAGCAGCCTTTCATAATGGCTATTCCAAGCCTCCTTCTTTGCAGAATCGTTAAAATGCAAGAGAACCCTTATTCATGCAAACACAGTTCTCTCTTACAGTATCACCATTTTCTCTGACACACTGTTTTGCAATCTGAAACCCCTTGAGCCTCTGGTCATCATGCTACAGACCATTTTTGAACTTCTTTTTTTCTGCCTCCTAGCCTCTCTTCTATCTGTCTCACATGGTTCTCTGTTACTACCAGTTTTCCAGTATCTTTTGGGCCCATTTATTTGCTCTAATGGTCCTGTACACTTCCCTGTTCCACCACCATATCACCTTAGGTCTGAGGTGGGTGGTTGTACCATCCATTAAGTTGTCACATGGGAATTTTCAGTTCTCTTCTAAGTTACATGTTAGTATCTCATGAAATACTTCAGTGAATATGTCTCCAAGTCTCTGACTATTCTGAGACTTCTTAAGCTTCCAGACTGCTTTGCTTCTTGGCATCATTCTAACCCTAGGCCTGAGGTCTCTTATGACTAGCTTATGTTGTGGGGTACACTTTTCACTTGGGAAGGACTTTGCATTTATAGTGAGCCACCTTTTCCATGTAGTCGATCTAATTTATGTCACTACCAGAATTGTAAGTGAACAGGTGACTGGCTGGTTTGCTGAAGTTAGTATTACAGATCATAAGGTCATTTGCATCACAGAACTCCAGCAGTCTAGTTCTGTCCTCATTGTGAGATCCAACTCGTTTGTCTCCATGTACCCCATGGAAGCCACACAGATGCTGCACAACATGTCCATTAAAATTTCAAGTCCTTCTCTACTACATAGTTCTAGGTTCAGTCCTACTACATGGTACCCTAGACAAATATCTTCTGCAATGCTATCAAAGTCTTCTGAGCAGATTTATTAGGCAGAAACTGAAAGAAGCCAGTCATATAAAGACTATATAAAGATATATATATAGAACGGGTAAGTTTATGAAAATAAACAAAAGATGAAGGCAGGTGGAGTACAAACAAACAAATGTATTAATATAGCGCTCAGGAATAGAAATAGAAAAAGTCTTTTACGTTTCAAGCCTACGCTCTTCGACAGAAAGATACACAGAAAAAAACAAGAAGTGTAGAAGTTGACGATCTATCATGGCGTCCTGACTTCGGACACAATGATTAACCGTTTGGCAATCGGATTACTCTGGCAAATGTAAAGCTTCTTTATTCACATCATTTTGAATTGATCATGATTTATCTTGGAGCTTTGAGAATTTCGTGAGATGATTGTTTATTTGTAAAATGAGATTGTAGGGTAGGTGTGAGAAGCCAGATCTGGCTATTTTGAACATAAGGCCGGTGGAACATTTGGGCCGGATATAACCCTTTTAAATGCCAAAGAGTTTAAATAGCTACAGCTGGTCAGTGAAAATGGTTTTTACCTCTCAATTGCTATACCTTATGTTCTGACAAAAGAAAAAACCCCATTTAATCTCTTTTCTTCTTTGCCAATCCAAAAGTCATGCCTAGATTGATGATGTAGCCAGATTCTATTGTCAGGAATATGACTAAAGTGAATCCTAAGGACCAGTCTTCAGAGACAATCATCTTTGGGAATACGTTGTTATGATGTACAACAACAGTCAAAGTCAATAGACTCTACATGCTGCAAGTTTATCTTTGGTGTTTAATTGATTATATTTAACAAGGAGACAAATTGTTATGCATTTCGAAATGAGCAAGCAAATGCCCCAAGTGTTATTCTACACCTCAGACCTGTTGAGGGTGTGATCCTCTTATGATTTCTATGTAGCTTTGGTTCATTAATCTGTATGGTGTCCATTTACACCACAAAGACCACTACAATATAAACTCCAGTCTGACCTCATTCTTGATTACTCTAACACTCTACAGAACTAAACAGGTCCACAGTAACATGTTTTGTTCATTTCTTTGTTTCTTTAGCTGTTTGTTTTGTAAATGAGAAAGGCTGTATTTTTAATTTGAGAACTAGCATTATGACCCAGCAACACTGGGTCATCGTGCTAATTTTGTGCTAAATCTCTTTCTTTGTTTTTAGAAATTACGTTCACCTTTCCATTGCATATGTTTTTTAACACATTTGACTGAACCTCTGCAGATTCTGAACCCACCCAGAGGTGCAGATGCACTGGGTAATTAATCATCGCAAATTTGGTGGCTTTGTTGAAGATAAAGAGGGAGCATGTTAAAAAGTCGATAAAGACCACCATGAAAGCAAACCTTTACCAACAAAATGAAATGAATAATCAGTGCTGACGAGGGTTTTCAAATTTTCTAGCAAGTGGAAAAATGTGACTGGAAATTTATTAGCATCTCAATTTTCACTCGTATCTCAAAACACAAAAGCATGAAATTTTGCTTAAGAAAATCTTTGTATCTTAGGTCATTCATACCTCAAGTTAGGGCTAAAAAGAAAGACTGCAGTGAATTTAAGTGCGGAAACCTGCAAGGAATAGTTTTATTGAGTTTCCACTGATTGATTGGCAATTTTGGTAAACTCAAATCAAATTAAGATTTCTTGCACCAAAAGGATCACCCTGATAACCCTATGCCCCTGCTGTGTGGGTAGCAAATGATTCAATCTTAGGCTGAATGCAAAGAAATAAATGTTTTTTATGAAAATTCCTTGGGGGATCAACTTACCCATTTTCCATTTTTAATCCTACTTGAATAAAACATCCTCAGCTCTCGCTGGATAACTTAAATCAATCGGAAGTATAAAAGTAAAGCCCTTCCTAAATAGATTCATTGAATAGGCTCCAACTCTTTTATGGCATACTTAAGGAATGATAGCATATCAGGTATATTTGGTCTTTCATGAAAATCCCTCTCTCTTGTCATTCACTTGGTCTAACTCATTAATTATTCCCTGCATTTCTCAAATGAAAAAAGCATGCGCGTTTGAAAGCCAAAACATATGATAACATGTCTTCACAAAGCACAAAAATGCACTGAGTTTTACAGACTGTCTGCAAATGCACATACGCATTTAACTGTCAAGGGTAAAATTATCTCCGTCCAATCAAAAAACAGCTGGCCATCTATTGGTGTATCTAGCTGTACACATGCACTGCGTACAAATTTCTATGTTTTAGCAATTTTGAATGGACATGCCCATAACTTGTGGGTATAAGGGGTTGATTTATCGATTTTTTTAAATGGCTTTATGGGGTGACTGGGGAAATGAAAAGATATTCACGACCACCCTCAGACAGTTTTGAAAGCCCATAGGAAATGCGAGCCTTTTACAAGAAAAACTGTGGGTTTGTATAATGGACACACAGACACACAAATACACAAACATTTTGCCATTTATAGATATAGAGATAATGTTTCTTAAATATGCAAATGTTTGAGATGAGTTATTGCAGATGTGATTATAAATTTTTCAGATTATTAACTTCATCTTTTGAGATGAAAATGTTTTTTTTATGCATCTCCATCTGCATTGTTTCATTTGGAACATTAAAACTGCATTTATACCATGCCATGCATTTATGGAGTGCCTTGTACATGAAAAACTGCAAGGTTCTAAAGGTTGGGATGGAAGAATATTGAAAAGCCTTAATGATAGAATAAACATTTTAATACATATGGAGTGAGAAATGAATTAATATAATGCTATAGAATGAAGATTTCGTAATTCCAAAGTGGGAAACTCATGAGAATCAAAGAATCAAGACATATACGTCTTACCAATAATGGAATTAGTAAGGCCAGTAGTGACATCAGTTCAATATTTCTGTGTTTGCTATGGTGGTGAGCTGGTAGAATCGTTACTATGCCAGGCAAAGTGCTTAGCGGCATTTTGTCCATCTTCACGTTCTGAGTTTATATCTCACCAAGGTCACCTTTGGCCTTCCTTCTTTTCAGGGTTGATAAAATAAGTACCAGTTGACATTGCAGGTCTTGTGCCAAAATTTGAAACCAATATTTGTAAATCTCTTATTATAAAAGGCAGATTTTATCTGCCTCCCTTTGTCACTTATAGAAATCTACAATATAGGATTTCTTCAATTACAATTTACCTAGCATTTTTAAGAGTAGAATGCATCGGGTCATGCCAGGTCCAGTTTTTAAAATTTAAACTCCAATTAAGCAAAATTTACAGAAAACTCACATTCTGGTGTGTATGTCAAATGCTTTTCTTAGTCTGGGTTACAGCACACGCAAACGCACACACACAGTGTGCAACGAATAAAATGAAACTAATTCACTGTGAGTGTGTTGACAGGTAGACAAAAGAATGCGATGGCGATGGGGATGGCGATGTAATATTTGTTTCCGTCTATCACGCTGATAGATACATGAGTAAAATGTATGGCAAGCTAAGAGATAAGAGTGAGTGAAAATGTTCTTGGAAGAGAGTAAATACTGAGAGTGATTTGAGGAAGACTTTACATTAAATAACCGTAGTGGCTTGTATATATATATATATATACATACATAAGACAGTAAGGTGTGATTTGAGGGAGATTTGGCTGCTATTTCTACCATGTCTAGCTGCCATGTAGGGGTCTCCCTCATAGGCTCATACATACATATATACATAGATAAGACAGTAAGGTGTGATTTGGGGGAAATTTGGCTGCTATTTCTACCAGGTGTAGCTACCATGTAGAGGTCCCCCTCATTGGCTCATATATATATACATACATAAGACAGTAAGGTGTGATTTGAGGGAGATTTGGCTGCTGTTTCTACCAGGTCTGTTAGGCCTTCTCATGTAAACTCAAGCTTTCTCATGCCTTGAACATAAGACCAAAGCAGAGAATGTATTCTTTTATTCTTCTGCTTTTTCCAGCCATTGGTCTGTGGCCATGCTGGGGCAATGCCTTGAAGAATTGTAGTTTAATGAATCAACTCCAGTTTTATTTTTGTAAGCATTGTACTTATTCTATCTGTTTCCTTTGTCAAACCACTAGGTGACAGGGATGTAAACAAACCAATATTCGTTGTCAAGCAGTGGTGGAGGACAATCACAAGCACAGACACGCACACACACACACATACATGCATACACATATACACACATACATACATACATACATATATATATATGTGTGTATATATATATTGCAGCGTGGAAGGTGTTTGTAAGCCATTTAAGAAACACACAAAAACCGTTAGATTCACTTCAACATTTAAATTTAATTTGCCAAAATATTTTCCTCACTTTGAGACCGCGACCTGTTCACTGACAAAAATATCGTGCTAACAGGTCGCGGTCTCAAAGCGACGAAAATATTTTGGCAAATTAAATTTAAATGTTGAAGTGAATCTAACGGTTTTTGTGTGTTTCTTAAATGGCTTATAAACACCTTCAACGCTGCAACTGTTTTCGTTCCAGCACACGATCTCAGATCAAGTCACTTGCTATGCAAGTACATCTCTGTAACTATATATATATTTATATATATATATATATGTATATTGGTAAAAACAGTAAGATAACAAAAGAAAGAAAGAGACCTCAATATTATGTAAATAGAGGAAATCTTTATATATAAAAGTGAGGTTGTGTGTCTGTCTCCTACGATTTAGATTCCTAACTACTCCCACATTTTGCGGTGCAGTTTAACCAAAACCGGGTATCTTATAGTCGTGATTCATATCGAGACCGTCTGGGTATTAGCGCGCGTCTACGATGAGTCTACGATTTAAAAAAAAATTTACCATCAATTTTTCCCATTTTTAATCCATTTTTGACATATATAAGGGAAGTAACTCTCTAAAATTTATTATTAAATCTCAGAACGTAAAAAGCTACAGTAACACCCCTCCCCCTTTGTGGTTAGCCATATTGAGATGGCTATTATACTTTACATCTCTAAAAATGCTTATATAATTATTTCCCTTACAAACCCGAGCAACGCCGGGCGATACTGCTAGTATTTGCTAAAATATTAATGATATGGAACCATGCATTAAGCCAGGAATAAAACTAGTAATATGGTTCAGAAATGGAAGTAATTGAAATGAAGTCCAAATGTAGGTTCCAATATTAAGAGAGAATTCATGTCTCAAGATGAAGTTGTACAAAAAGTTATAATCTTATGATGTTTTTCCTTGTCTAGAGACATAAAAATGATGATGATCATGATGTTGATGATGATAGTCATTACGTGTGTTCCTTTCTTTTGCAGATTTATCGCAAAAAAACATTTTGGAGAGAGCAAGGTTAGTTCTTATTTATTTTGTACGAGGCAGCATATTGAGTTTGTGTAGCTGTTGGAAATAAGTTAGTAGATCCTCAGTTAATGTAAGTTGAAACAGTTAAGCATCCTAACCACAGACTTGTTATGTTTCATATGTTTAACTCATCCAGCCAGAGCCCTTAACAGTCATTTTTAGATTTAGCATTGTTTTGCTTTTAAGGTGAATTGTTGTGGGTATTCCTTTTTTAAAATAGTTAGGGTAACAACACCAGCACCTCCACCCCCAGTAGCAGCAACGGCAGCATTAGCACCAGCAGAAGCATTGATTGTGATTTTTGTGGCTATTGCTGTTACTATTACAGTTATTGTTGTTTAGCTCCAATTGTTTTTCTATGGGAATCTAAAGACCAAAGTAACTCATTAAATCCTTACAATGTAAAAACATCTATGTGAACGAATTCTGCCAAACCCATGAAAGCTATAAAATGTGAATATTAAAACTATGATATTGATGATGATTTCCAATCTACAGTTTGTTATTTTCATTCATATAGACATAAGATGACCAGCTGTTTGTTTTTGATCAAAGTCCATTGTTTTATCAGAAAATTGGCTACAGGCTTTACATGCCACCCAGTTTCACATCACCATCTGCTTCTTGGGTGCCTTTTGTATGAATTCTTTCACCTTCATGCATTTGGACTAAATTTCCTCGCCATCCATTTGTTTTTTTCTACAAATGTTGAGGTCAAGCAACAACCAGCTCTATGAAATGGAAATGGAAACTAACCTGCCTTTCCAGAAAAATTTATTTAAAACAATTTTAAAGTGGAAGGGGTAGACCAGAGGAAGATGTAGGATAAAGTGGTGAGAGAATATTCGGATGTTGGGTCTTACAAAGGGGATGATGTGGTCTGGGGCTCCTGGTGGTTTACTGTGCTTAATAAGACATGTCAAGCTAAGTAGAAGTGTGGCCGGCCTTGCATACAGGCATGCCCATTGCATCCTTCTCTAGCTCAACATTCGTAATCTTGGAGGCTCATGGGTGCTGTAGCCACATAAAATCCACCCAGTCAAATGCCATGTATACACACCCATGCTGGTTATGCATAAAATCATCCAGTACACTCGGTAAAGTGGTTGGCAATAGGAAGGGCATCAAGCTATAGAAATAATACAAAAGTAGACATGGAGCCTAGTCAGCTCCTGTCAGACAGTCCAACCCATGCCAGCATGGAAAACAGACATTGAATGATGATGATAGTTGACAAAGATGTAGCTGAGCAGATCAAATGACAGCATAACACCTTTCTTGAATTTCTGGATTCAAAATTCTGCTGAGGTCAATATAGCTTTCTATCTTTTCATAAGACAAGAAATAATATTTCAGGGGATAGGCAGAGGTAGAGTTTGTGGTTGGTAGGAGAAATACCCATTCCTCCCTTCAAATGTAAAGTAATGGACTTACCACGCAGCCACACCTTTTAGTTTTTTGCAAGATTTAAGGGAGATTTTGTTGCTATCTTTTGGTGACTACATAGAATCTTTTTTTAAGAAAGGAATATCAAAATCAGTTGACAGTGCAAGAAGAAATGCCTTGTAGTATTATGCTACATCCCTTTAATGTATCATTTCTCAAGTTAGGCAACATCCTCCATCAGTCAATGATTTCAGCTCTTTACTGGAATTTAGCATATATAGAGAAAAAGATTCAGTTGTTTTTTTTCTGTAGTGTTTCTGTGAGTCAGGTAATGTTTTGCTTCATTGAAGAGTCAAAACCAGTCCAAAATAGAATTATTAATATCAAATCATTGCTTATATTATAAAATTACCACAAATGCTTTTATTGTAACCTTTTTTAGGAGTATAAAGATTTTGAAAAGGAAGTGAACCGTTATCCAAAAGCATTTGATAGCATAAAAGCCAAGTAAGTGATTGTATAATATTCTGCTTAAGTTTGATTTTGACTTTGAATTATGAGGAGACTGTGATGTATAAATATGATAACGATATAAGGAAATATAAATGTAAGAAATAATAAGAGAAGCCATGACATTGTTGATATGAGACAACATGAAATATCTATGTTCAGTATTTCAATATCAGTAAGTCCTGGTTGCGCAACTTTTCATACACTATTTTTGTTTGTATGTATTTAACTGCAAGACAAAAGGCTCAAACCTATTCCATACACCTACAGAACAGAGACAGGGGAGAACAGAATAAAGAGGGAATTTTCAGTTCAAGATCATGTCTTTCCCCAGTTCACATTGAAATAAATTGAACAAGAAATATTTTAAACTCTGATTAAAATTAAAATTCCCCTTTCCTGGTGCCATGTAAGATGTATCTCTGCTGATGCCACTTCAAAAGCACCCAGTGCACTCTGTAAAGTGGATGGCATTACGAAGTGCATTCAGCCATAAAAACGTCACCAAAGCAGAGGACTGGAATCTGTTGCAGCTCCCCACCTTGCCAGTTCCAGTCAAACAGTCCAACCTATGCTAGCATGAAATACAAATGTTTAATGATGATGATGATGACCTCAAACTTTGGATAAAATCATCTGCCAATCTTGATTGCCTTTTGATGAAAGTGTCTCATTTCTATGAAGCTGAAATTGAAAACAAGTCTGAAATTTTAATACAAATAACAAATAATGTATAAGAAATTATGTCTTTCAAATCTTCTGCACTACAAAGTCATGTAAAGATTATATTACATATAATAGTCCTGTTTAAATCTGCAAGATCTATCAGTTAAAATGATTGTCATCTCAACCTGGTCTGTCTTCATTTTGCCCTGATTCAATTATAAAAAGTAAAACAGGACCTTGTTTTGACTTACAAGTAAAGACTTTGTTTGTGTAATCAGTTTCATCATTACCATCATCATCATCATTTAATAGCATGGACTGGATGGTTTGACAGGAACTGGCAAGCTGGAGGGCCACAGCAGTCTCCATTTGTATGTTTTGGCATGGTCTCTGCTGCTGGAAGCCCTTCCTAACACCAACTATTTACAGAGTGTACTCAGCGTATTTTATGTGGTAGTCGCATGGGAACTTCCTACATGGCACTGCCATATGTGCTGTCACGTGGCACCAGCGCAAGTGGGGTTGCTAATGGGTTCCTAGTTGAGTGAAGGAGTGGAATCGAGGGATATGGCTGGCAAGAGTTTAGTGTATGATAGAGAGACAGAGGTAGTTGTCATACTATAGAGGAGGTAGTTGGCTACCTCAATCAGCCAGGTAAGGAGAAGCAAGGTGGGACAAAGTTAAAGAAAAATAAAATTATTAACTAAGAACAACCAATAATCTCAGTCATCACCAACAGACTTAAAGGCTCTCTTATTGAGTTTTGTGTAACTACAAGAATTGCATCAATTCTGAAATCTGCTGTATTAGAAAGAGCAAGGATTGTAAGAAAGGTCCTTGATATCTAAGGAAACTGGTTGTGACCAGTTATCAAGAACATTGATTCTGAATGTAAAACATTCATGTGCACTGTGACTGATAATAAAAATAAAAAGAAGAGTGGTTGTGTGGAGGCGCAGGAGTGGCTGTGTGGTAAATAGCTTGCTAACCAATCACATGGTTCAGGGTTCAGTCCCACTGCGTGGCATCTTGGGCAAGTGTCTTCTGCTATAGCCCCGGGCCGACCAATGCCCTGTTGTATGTATGTATATATATATATATATATATATATATATATATATATATATATATTATATTGAATTAGAGACAGAACCACTATTATGCAAATCAAACAAAGAAAGACTTAAGCCAATACATAAATAATTTATATAAATTAAAATTTAACAATTGTAAATAACTACTACGATCGTTTCGTGTCAGCACATCTTTGAGACATTCTTCAGGTGGTTTCAAAACCTAAAATATAATCAATATTTTTAAGATATAAATATCTATATAATCTAAATAAAAATTTTCTTATAATAAACTCTATTATTGAATATGATTATATCGAAATCGACTATAATGTTAAATATTAACTTTAATTTATAAGGTAGAAAATCCATATGCTAATATCCATTTTAGTCTATATCTACTTATATAGATATTTGAATTATCAATGAAAATATATATAATCAAGATCTAAAATAAACTCTATAAACGATTGTATATAATGAAAACCTAATATATTTAATTTGTCATATTTAAAGATGAAATAGCTAATTTCAAAAAACAATAAATATATATACACACATGCTCATGCACATATATACATGTATGTATATAAATACATACACAAACTCACTCACACATATATACATCTATACACACACATAAACATATAGACACAGATATATTTATAATGCAGCCCCACACTTCCACACATTACCCATGCATACCCACACACACACACATACAATCACTCATTCATAAACATTTACTCTCAGCAAGACACTAACACAGAGGAGAAATAACATCCAGTAGCCGCAGATACTCAACCACATACTTATAGAATTATTTCATTCTTAGTAAAATAGTATTAAATACTATATACTATATATATGTAATAAACATATATAAATACGTAAACAAACACACACATATATCTATACATACACAAATTTAGTAAAATAGTATTAAATACTATATACTATATGTATGTAATAAACATATATAAATACGTAAACAAACACACACACACATATATATCTATACATACACAAACACATATAGACACGGACATGTCTTAAATGCAGCCCCACACCTCCACACACCAACCATGCACACTCACACACACACATACAATCACTCATACATAAACGTATGCACACTGCAATACACTAACACAGAGGAGAAACAACATCCAGTAGCCACAGATACTCAGCCACATACTTATAGGAATATTCCTTACTTAGTAATATAGTATTAAAAAATACTATAAGTACTAATCGAATTATGAATGGGAATATTATCTAATATAAATTATGCTATTATATTAGACATTGCCTAAACCATCTTAAGTCGAAACCTATCTATTTATCAAAATTTATCTAAATATTTAATAACTAATAACATAGAAAAATACGATAAATAGATCATTACATAAACAGCAAGATTAACATAAGGAGAATATTATTACTCATAAGGCTAATACAATATTAAAAATTAACAATTTGGAGATCATAAAAATACTTACCTTCTTGGCGAGTTTTAAACTATGAACTAAATTTGAATCACAAACATCTTAAACAGCGTTTAAGAAATTACGTTATAAACAGAAAATAGAATAAATTTTTGATAAATTCTTTGCGCGTGAGGAACCAACGTTATTTAAAGATTATGAATGGAATATTATATGTTTATCATTGTAAAAAGAATGAATTCACAAAAGAATAAAATCTCTCTATACTATAATATTCATTAATAAAACAATCATGATAAACGAAACCCAACACAAAAACAAATCTAATGATCAAAAACCACCCATTACCAAATACACAAAAACAAACCTATATAGCAATCCCCCCACATATCATAAATCCCCCCCCCCCATCACAATCCAAACTAGTACTCATAACAAATACATCCATACCAATCAAAAATTCACAGTACAACCACACACACGTACACACAAATATACAAGAAAACATCCAAACATATACATGCATACACACACACACACACATACACGCACAAACACGCATATACACACATACACAACCCCATACATACACCCATACATACACATACACACACACACACTCACATACATTCACACACACATACACACACATATGTACACACACCCACACCCATATACACACTCATACATACATATACGTTAATGAATGAGTGATTGTACGCGTGTGCGCGCGAGCATGCATAAGTAATGTGCAGAAGTATAGGACGCATTACAAACATATCCGTGTCCACATGTACATGTGTATGCACAGACACACATATTTGTGTGTGGATCCGTGCACGCACTTAGATATGTTTATATACAATCATATTTATTAATGGCTATGATGGGTGAAACTTGATACAGGGTGAATTGGATGAATGGGAGATACTTGTTGTTGAATGTATAGGGGTGGATTAGTGTGGTTGTCCCCCTACATATTGTGAATGTTTCCAATACCCTTGTATCATAGTTTGGGATTGGTGTTCATGGCAGATCTATCAATGCTATATAAGTAGATATAGACTAAAATGGATATTAGCATATGGATTTTCTACCTTATAAATTAAAGTTAATATTTAACATTATAGTCGATTTCGATATAATCATATTTAATAATAGAGTTTATTATAAGTAAATTTTTATTTAGATTATATAGATATTTATATCTTAAAAATATTGATTATATTTTAGGTTTTGAAACCACCTGAAGAATGTCTCAAAGATGTGCTGACACGAAACGATCGTAGTGGTTATTTACAATTGTTAAATTTTAATTTATATAAATTATTTTATGTATTGGCTTAAGTCTTTCTTTGTTTGATTTGCATAATAGTGGTTTTGTCTCTAATTTAATATAATATAATATTTTACTATAAAATTGGATTCAATCTTAAATCTGATTTTCCCTGTAAATTTGGATTTATTCCCTAATATTTATTATTATATATATATATATCCTCATCAAGAAATTTGATGAGAGGGAGGAGGAGCTACAGACGTCGGACATAGAAGGTAGCTGGAAATTCCTACGGGACAGCTTGCTGAGTGCCACAGACCAAGTCTGTGGATGGTGCAAAGTTCCTTCCAGACCTAGAGTTACGTGGTGGTGGAATAGTGCAGTAGACAAAGCCATTAGTTCTAAGAAACAGGCCTGGAGAGCCTGGAGGGATGGGGGTAGCAGGGAACCGTACCAAGTAGCCAAAAGGGAGGCTGGGCGGCAGGTATACATAGCCAAAGATATAGCAGAAAAGAAGAAGTTTGCCAATGTCCAGCGACGTGAGGACCAAAGAACTGAGGTATTTCGTATTGCTAGACAGTGTGTGAGAGAAAATAGTGATGTTACAGGAGAGAAATGTGTCCGCATGGATGATGGGGCACTTGCCTTTAATGTTGGTGAAAAGAAAGAAGCTTGGAGAAGCCATTATGAAAGACTGCTGAATGTGGAGAATGAATGGGAGGAGGAGAGCCTGCCAAATGTTGACCCAGTAGAGGGACCAGCTATCCGAATAGACGGCTCCCTAGTAGATAAAGTAATTAAGGATATGAAACCGGGTAAAGCCCCCGGCCCATCAGGAATCACTGCTGAGATGCTTAAAACAGCTGGTTATGTGGGCTATGGCCTAGTTACCCGTATTGTTAACCAGGTAGTTCACAATGGAGTCATACCCAATGACTGGCGTAGCAGCACCATAGTCAACTGCTACAAGGGTAAGGGTGATGCTCTAGATAGAAATAACTACAGGGGTATTAAACTGTTGGATCAGGTGATGAAGGTCACAGAGAGGGTCATAACCCATCTCATTAGGGAGAGAATTTGCTTAGATGAGATGCAGTTCGGGTTTGTGCCAGGTAGAAGCACCACTGATGCTATATTCCTGGTCCGACAACTGCAGGAGAAGTACCTAGCTAAAGATAAACCCCTCTACATAGCTTTTGTGGACTTGGAGAAAGCCTTTGACAGGGTTCCCCGATCCCTTATCTGGTGGTCGATGTGGAAATTGTTGATTGACGAATAGCTAATAAGGGCTGTACAGGCTCTATACAGAGAGGCTGTCAGCAAGGTTAGGATTGGCAACGAATATAGTGAAGAATTCCGGGTAGAAGTAGGTATACATCAGGCTCAGCCCTCAGTCCCCTTTTTATCATAGTCCTCCAGGCAATAACAGAGGAATTCAAAACAGGTTGCCCCTGGGAGCTCCTCTATGCTGATGACCTGGCCCTCATAGCAGAATCACTACCGGAACTAAAAAAGAAATTTCGGATGTGGAAATAAGGGTTAGAATCTAAGGGCCTTAGAGTAAATGTAGCGAAGACCAAAGTTATAGTATGCAGAAAGGCGAACTCAGCACACCCCCCATCGGGCAGGTGGCCCTGCTCGAGCTGTAGGAAAGGTGTAGGTAGAAACTCCATAAGATGCACCCAGTGTAAGCTATGGACACATAAGAGGTGCAGCAACATCAAAGGGAAATTAACTGATAAGATAGCTTTCATGTGCGGCAGATGCACAGGGACAATAGACACCACAGACACTCAAAAAACAGATTCCATCACACTCCAGGGGGATAAACTAGAAGTAGTTGATAGTTTCCGCTACCTGGGTGACCAAGTTAGTAGTGGGGGTGGATGCTCAGAGAATGTCACCACTAGAATACAAATAGCCTGGGCAAAGTTTAGAAAGCTCCTACCCCTACTGGCGACAAAGGGTCTCTCGCTCAGAGTGAAAGGTAGATTGTATGATGCATGTGTGCGAACTGCCATGCTTCATGGCAGTGAAACATGGGCCGTGACTGCAGAGGACATGCGTAGACTTGAAAGAAATGAAGCTAGCATGATCTGCTGGATGTGTAATGTCAGTGTGAATGCACGACAGAGTGTAAGCACCCTGAGAGAAATGCTAGGCATAAGAAGCATCAGATGCGGTGTGCAAGAGCGACGCTTGCGATGGTATGGTCATGTACTGCGGATGGATGAGGAGAGATGTGTGAAGAAGTGCCACTCCCGAACAGTTGAAGGAATCAGGGGGAGAGGTAGACCCAGGAAGACATGGGATGAGGTAGTCAAGCATGACCTCAGAGCGTTGGGCCTCACTGAGGCAATGGCAAAGAACCGAGACCTCTGGAGATGTGCTGTGACTACTAAGACCCGGGATGCTCCCGGCACCAGTTCCACATACC